>NC_136903.1:36509996-36917138 GCF_949606895.1 Notothenia rossii
GTTTGGAGTTTCTCTTTTGTAATACATTGATCTGAATTCATTAGATTTATTGGTATGTCTTTGTACAAACTTTCAAAATGTTCTCTCCAGATGTCACCGTTTTGGATGGGTAATGCTTGCGGTTGTTTTGTGTTGAAGTTGCTCCACAGATCCCAGAATTGATTTTGATCAATGGCTTTCTCAATATCCTCAAGTTTCATGTGGGTATAATTTTGTTTTTTGTTCCTTATTGTACATTTATATTTGTTTAAAAGGTCATTGTATCTAATGCGTAAGGCTGGGTTGTTTGGTTGCCGATGTTTTTCATTTGCTATTTTTCTCAGGTCTTTTCTGATGGTCTTGCATTCCTGGTCAAACCATTTGTCAGCGTTTTGCCTTTTAACAGGCTTCCGCTTTTGTTTTACAAGGTCAGCTTTAATAGCTGCCTTGTGAAATATCATATTGATATAATCAATGGCCATGTTTACACCATCTTTGGTAGGAACATATTGATTTTGGTCAAATAGTGACATGTCATTCATCAGATCAGGTGAGTTCAAGGCCATGGTGAATTTATCTCCACTGTCTGGGGCCCATCTGTAAGTAGGATTTAATGTATACAGCTTACTGGGTCCCCTTGTTGTGTCACTCATTGGACCTGAGACTTTAAAGAACACATTGATTTGGTTGTGGTCTGAAAAGGGGGATTGCTGTCTGACAGTGAATGCACTGATAGTGGAGGGGTCCATGTCAGTGATTGCATAGTCTACTACACTAGACCCTAGAGCTGAGGAGTATGTGAATCTCCCTAAAGAGTCCCCTCTGAACCTCCCGTTCACTATGTACAGGCCTAAGGCCCGACAGAGATGCACTATCTCTTTGCCATTCTGATTGATTTCAGAGTCAAGGCTGTTCCGATGGCTGACGGTTGGTGTGGTAAACAGGGGGGGCTCACCAAATACATGGTGGCTGCCCTGTGGGTCTATGACATCAGGTTAAATTCCTGTTCGTCCGTTCAGATCTCCAGTTAGAAGCACATTTCCCTGGGCCTGAAAATAGGCTATTTCTGAATGGAGAGTTTCAAAAATGTCTTCTTCAAAATAAGGAGAATCTACTGGGGGTATATAAATAGCACACATGTATAGATTCCTGTCAGTTATGCCCAGGGCTTGATCTAACCTTAGCCAAATGTGTGATTTACCTTGTTTTACTACTGAGATCTGATGGCAAAGATCTCCTTTATACCACACCAAGATCCCCCCGATGTTCTGCCCTTGCGTATGTTTTTTGATTTTATAGAGGGCACCATTACTTCATTATAACCTGGAAGACAGTGAGTGAGCAGATCATTTTTACACCATGTTTCTGTTAATATAATTATATCAACATCTTTGATAGATTCTAAGAACTCTGGATTCTCACTCTTAACCTCAAAGGTTGAGGAGTGGAGTCCCTGAATATTCCAACAGCTTATATGAAAAGAACGCATCTTTTAAAAAATACAAAACAATCAAAATGAACCTGTATAGTGAGACAAATATATAAAAAAAAAAAAAAAACAACAACAAATAAAACAACTATTTTCACTAATATTGCTATTGTACTGATTACTACGATAACATATAAATGTAATGTCTTAGCTGGACAGAAGTCGGGTGCACAGGGTGTGCAGCATCATCCTGATGTCTCCCAGTTCAGAGGTAGCAGGGGGAGGGAGGGTGGCAGCAGGCTGGGCTACAACTGCAGCATAGCTCCGCTGCTGTAGGCGGGGAGGGAGACAAGGAGCAGCTGTTGCTGCATATCTCTGCTGCTGATGTTGTGCAGGTGTTGAGCTGGGTGAAAGCAGCCTCCTCTGGGTGTGTTGGGGGCGTGGGGAGTGGGAGGTCCAGGCTGAGCTGTTGTGTCTCCTCACAGCAGGGGTGGTGATCCTGGGGTGGTGATGGGGAGGAAGCGGTGTGGGAGGGTCTATAAGGCCTCTAGAGGAGGGGGTGGGAGGACTGCGTCCCAGGGCTGCATCTTTGAGGGTCTTTGCAAATATCCCCACCCTCTCTCTGTGTAGGTGGAGTCCATCATAGAGGTCCCAGGGGCCAATGGTTGAGTGGAGGGCCAGGTGGACATTTGGTAAGGTGGCACATCCTTTTCTGATCTCCATATTAATGTCATGGATGACATGAGGAGGGGTGTCTGTCCTTGGCAGCAGGGTGGAGACCACAATGCGGGTGTCAGGGAATTCCTTACTGGCCTGCTCCGCCATTTTCCTCACTGCCTCAGCAGTGTCCCTACGGAGGGTGTGCAGGTCATTTGTTCCCGTGTGGATCACCAGGTACTGAGGACTCCTGAGGGTCTCCTTTTTCAACAGCTTCATGGCCTGGCCTGTGGTGCTGCAGTGTTTAGACAGCACCTTTTTATCAGGGAAAAGCTTTCTTGGGTCCAGGAACTTCCCGTTTGAGTCAGCCAGCAGGACCACTTGTGGGTCTTGTTCTTCCTGCTGAGTAGAGGGAGGCTGGGATGGGCAGAGCTGGCTGTGGGCAGCTGGCTGTGTGGGTGTATCAGGACGGGCCAGGGTGTTGTTGGGCTGGGTGCTGAGCAGAGAGGGTGGGCCAGGGACACTGGCAGGAAGAGTCTGTGTCTCTCTACTCGTCATTGTGAGGACTGATGAGAGTTTCTCTGTCAGGTGCTGGACCTGCCTGGTGAAGCTCTTCTCTCTACACTCAGCATCCTCCCTCACCTTGGCTAACTGAACACGGAGCACACTGTTCTCCTGTTTGAGTGCCTCTACACTTCCTCTGAGGTCAGATGCCAAAGCCTCGTTGTCGCTCTTGAGCTGCTGGAGTTCCTCTTTAAGCTGCTGCAGAGTGTTGTCTGGGGGACCAGACTGCCTGGCCTGGGTCCGCTCTTTGAATTCTGCAAAGTCCAGCTCCAGCAGGGCCATACTCTCCTTCAGCCGATTGTTGGAGCTGGCCGGTGTGGGAGGGGCAGAGATGGACAAGGTGTTGGGGTTCTCTATTGGGCTCTCATCACCTTCGCTGTCAGAGGGGACATCAGAGGGGACATCAGAGGGGACATCAGAGGGGACATTGATCCTCTTTGTGTCCACCTCAGCTTTCAACAGGGGAATGCCTCTTGGAATGACTCCAGGTTGGCTTCATTCCCTTGGACCATGACCTTTCCTTTGGTGTAGTATGTGATGGTGAGCAGAGGGTCATCTTTGTCAAGGTGTTCATCTTTACAGATTTTTAATCTGCCTCCTGAGCCGATGCCCTCTCTGGATACGTATGCATAATTCCTGCACAGAGTATCTTTCCAGATGTAGATGGAATCAGTGAAGAATATGAGGTTGTTCTTCTTCCTTCCTCCTTTTTGTTGGGCATAGTCAGTGAAGAGGACCTCTGGGTTTCCACACAGTGTCTTCTCCTTGTGTTTGTCCTTCGCATTTACACTCTTGCATTTAGCAGGATATTCAATATCTCTTCCCTCTGCTCTGAGAGCTGAGAAGTTCTTTTTTGCCTGCTGGACAGTTTCCATGGCGACCACTTGTTTTGTTCCAAAGAGAGGCTAGGCTAATTAATTAGCTTACAAATACTTTTCTTTTCCTTTCTTTTTATCTTCATGAAATAATTCACAGTTTATAATGTTCCTCTACCTTCTTTGGTGCAGCTCCTTCCAACAGTGGCAGGTAACAGCTGGCAGCCCACAGCTAGCAGCCCACAGCTAGCAGCCCACAGCTAGACGGTTGACAGTTGTCAATTGGTAGTTGAAAGCTAGTTTGTAGTTTCAACTCAAAAATACATCCAAAAATTGCGTTTCTTCCTCTGGTTTCTGTCGATCAATGTCGTTAACTCTTCTTTGGAGTTAATTCTGCAGATTTTCCTATAAAATGTCTCACTTTTTAGGTCCAATTTCGATTTTTTGTTCAGGAGCTCATTTCTGATGCAGCTTACTCAAATCAAAACAATCTATCCTATCCTAATCTATCTCTCTCTCTCTCTCTCTCTCTCTCTCTCTCTCTCTCTCTCTCTCTCTCTCTCTCTCTACAACGGGGCTCCCCCCGTTGACAGTTCACTGTCTAGCACTGGCTTCGTAGTGCACTGATCGATTAGGCTAAGCTAACCTGTAGCTGCTCCCTCCACACTCACAACAACTTCATACAGACATAAATAAAGCAGCTGTATTCGCCATACAGGAAACACATTTAAAACGGTTTTGCCTGCCGTTTTTGTGTACACAAGCATTCATCAATGGTTTGGAAAGTGGCGCTGTACCTTAATAATATAAAGGCTTGTATTTGTGTGCATTCCTGCTCGGAAAGTGGCAATGTACTGAGAGTGGAGGTGTCCTGAGATTAGCGCCTGCAGGCAGGCTCCATGGACCTGTCAGCTCCGGACTGCGCAAAATGCGTACATGAAGCGCTACGTCATGAACGCAAGAAATCTACCCTCGTGGGGGCGCGCTCATGTGATTGGCTTAGAATTGAGGAGACAGCTGATTGGCTATAGATAGAAAACATTACAAGTACGAATCGGCTGACCGTCAGGAGAGTCTCAAAAAACCCACACACGAATGCACAGCGATCCGTGCAGAGAAAGCGGTTTGTGTTTGCAGGTTCAGGGGATTTAAACGGAAAACAAATATGTGTGGATCAAAAATACACATTTAAAACTTTTTTCTGTATTTGGATTTTATTTACATGTACCGGTATATGAAACGGAACACATTTGTGTGTGCATTGAAAAACACAAGTGTGGATCCAGAAATACAAGTGTGAATCCTTTTGCGGATCATGAAATACAAGTGTGAATCCTTCTGTGTGCATGTGTGTATTATGAGACTGTTCTGAGCCCATCATTTCCTGCTGTATCACGTTGTCACCAGGGTAGGATTTTCACGGCGGCCATGATGGCCACGGCCGTCGTAGCCCCTCGGTCTGGCCGTGAAGCCCCACAAATAATTGTACATCCTACGGCCACCATGGCCTGTGTGCCCCTGATACTGTTAACATCTCGAAGTTGCTTTAAAAGCGTCAGAACAGTGTTTTCATAACTGCATTATGCTGCGTTCACAACGGACGCGATCCGAATATTCTCATCGCTCTAACCGCAGAGTTTGACCCTTGAAGGCTGTTTCTTCTGCTCTGAAATTGAATATATTTGTTACATATTAACATAATTTTAGATGTTTTGATTTGATTTTGTGAATGGGAGAAGTAGTAGATGGAAACATACCAAATACTAATTATTCAAAGTAAAGTATTTTATTTTATATACGGTAATACTAAGGAGGCATAGGCCTATATGATGATATAATGTTTGACATTATTGATATTAAAACAGTGATTTGTTTCCCATGTCATTCGTGTGTTTTTCTTATCAGAAAGTGAAGTTATTTATTTGTAAGCTCCAAATCCAAATGTTTCCCTCAATGGCCTTTGTGCCCTGGCATGTGGCCTTTGCGCCGTGAAAAAATGTGTGACACCAAAGGCCAAATGGCCTTGCCCCTAAAATGACGAAATTCCAAGCCTGGTGGTCACAGCTCCTTTATGTATGGAACCTGACTCCTACTCAACTCTTTCAATCTGATTTAAATGTTGCATGTGTGCTTTTATATTTGTCTGAATTGTGCTTTAGTGTTTTTTCTGTGCTTATGTTTTCTTTAATGCCATCCACCTGCCAGCTACTGCAGATAAAAAATCTGTTATGGCTAAATCTGGAATATTTACATGATGGACTCAAGTGCTCGTTAATGAATGTGCATTGTCCATTCTTAAATGAATTAAAACAAACTCACATCCAGTGGTGCAGTTAGCTGGTGTGGCGCTGGGCTGGGTCTCCGGAGAGGCAGACGAGGTGAGGAGAAGCAGCAGCAGGAGGGGAAGGTGGAGACACAGCGAGGGAGACGGGGACATGATGGGCACACACACACACACACACACGCACACACACACACACACACACACACTATCCTACAGAAACACGCTCACATGGATCAAGACTCAATTTACACATACACACACACTCAACAGGCTGAGCTGGAATGGGAGGTGAAGGCAGCATCCAGCCGGACCTACACAAGACAACAGCAGCAATTAGAGATATCATTCAGATATTAGCCTTCCACACAGCTATCGGTGTCAGTACATGTCAGTGGGCTATGAACACTTTAGATTATGGGATACAAGTTATCATACAAACATCAAGTAGCCTTAATTGTTGTGTCAAATGTATTTGACCATTCACTTAAAGAGCAACTTCCAGGTTACAGACACCTGTGAATAAATGTGTAGGAAAATGATGAATACACTAGATTTTCAAAAGAATATACAGAAATATACACTACAGTGACATCTGGCATCGTTTTTGTAAGAAAGCCTCGGCACGTGACCTCCCGCGTGTGACGTAACATGGGGGAAACAAGGGGGAGAGCGGCCGGTGTAACGTATTAATAAACATGGATCCCAATGCTAGTTTCGACACAGAAGACACAGAAGAAGTTGAACATGAATATTCGAATGCATATGACGGACCACAACCTTATAATTATGAGCCTGCTAGGCGTCCAAGAGACCAGGAGCAGCCAAGGATTAGAAGAAATAACGGCCATCGGAGAGAAATTGAGCTGTGGTGTGAGGAGAACCAGTGGAGAACTGGGCCCCTATCTTGGTGAGTGACCGGCGTTAGCTACAGAATGTAAGCTAACGTCACATCACAACATTGTGAAGTTAGCTATCATATATCAGGCTATAACTAAAGTAACATTGATAATATAGTAACTTTACTGGCAGGACTGTTGATACTGATCCATAACAGAAACTAATGCGCAAGTATCAGCCGTATCTCGCGTTACCTAATGCAACTCAACACTACGGTGCTGTGTACCGGAGGAGAGACGCGAGATACGGCAAAATACTTGACGATCTGGCGGAGAAAGGTTGTGGAGCCTCCGTTGATATGCCGTTGTAAATGGCTTGATGGAAAGCAGGTGTGTAGTCGGGGAGGGTGCACAGCTGATTGCAGCAGGTGAGTGGAGGTTGAGCCACACACAAACAACACAGACAGGGGGAAACAAACAAACACAAAGGAGACGGCTGGAGCAGTACAGCCACCACAGCGTTACCTAATGGAACTCCACACTACGTCTTACGGTGCCGTGTACCGGAGGGGAGAGAGAGAGAGAGCAGCGAAGGGGGGGGAGAGAGAAGTAATACGGTTTCCTGATAAAGCTGTGGAGAGTGTGTGCTGCAGGGAGGTGGATGCACAACGCACCCAGGAACGAACGTTAGCTCCGGTCCTTTTTACTGTGGACTCGATGTCCTGACAGGCTGGTATTTGTGCAACCTGCACAAACACCATACTGCACCATGATTACAAATGGTGAAATAGGATGGAAAACTACCGAAAAATACCAGCTCACTAAAACACAACCGCTCAACTCAACGCAACTACTAACTATACACGCGGTCAGAGAGCGGAGAAGTTTCCCCTTTGTGATGTAATATGACGCATGACCTTAAAAAAAAGCCGTTTTTAAGAGCAGAGCTCAAAATTGCTCCTTTCCCTCTGAATTCCTGCCCTTATGTCTCATAAAGCATATCAAGTCCTACATTCACTTTTTTTTTAATTGTAATTTTCAAGCAAGTTTAAGCATAAATGTAGAAAAAAAATAAACCTGCAAGATGCTCTTTAAAAGTAAACAAATAGTCTGTCTGGTGTTATTATCAAAATCTCTCAATAATTTCTGACTGTATTGCTCTGTCTGGACACTTTAGTTGTAAAACATGCACTGTGTGTAGCCTACTTAGGATAGAGTCAAAATAAACGACATCGTTTGTAGTGTATCCCAACAACCGCCTGACGACTCAACTTTTGATGCGTGTGTGTGAGGGCTGCACAATATAACCTAAATCAAACTTTATTGTGATATCTGAATTTGCGGGATTACGTATCGTAAAGGCAGGATGAACTGTGATAAATGTGAGCCTCTATCATGTGCCATGCAAATTTTCCTTTCTTAATGTGTGTGGGTTATAGCAACAAGTTACGTCCAGAACAATTGGCAATAGATTCAGCAAAACATTGGCTGCCTTTGTGTTTTGTCTTTTTTCCCCAAAAAACATTTGTAGTTGTTTTTTCAGCAGGCAGAGCCTTAACCATTTGTTTCTGTGCTTTTTCCCCATCACTTGTGTATTTAGTTAAAAAACGTATTGTACCAGAGGCTACAAAGCTTTTGCAAAACTCTGAATTACCAGTCTAAATAACACACTTGTAGGGTTGAAATAAGTGTATTAAGAGATGCAAAAAAGAATCCAAACTGCATTGTAAAACTGCAATGAGACCAATTGAAATCAGTACAGAGAGCAGCAGTACAAGCCAAACGTGAGGGACGCCTGCAATCTAAAGTCAGAACAATGCAAGTTTCTGTCAGGGCCGTACAAAGCCTGAAATCTTTGCCACAAGTTAACAATTTGACAAACAGATCGGCGTTTCCATATGGCGGTGCCCTTTTAATGTGTCAGGGAAGATTTCAATGTCCAGGACAAATGGGAGAAATACCAGTCAAATAGTATCTGCATTTTCTGAAATGTTTATGACGCGTCAGCGAGTATATGGTGGGTCTATCAAACTAAAACATAAATCCTTCATTTCTCATGCATTGCTCTGCCTGATGCAGTGTATGGCTCCATTGATCTGAGAACTACTAAGCATGAGTAGAGTATTTCATCACCAAAATGCAGAGTCAACATATTGTAACAGCAGAGTGATGTTCTACTTCTCCTACAACAAGATGAAGCCTTTGTGGCATTTCAGAAGTGTTGTTAGGTATAGTACTTAAGTAAATATACTAACCATATAGTCAGTCAGCAGGAGCAACATGATAACTTTAGAAAATACAGATATATATTTGTCCAGGATTTCTCCCATTTGATCGAGACATGAAATCACTTGTGAAAAAGGTTTCACTGTCTGTACTGCACTGCTCTTCACTGAGAAAACTTGTAATGCAAAACATTTATTCATAGAAATCGGAGTTCAAGTGTTTTTGTAAATACAGATACAAATAACTACAAGATGTATTTATTTTTGCACTAAAAGTATGGTTATTGTTGATAATGTTCTTTTAGCTTTCCGTTACTTTTATAACCATACTGACATGTGTATTTGGTCTTAAGGGGGGCAGTTGGTATATTAGGCAACGTTAGGGCCCAAGTTCTAACATTCATGTCTGATTGACTGAATACCACCATAGTGCTATGCAGCAGAAAAATAACTTCTGTGCAGAGTGAGTATTGGACTCTAGCTTTATGGCTAGTCAACCTGTAACACATGGTATTTTGCTTTCTGTAAATTGCAAGACAAAAGTCTCCGAGTAGCCGTATTTTGTCAACCTGTTTAACTGAATAAGTTATCTATTGAATATCTCACACATAAAATGCCATTAAAGTCCCTGGGTCCGCAATGGTTTCATTGAGCTCAGGACTACGCTTTGCACAGCGACCTGCCAGAAATGTAAACAGGAAACAGTCAAAGGTCGCTACATGTGTCTACGTGGAGAAAAGTAGTGATACACACAAAGCACGCGGTCTACTGTACAAACACTTTCTGCCGCGAGTACACACTGAAGATACAATTATATGATAGGGAAAAAAGGACCAAACCCTATTCAACAATCGCAGAAGTGACCTGCTTATCTGAATATTGCCTCTAATATTACCCTGACCAGAATACACAGCCATACACATAACACATTGCGTTATTGCGTCCGGTCTTCTGCGTTACTAAGACACACAAGTACACATGAACAACTTACACAAAACACTTGTCCAAGTCAAATTGTGTAGCATTAACTTCCGTTCAAATAGGTAGCATCAAAGTTTAGCCCCTATCAGACTGATGCTAACACGGGGGCAGTAGCAAGTTAGCAACACGTAAACAGTTCAGACTGCTACGTTTACGGTGAGTGAAATATATTTAAAACACCATGGATAGTTAACATGGTGTGTTTTAAAGTGAAATAATGAAAAGTACATCCCACTTAGCACAGAACCCAGTTAACACCAACACTGCAGCCTAGCTAATGCTAACAAGCCATTTTCATTCGGGTGGTTTATCTGGATAAGCTAAATCAACCACTAACATGCTAACTACATTTCATGTAAATTCAGAGACTTACCAGGGATATGTTCTGTCAGATTCAATGAAATAAACAAGCACTGAGAAAGAAAACTACTACCAGCACCAACTCAACACTTCCTATAGGCAGGAGTCTGCGCCCTTCTTCTACACTTTTATTTCTGGCAGCGTACTCTCGTTAGCGGCCGTTACTGCCCCCTGCATGTTAAAACAAGATACCATTAAAATGCCCACTCTTGCTGCAGGTTTGCAAAATGTTGAAGCCACTGTTGGTTTGTACGTTATGTTGTAGGCTAGGTGAATTTACCGCCGGTATGTTAAAT
Organism: Notothenia rossii; assembly: GCF_949606895.1. Classification (NCBI taxonomy): domain Eukaryota; kingdom Metazoa; phylum Chordata; class Actinopteri; order Perciformes; family Nototheniidae; genus Notothenia; species Notothenia rossii. The sequence goes on from NC_136903.1 coordinate 36,520,423, forward strand.
ATGTCTGTTGCTACGTCGTCTATGCACCGACTAATACTACAAAAAGTAATAATAATGATAATAATAATAATAATAATAATGTCAACAACAAACCAGTATTGTAGTCAAGTCGCCAATTCACGAATCCAAGTCAATCTCGAGTCCCCACTTTTCGAGTCCGAGTCCAAGTCCGAGTCACCCAAGAAGAGTCCAAGTCAAATCCGAGTCCCAAGTCTTCATGTATTAATCTTAGTGGATATTGTAGTGCCGAGGACATGGAGTCGGAGGCGGTGCAATGGAGATGTGAAAGGATACTTTAATAGGGAGCAAAATAGGACATGTTGTCGGGTCGCAGCCCGGGTCGACAAGAGAAAGAGCCAAGAGGGCACACACCATATATAGGCAACACATAAAATGTCCTTTGGGGAACAATAGCCGCAACTGTAGTCTCCAGTTTGAATTATGAACCAGTAGTTAAATACGTGGTCACCACACAAGACCCCCCAGAATTCAAACAGGGCAAAATAAATCCTCGCGCCCGTGGAGGAAGCACCATAGGGGCCGACGAGGGTGTGGTCGCAGGTGAGGACCGGGCCATGGAACGGGCCACGAAAGGGGGCCGCAGGAGCGGGTAGGGGCCCTAACGAGGGCGAGGGCACCCCCACCGGGGGCGGGCCGGAATGGGCCGTCGTAAGGGGGCCTCAGTAGGTGTCGCGGAGAACCCAACAGGAAAAAGCGCAACCCGGCCGCAGGCAGACGCACAACGACGGCGGGCACGAAGTCCTCAGCAGGCGTTGAGGTATCCCCGGAAAGCAGGAGAGCAACCCGGCCCCAGGCAGACGTGCCGCGGCGGCGGGCATGAAGTCCTCAGCAGGCGCTGAGGCGTCCCCGGGAAGCAGGAGAGAAACCCGGCCGCAGGCAGACGTGCCGCGGCGGCGGGCATGAAGTCCTCAGCAGGCGCTGAGGCGTCCCCGGGAAGCAGGAGAACAACCCGGCCGCAGGCAGACGTGCCACGGCGGCGAGCATGAAGTCCTCAGCAGGCGCTGAGGCGTCCCCGGGAAGCAGGAGAGGAACCCGGCCGCAGGCAGACGTGCCGCGGCGGCGGGCATGAAGTCCTAAGCAGGCGCTGAGGCGTCCCCGGGAAGCAGGAGAGGAACCCGGCCGCAGGCAGACGTGCCGCGGCGGCGGGCATTAAGTCCTCAGCAGGCGCTGAGGCGTCCCCGGGAAGCAGGAGAGGAACCCGGCCGCAGGCAGACGTGCCGCGGCGGCGGGCATGAAATCCCCGGGGAGCAGGAGAGGCCAGACAGGGTCCCGGAGCGTGCCACCCATGGGCCGATGGAGCATGGGCGACGTCCGGAACTGTTGAGGCGAGACGGGGTCCAGGAGTGCACCACCCAGGCATCGATGAAAACGTGAGTGGCGTCTGGAACCACCGTCGATGTGGTGAAAAAGGTGAGAGTGTCCACATGAGGTCAACCGGCTGGTTGAACCTCCTCTCCGGCACCAGAAAACTCAAAAGGGCCGATAGCCGTTAGCAATAGCCGTTAGCATTAGCCGTTAGCAATAGCCGTTAGCATTAGCCGTTAGCACTAGCCGTTAGCAATAGCCGTTAGCATTAGCCGTTAGCACTAGCCGTTAGCCGCTAGCTAGCAGCCATTGGTAGCTGCTAGCCGTCGTTAGCCCCACGTGGTTAGCCGCTAGCTGGCAGCCATGGGTGGCTGCTAGCCGTCGTTAGCCCCACGTGGTCAGCAGCCGGGATGTACAGCTGCACGCCCCGAAGAACAAATCCACGAGGTAGCAATGGGGTTGCTGGTCGACCCAGCAGGTTGTGCATCGTCCCCCCGTTGTATAGAAAGCCGATGCGGGAACGGCGAGCAACGTCCCCAGCCTTCTGCGGAGCGCGCACCGAGCCTCAGTCCGCGTGCCGGTGGCAGCCACGGACGTCTCCAATCAAACCCCGGCATTTCGAGAAAGGAACTCGAGTTCCTTTTGCCGTGTTCGGCTCCGTCCAGGAAACTTCCCAAGACGTATCGGGGTCACCATAGTAGTGCCGAGGACATGGAGTCGGAGGCGGTGCAATGGAGATGTGAAAGGATACTTTAATAGGGAGCAAAATAGGACATGTTGTCGGGTCGCAGCCCGGGTCGACAAGAGAAAGAGCCAAGAGGGCACACACCATATATTGGCAACACATAAAATGTCCGTGGGGGAACAATAGCCGCAACTGTAGTTCCCAGTTTGAATTATGAACCAGTAGTTAAATACGTGGTCACCACAATATATTTGTTGAAATGTAGCTGTAGCTCCTCTACATTCCTTTATCCTATCATGATGTTATACTAATTTTTCTATTGAACTGCTGTGAAGCGAGTTTGGCTATAATTCTTTGGTTATACAAATATAAAGCTTATTACTAATATTAATATTAGGGTCTGAGACCAGAGGTCAGCGAAGACCCTATTGCAACCTGCGAAACACACCCAAAACAGGGAAAACGTCCGACAAAAGCACAGAAAAGGTTCGGAAATCATGAAGGCAGATAGTCCGCGTCTGCTGCTGTGGGGAAACTATGGAAACTACAGTTTTCTATACAGCGGACTACAACATGTATAATAAGAACAACGGACTACTGTAAACTCATCAAGAGATTTTGCACCGCGCCCTGATGCTGTTGTTTTATGCTTTATGAACATGTACAACAGAGAAACACATTCTTCATGACCAAAGTTGGAATTGAAATAAAAAGGAAAGTGAAACTTATGCTCGTCACCCTCTTCCTCCGGTCGACATTAATACAAATGATCCCAATATGTATGATTGTATGAAAAGATCTTAAAATAAATACTGTATTTATTATAAACGTTAGTCCTTAACATCTATCACTGTGTATATCACCATTCAAACATCTTTTAAAAGTTTAACAAACCCCACACAGCTCAGTAAAGACTGTGAAATGACTTTATTTGATCATTTCAGTAAAAACACTGTAACTTTCATGTCGGTCATAATCGGTTGTTTCCGTAAACGGCCGACTGTTGTGTGACGGCAAATGCTGCGGCTGCAAGGCATTGTGGGGCAGCATTTTCTCCTCTCCTTTCGTAAAGGGAGGTCCAGTGGTTCCTAAGCTAAAGGAGGTTATAAAGGAAGTTTGAAACCTCCTTTCCTATCATCTAGAGCAGGGGTTTTCAAAGTGTGGGTAGGTGAGCCTCCCCTCAGAGAACATAAGAACAGCCGCGCCCCCCCTCCTAATTATTATTGATGTTATTATTATTATTATTATTATTATTATTGTTGTTGTTGCTATAATGCAGGGGTATTCAATTGCATTTCAAAGAGGTCCAGTAAGAGAAAATGTAATTAAATGCTCTGTTTTCGCTGTCTACCTTCCGCCATTTGAAATTACTCCGACTGTTTCTCTCCTCTTGTCTCGTCTCTGTGTGTGTGTGTTTGAATCTATCGTGCTGACTGCACCGATTTGATTGGCTGAGTAGCTTCACCTCCTTAAAACATTAAACAATAACTTTTTTAAACCTTTTTATTTTTATGTTTTAAACATATTGTATAAAACTCCCCCACTACTTGGACTATTCCTTGCACCCCTCTAGAATAAGCCCGAATGGTCTCAACCATATTGCATCAGTAACGTGCACTTGTTGTTATAACAAGATCGCAAGGACACTGGTAGCGATCGGAAAATTGAGTGTTGTTCAGTTTGTGTGTTGTGGAACATGCGTGTCCGTGCATGAAAATATACCACACACCCAATTACAATTGCATGTTCAATTCACTACCCTGGAAGTTAATACAGTTGTTAAAGTTGGAACAGCCTGTGGACAGCCGTTCTGCCTTGCATGTCAGTCGCCGACACCTTCTTACAGAGGACAGGCACATCTAGCTGCAGCACGACCCGTATATTTCCGCACGCCGTGTTCTCAAGACATATTTTTTCCCCTGAAGCTCTCTGGCGCCCCCCAGGGGAGGCGCGCCTCACACTTTGAAAACCGCTGGCCTAGACTTTAGAGCAGGGGCGTCAAACTCAAGGCCCGGGGGCCAAATCCGGCCCGCGACTTAATTTGATGTGGCCCGCAAGAGCTTGCAAAGAATATAATATACAATACAATTCAAGATGCAAGGCTTTTATTGTCTTATGTACATAGCTACAGTGTAGTTATGACAATGAAAATCTTGGGTCACAGGCTCCTCCAACAGTGCAACACAATAAAACAGATAATAGTGCAAGTAAATAAAATGAAATAGAATGTAATAGAAATTGTGCAGAATAGTCTATATACTAGTAATTGGAATATTGATATATATAAGTTGCAAACAGATGAATGTTATGGATGTTCTTTCAAAAGTGTTGATGTAATTGTGGAATGTTTGCTTTCAATGATTTCCCCTCGACTTCTGCTTTCAGACTATTTATGAAGTTATTACCCTATAATAATATAATATGATACATTATTTAATATATATATTATATATGTATATTTATATAGTCTTAAAGTTACAACCGGCCCTTTGAGTGCAACCATAATGCTAATGTGGCTCGCGATGAAATTGAGTTTAACACCCCTGCTCTAGAGTGTGCTCACCTGAACTCCAGTAAGAGACTGGATAATGGGACTTATAAATTGAAGTTATATTCTGCCTGGTGAGCCCAAAAAGTTACTAAATTAACATGTCAAACCCAAAAGTACAGGGTAGATTATGGTTATTATTACCTCAGAGGAAGGCTACAATTGTCCTGCCAACCATGGCACTACAACTAGTGAGACTGGCACAACCAGTACTTCCCCTTATACCAAAGTTACAACCACTAGTGTGGTACTATCTCTACAAGCACTGCGTAATAAACACATATTACTAAATAAATAGCTTAAAACGATTTTTCCATTGGATTTAATTCAAAAAGTTGTTACAGACCTACACTATTAATGTTTGGCTTTAAAATGTTACTATCATCTTTACTTCCGTGTTTTTAGTCTTGTGTCGGTCCTGGTAATCCCTTAATTAAATGTACATGTGTATGATTTGTGCAGCACAAATTATATTTCCTCATGTTAAAATGTATAATGTGAAAAACAAACGAAGCACACAATAGACTCACTCCTATAAAATATATAGCCTATAACAGTGTTTTTCAAAGTGGGGTCCCCGACCCCCCGGGGGGGCGCCAGGGGGGTCACGCAAAGTTTGAGGGAAAGGGAAATTTCTCATTTCTTTATAAAGTTACATTTTTATTTTTATTTTTTTAATTAATAACTGCATATCTATCAATCTATGTGTCCTTTGATGCCGATCTTTTAATATTTTTTACTTATTCATATACAGTATATATATATTTTTTAAATCACACGACCGCCCTTCAAGCCAATCAGAATCGAGCTGCCGCCACTGAGAGTGAAACTGAGTATCTGCTCAGCTTTTGGAGCAAGTGAGAGCTAGTGAATATTTCGCTCTGCAGCTGGATGAGAGCACGGATGTAGCAAATATTGATGTTTATATATATGAATATAAATATGTTATTGTTAATAGTACTGTTGAATATTATATATAATATTATTAAGGCATAAGTAGCTTTCAAAAATGCTAAAAATATATGTTAATTGTTCATATTACTGTTCAAGATTATATAATATTATGAAGACAGAAATCGCTTTAAAAATGCTTTAAAAATATGTTTACTGTTGATATTACTGTTTAATATTGTGTTAAGAATGTTTATAACAGAAGACACAATGAATGTAATGAATGACAAACAAAAGATACATACAAAAAATGCTTAGAAGAATAACTGATTATTCATTATTAACACAAATATATATTAAGAAAATGTATTAAGCTGTATGATTAATTTGTCATATTCTCCATCATACTGCACTCATCACTTTAAAAAAGAATTGCAACAGGGGGGTCCCCGCCAGACGATAATGCTATTTGGGGGGGGGGGGGGGGTCCTTGGCATGGCAAAGTTTGGGAACCCCTGGCCGATAACATACTATAGGCTTCTTCACCTTGGACGAGTGCTGTGTGTGTTACACTAACAACACGGAATTATCTTTAAACAATAGACTATATTCAAACCTAAGTTTTAATGTACACAAATAGACTGTACATACATAGGCTATAAGGTTCCGCATTATGTCTGTGTTAGCGCCACACACAGCGGCCCTGCTAATGGAAGAGAGCAGCCGGGGCATATGAGGACACGTCCCGCGCCTCGGTCACGGTGTCAGATACCGAGGTGTGATGGCCAATTAAATTCCGACGCTGTCTGAGGGCGGACAACGTACCGTCTCCCCCCTCCCTCCCTCACACACACACTCCAACACACACTGCGCCTGGCGCTCATAGAACCAAAAGTAACGCAGAGTCTCATACTAGTTGTCCCTGTGCTCCGGAGCCTCGCTATGTCTCTACCCGCCGCCTGCCGCCTGCTGAGGAGCACCCTGAGGACTCAGCTCGTGCCCGTGGCCAATCTGTCGTCCAAACCCGCCAAACACGTCATCTCTGGAGTGGTGAGTCCATGGAGCCTCCGCTGACCTCACATGCCCGGAGCAGCACATGTTAACAGGGATACAGTATGTCAAAGAGCCGTGCCCTGAATATTGTTCGAGGCGAGGAGCGCAAGCTTGATAACGCGGCAATAATAAGGATAATAGCCGGCTCTCGAGGGCCTGATATGACAGAGCATAATCCACTGCAGGGCTCACTTCCCTATAACTGCGCCAAACTTTATATTTCAGGCTTCGATTATACTTTTATCAAATAATGAATATCATATTTATTCATATGCCATGCTTATGCGGGACTTTTATTTTCTCAATCGAAATTATGTTTTAACTCTATCAAGGTCGACAGCATCTCGCCATTTTTCCGCCTGAAAACAACACGTACACGTCTCTGCCAGCCGAGACAGAAATAGCAACATAGACTATTACTTTATACGCTATAATATTCAGAGTATGGTTATTCCCAGAAATGTTTACACATCCTAAGGCTGAGACTGCACACGTTACTCCTGAATTAAGCGAGAGTTTTTATATAGTTAACAGTTAAATATCTTGTTGTCGCTGTGTAAAGTTTTGATCAGGTGCCAGGTGTCTGACCTTGATGTCGATCACGGACACGGCAACTTCTTTAACCCAAAAGGCCCCCATGTTCGGTTATTTAGCTCATTATTTGACACATTTTAAGAGGGAATGCCTAAATAATAAATCGAGGGCATTTGTATTCTTCATATTGACAAGACTACAGATTAGAGGAGATTGGGGTCAGTTGGAACATGTTGTTTATTCTGCATGTCTGTCCAGGGACAGGGACCCCTCCTCTGTGGCTCTCCCCAAGGTTTCTTCCTTTTTCCTGGTAATTGTGGGGGGTTTCCCGGGAGCTGCTAGGGTCATAGGACAGAGGGTGTTGTATGCAGTCTGTAAAACTCATGCAGTCACACTGTGTAATTTGTGACATTAGGATATTAAATGTTCTGGACATTCGAGTTACAACTACAAAACAAAAGTAAGGAGGAACCTCAGATTAGTATCTATTTGTTGTCATACATTTAAAAAGATGTATTCATTTAATTGAAATAAATATGAGGTCGGCAGTGACACTAGATACAGTTGTACAGGTTTAATGTATGAAATACAATACAGTTTTCTGAAATGTTTGCACTTTTTTTTATCTAGGATGCTTTAGTGGCTGCTTGTACTCAGAACTGTTTAAAAATAGCTGTGTTGTTTTTTTATTTAATAATTGCAGAATAATCGTTATGTCGTTTTCTGCCAACGTGCTGCCATCTGCTTTATATGAAACACAAGTCTAGTAAACAGCAACTATAAGAGAAGACTTCCTTCCTTTTGGTTTTGGTTTTTAGGAGTGTTACAGTCTCACCCCTACCATTGTCGACTCCTGTTTCCACCATCTCTTTGTTTCTGCCCCCCAGGACCAGGCCATTGCTATGACGGCCTTCTTCGTGGCCATCTTGGGGCCCTCCGGCTGGGTGCTGTCTCACCTGGAGGACTACAAGAACAAGAAGGACTAGAAGGGGAGGAGGGGGAGGTATGGGAGGATGGGGGAGAATCATTCTGTCCCAGATGAAGATGCACTCAACCCTCTCTCCCCTCGCCGCTCCCTCTGCTCCACCTCTCCTCAGCTGATGAAACCAGAAACCACTTACCTGAATCCAGACCTGTGATAATGTACATCTGTGCACCTATCAACTATTACCAATAAACACATGTTTGCAGTGAGAACCGGCTCAGTGTGTTGGATTGCAGAATTTCATCTGAATTTGATAATAATTTAAATTTCACTTACACGCCATACATGGCTGCAAGTACAGATTATTCTCATATTTGGTTCTCCTGTTCATTACTTTAATTGATAGATAAGTATTTTAAACATTAAAAAAAATCAACACAGTTGGAGTCTTATATATAGATATTTTGTGAACAGACACTTTGACATTTCGCTTCATAAAAAGCTTTTTCCGTCAATAATAATGGCTACAGTGCAGGTAAACAAATCCGTCCTTAATAGAGTGGTACGGGAATGAGACTTGAATTCGCAAATGGGTTAGCATTTTAGCACATTTTGTTTTTTTGAATGTGTTTTTGGTTGGAAGCCTGACATTTTTTGTTATACGACATAATATACGTCTGTAAATACCCCACATGTGAAGATTTAAAGGTTCTTAAAAATGTTGATGTTGCCCACAAGTGCCTAAAATAGACGACTAAACGTCATCACGCCAACATTTGCAGCCTTTAGCTAAGCCAGTGGTTCCCAACCTTTTTCAGTCAGGCCCCCCTTGTGTAATTGGAAATATTTTCGAGCCACCCCTAATCCGGTTCCCACCGAGATTGGTAGAACTAATTGTATATAGTTGTACAAACATTACATTTTCTCTGCTAATAATAACAAGACATAAAAGATCCAACTGTAATTTTATATTTCATTATGGATTGGAACATGAACAAAAGTGCTTGTATTGGCAGATTATCCAATGCCACTGTGAAATAATGAGGCCTAATTGAAAGAATTACAAATACTGCATATCGATCCGGTTCTTTAACAGTATTTGTATAGGTTATTTTTTAGGGGAAAAACTAAACAAATTAGAAACAGAATTCACATTGATTCATTTTATGTATAATGTGGATTATGGGCTGCTAGCACACATAAAACACCTGCAGTGGTGGTAGTAAGTAGATTTACTCAAGTACTGTACTTATATTGAGGTACTTAAAGTGGACCAATCATGCTATATTTGAACAATATATTGTAGGGCCATACCTATATAAAGTATATAAATATAGTTTTTTTTTCAAAATACCAAACAGATCATTCATTTTAGCCATGCCTCATTTCGCTCTATTTGCTCTTTCCAGCCCTGTTTTTGCAAGGGCTGATTCTGTGACGTAGATTTAATGCAAATGAGCTGCAGCTGACTACGCCCACCTGCAGGAGAGGGGAGCGTGCTTTGAGATCAGCTGCTGGGCTCTCAGAAGAGGGGGAGAAAAAGAGATCTCCGTCCTCCGTGTTTTATTCTTATATATGATTATATAGAGTCATTATTCATTTGTTTTAAAGCTCAATAAATAACAAGGAAGACCTCTGACCGGAACTTTTCTAATTTTGTCCGGAAGATTTAAACTTTAACGGACATGTTGACCGGCGAAAAAACTGAAGCTCTGCCGCACGGTCCCTTCGTCCCTTGGAAGAGGCGGAGAGGTGGGTGTCTGTCATCTGCTGGTGGACTACCGGAGAGAATTACAGCGAGGGAGGGATTGCATTGAATTACAGCAGCAGGAGGCGCAAACGCTTGCCTAGGGGAGGGAGAAAAAGAGCCAGAGCGTCCACAGCGGAGAATAAACAGAAGGATAACCCATGGCAACCATGCACGGGAAGTCTTCTTCGCTGCTTTTGTGGCAGACTACAGTGCCACTTACAGGCCTGGCATATATACTACAGCGTCTCCAGCGCTTTCGAGCGGCAATGGCCGGCCGTGGCCCAACTCCCCATTCGCCTGATAGGTGGAGAGTTGGCCATATAGGCGGAGCTCATCGTTCCTGACGTCAGAGAATTTTCAAATCTGTATCAGTCTGTATCAGATTCCCTGCAGCCCCGTTTGTAGAGATTTGGGTATGGAGGAAAAGAAAGAGGGTTGTGTTTTCTGACACTTGGTGGGTTCCCTGACACACCGGGGACACATATTCATGTTTAAAAGACGTACTTCTTTGTAATTCTGCTCCACTACAGTTCATAAATGGTGTACCTTTAATCCACTACATGTATTTAATACCTTTAGTTACTTACAGATCTGGATTAATGATGTGAAATATAATCAACTCTCAAATCAGATTTTAGTTACACCTGGAGTAAATTCATAAGCTACCCCACAGTATACTTCTACTGATCTGAGTACTTCTCTCACCTTACACGTAATTGGGGCAACAGAACTCAGAGTTAAGGAAGTGGAAAACGGTGCATATTATGCCTTTTGGCCAGTTGATGGACAGATTGCTCGTGTTTCTGTGAGCATTGACCACATCGAGCTCTGTAGATTAGATTGTCTCTTTTAAACGCTATGTTCTCCACCGGCGGATCTCTGTGCACAACACGTTCTCACTCCCAACCCGTCACATATTGACGGAGGGTCAGGGCCCCTCCCCGTCACCCTATTACGTACAGGGTACCCCTTGGCCGTCAGGCTTCTACGGGCAGGGCGTCCCATAGACCTTCATAGACCACGTGATCAACAACAATGGCCGACCTTCGTGTTATTCTCGGTGGAAAATGCCTATTTTAAGGTTCATTTGGCCATTAAAATGTGCTTTGATGTCATTTTATGCGATTAATATGAGTTGTTATTTCTGATTATTTGTGCAGTAGATGTACATGATGTTTAGTTTGCTAGTTATGACGAAGATTACTTCATGAATGTGTACACATCCATGGTTGCTAAGGTGGTTGCTATGGACGCTGCAACAGCTCCCCGTTTTAGCTGAAGCGTATGGTGCGAGACGTCATTGCTCTTTATAAATAGTTTATACAAAATGACAAAATTGTAATTTTCATACTCTGTGATAGTTCTCGGCGACAGTTAGGCAACAATAATAGGTTTATAGGCATTTATTTATCTTATGTGAAGTTGAGATGATGCATGCTGGGTACTGAATTATGCGCAACGATGTTTTCGGCACACACTTGTGACGTCATCTATGCGCGACGATGTTAAAGCCCATTTGCGATCCTTCCAGCAGGTAAGAAACACCGTGAACATGTGCCTGAACTCGAGAAAATCATTCAATATATACAGCACAAACAGCCTTATGTCGGACCAATAACACATTTTTGGAACATTTACAAGTGCAGGGTAGTCGTTTTTTTTGCCTGTAAATAATTTTAAGACATTCAAAAAAGTATAACTTGCTGCATCAAACTAGCTATTCGCTAGCACAGAAGGTGCTTCTAAGTTTAACTTTATTTAAGAGGTGGCAAACGACTGACACCTGTTATTGCATGAAATAATATTTGTGATTGTTTAGGAATGTAGTTATTATGTGTCAGTTATGTGTCAGTTATGTTTTCAATGGGGTTAGAGTTGATAACACCGCATAAAATCACATAAAACCCCCGCATGTTTAATGGCATAATCAAGGATTTTAGCCCGCATAATCAAGGATTTTTGCCCGCGTTTTTCTGGAGGGTCTAATATATGATAAATGAGAGGTAACATTTTATTTATGGTATTATTTCCACATATTTCTCTCCATTCTTCCTTCTGCCAACGGTGTCGCAGTTTCTCGTCTCTCCTGTTGTTGTGCTTAGTGCGTACGCATGGGTTAGAGTTTGCGTGGAGGACCGCACGTTTTCCCATCAAGTTAGTATTTTACAAATCGCAAACATTGCGTAGAAACTACCGTACGTCATTTTTTGGAGCGTATATCCCTTTATAAATGAGGCCCCTGACCTTTGAAAATATAGTCTTATTGTCAGATGTTACATCTTACAGTGATCGTATTTACCTCTTTGACCCCGTCTTATTGTGATGCTTAAATGTTGTAAGTATTTTGTGAGAGCCCCACACAGTGTTTTTGGTCCAAAAAGAGAGCGACAATGCGTATTGTTCTTTGTAAAATAATGATTTTGTTGTAATGAAGGCAATGGCAGAAACAGCAGGTGTACCTTATCCCTTGCATGCAAATAACAATTAATCTTACACAATGCAAGATACCTTCATGTTGCTTGTATAATAATCCAAAAGAAACAGTATTAATGGGTTTAAGGTAGCGGGTCAAACTAATGTGTGTCAGCTGCTTTTGTTCATTTCAGGTGCGGAAACTTGAGGCTCTAGGCTACAAGCCAATTCTATTTTATGGCAAGCCAAAAAGGCCTTCAAATAGGTGGGCTGCTGATGTAATAACCCATCTGCCCCCCACTCCTAACAACATAAGATTTTTGGACCAAATGCGGAGGGCTTATGAATACCTCTTGGCAAAGGGTAAGAGTATTTTCTTTTTCAAAAGATTGTGTTAAAGAAAGGGTAGGTAAGAATGGAGAAACCAGCTTGAGTGCGCTAGAATTTGAAAGCACGCAGCCGAAAAAATGTGCCCCTTCCTTCAGACTTCCTTAAAGAGCCCCTCCTCCAACACACACGAACGCGCACATGACCAATGAGGCACGAGATAAGTTAGTGCACGAGATGGAAGGCTGACAGGCAGGTAGGCCATCCAGTTATTTTAGCCGGGCCGGCTCAGATGATTGGTCGTGCGTATTACAGTACCACGGCTTCCACAGATTACATTGTTTTATGGATTTATTGTCAAAGCATTTAATATATTCATTGCTATCGGGATGTTAAGAGCACTCCATGGAATATAACAAGTGTTTCTGAAATAAATTACCTACCCGACTTTTAAGTACATATATCAATAAAAAACCCACGTACATTTGACAACCTTTTTTTATTTTAACAAAAACTGTAAGTAAACCTGCATTACAGAGAGCTCCACTGACCGTCAACCTGCATCTGAAACTCCCACAGCCGAGAAACCACAGACCGTTAGCACAGCAGCAAGAGACCCTCAGTGCAGAGCAGCAAGAGACTTATTTCATTCTCAATCTGGTGCCATGTTCACCCTCTCTCTCCTCTTCTTACTCACAATCTGGTATTCTTCCTCCTCATGCCATATCCCAGTCTTCTCTGAATGAACAGCCAAAAAAGAAGAAGATGAAAACAGAGGGTACATTTTGACTTCACACACTAATAATACATTTGATACCAGGCACATTGAACTTAAATCAATGATTTAACCAGACCAGTGCACAGCATATTATTCTTAATATATATTTTTAGCTGCGTTTTGGTGGCTTATGAAAGGGTCATGGTTGATATTGATGCCTGGCTAACCTAAGAGGCTTTTGTGAAGCCTACCCAGGACATTTTGCTGGATTACATGAAATAGGGACAAACATCTTTGACACAAATAGATAAGTCTGCAGATCATTTTTCAATGTTTGATTTATTTCACAATTATATAGTTAATCTCATGGGGACAGGGTTTTGTTCCCAAGAGAAGAAGAGAATAATAAACTCATTGGTATGAAGGTAGATATGGTGCAAAATGCGAGAGCGTGTAAAACCTGATGTGAGCACTTGCAGAAAAAAAATCTGAGCTTGTGTGCATACATTTACACTTGTATAAAATATCCACGTAACTGTGAACCAAATGTACACTTGTATAAAATATCCACGTAACTGTGAACCAAATTTGAAGTCACAGAAGAAAAAAAAAAGTTTTGTAGCTTCTAGAAAAAAAATGAACTTAGTGATGAAAGGTTCACTTGCAGAAAAATACATATTTTTTAAATATATGTTCCATTACAACTGCAACTTGGTTATTACAACCTCTCAAATCAGTCATTACAACTTGACGAATCTGCTCTGTGGCAGTATAAATCGACGAATATGCGGTCTTGACTTTTGCTACACTTCTTGCGATAAATGTGTCGCAAAAGTAATTTTCACCTGTAGATCAGCTGTAGATGTGGGGGGAGGGAGGGGGGTTGGTGCGAAGGGGCGGAGCTATCAGAACGACGAGGCTTGACTGCGGGGCTAACGGTTGTGTCGCTACCAGTCCGCTGACATGGCGCGTCAATCAACGGTAAGTTTTGCCCATTACTTGCCCAGTATTACTTTGAATATTATTATTGTGATTGAGGATTAAATCCGCTTTGAAGACCACCGTTTTATATCGTGCAGTTTAGCGGCAAACTAACGTCAGTTAGCCAGCTAACGCTAGCTTTGTTGAGTTTATGCTAGCTAAACAAGTAGTGGTTGTAGTCTAAAGCATTAATTAATATATTATAGCCTACTGCTTTGGCACTAACGGTTGATAACCGTTTATGAAAATAAAACCAATTGAACTGTACTGAAATAATGACACGTTTTATAATTGTCTTGGGCTCCTGCTGTGTTTTTAAAGCCTTTGTAAATTATCCATGCTATTTTCTATTTAGAACGAAGACTTCAGAATCTTAAAATCCCTTGACATTTGTATGCAATTGTGCTAAATTCAACTCTGGAATCAAGCAAATATTAATATGTTTGCATGACATTAGTTATTTATATTTTGCCATCACTTAATTATACGTTTAATACATTTAAGTCAAGCTAAGGTACATGTGATGGTAGCTAGTTAGTGCTCTTACCTGTGAGGCCTCCTCCAAACAGCATAATAACCAGACTGTATCATTAAAACTAAGTACCAGTTCTAGATCCTTGACTTTAGACAAACAATTCAAGAGACAACATGTATTTAAAGACCAATCTTTAACTGCACAATATAAAACGGTGGTCTTCAGAGCGGATTTTTGTTTTCTGTGACCATCTGCGTCACCCTGTCAGACTTTGAGTTGCGCGCGCTACTAAAGAGACGTGTTACCATGGAAACCAAACAATGGTGTAGCTGTATTAAAGTCAGAGTGGAAACAGTCGTGTGTAAATCTGATTTTGTCAGAAATGCGGGAGAAATATGACCCCGGGAGGAAACCGGGAGAGGGCAATGAAATCGGGAGTCTCCCGCGAAAATCGGGAGGGTTGACAAGTATGCCTACAGACCCTCAGCTGGAGTGCATACAGCAGCTCATACACATGAATGGGCTATACTGTATACAGAGGTGGAGTGTAGTACTCAGTACTGAACTGGAGTACAATGTTCAGGTACTTTAGTTTACTCTCTCTGATACTGAATACTCTCCTGTACTGCATCACATGGATATTGCAGTACTGTTACTGTACAAGAGTACACATGTACTTTAACTGTAACAGAGTATTAGTACGTAGTATTAGTAGGCTACTGTTACTGCAGGCCTACAGAGTTTATGTAAACATTGGATAGTAGTGAAACAGTGAGTCAGTACTAACATCCATCAGTAACACACATATATATACCGGGTTGGGTTGTAACGTAATAAATGTAACGGCGCGCGTTACGTAATCAGAATACAAAAATGAAGTAAATGTATTCAGCTCGCGTTACATTTGAAAAACGAGTAATCTGATTACAGTTACTTTCGTAAACCTGAAGTGAATACATTTTGGATTACTTATTGTAATTATTGGTGGAAAGATTTCCTCACAACATTTAATATTCATTACCAAAGGTACAGCCGAATCATCACAGCGCACAAAACCTATTACCGCCGCAGATGGACCAAAAAAGGGAGCGTTTGAAAAAAATGTGCGGGTCCGCTCAGTGAAACAATAACAACGGAACATGGAGGAACAGAAGTCTGCGTTTAAATCGTGTGTGTGTGTGTGTGTGTGTGTGTGTGTGTGTGTGTGTGTGTGTGTGTGTGTGTGTGTGTGTGTGTGTGTGTGTGTGTGTGTGTGTGTGTGTGTGTGTGTGTGTGTGTGTGTGTGTGTGTGTGTGTGTGTGTGTGTGTGTGTGTGTGTGTGTGTGTGTGTGTGTGTGTGTGTGTGTGTGTGTGTGTAGAGGTGTGTGTGGTTAAAAGTTAAAACACATCAGCCACACCGCTCTTTAGCCTTTCTGATGATTCTGAAGGTAAACACAGTGAAGGCGGTGCTTGAAAGGCGGTGCGTGAAAGGCACTGTGCGCTTGTCTTCTCAGAGGCTGAGTTAACCCTCCCGCTGCCTCCTGGTGCTGCAGAGATTTCATGAAGTGAAGGAGGTCCTGCCAACACTGGCAGGACAGAAGACGACACGCCCGTTCTAAGCCGTGTCCCTCACTCCTCACATCCCAAGCTGCATCCCCAAAAAGTGTATTATGTTGTTACATCGTTTCAGATGTTATGTTTCAGTTGTGCTCTTGATAAGCCATTAAAACAGTAAAAACACGTTCAGTTTCCTTTTGCAATTTTGTGTCTCCTGTTCACCAAAACATACCCATCTGTGATGGAAAAAGAAAGTAATCTAAAAGTAATCTGATTACGTTACGATTACTTTTTTAAGACACGTAACTGTAACTGTGTTCGGATTACTTTCAGAGCCATGTAATCAGTAATCAGTAACTGATTACATTTACAAAGTAACCCTCCCAACCCTGTATATATATTGTAGTGGCAATTTCTTATATTACTTTATATAGTAAAACCAAATGATGATATTATGCTTAGAAATTGTTTGGTCAACTCGACCTGTTGTACCACACGGTAGCATCCCGCCAAGAACGTACCTGGAGGATGCGGCCCTCCCTATGAGAGCATTGTAAGATAACAGTTTTCTAAGGAAAGTCTTATCTCTTTTACTTCCTGCACAGCAACAGTCCTCTATAAAACACACACACACATTATACCCTGTGTGCACTCCTGCAGACTACTCTGTACTCTGTGAGACATGTACCTTTGAAGCGCTTCAAATAAAGAACCAACGAAAGATAACGCTGCTTGCTTTCACCAGTTTATTATTGATTACTCTCATTGTACATCTTTACAGTATTGACGAGTTTAAAATATCCACGACAATATATATATAAATATATGTATATTTATGTGTATAAGTGTAACCGGCTGTGTCTGACTCTGCGTTGTGTTGTGTAGAAAGACGACGACCCAGACGTGTAGCTTCATTCAGGATGTACATTTATTTTCACTCCTGACGAAACAGCGACAGAAAGAAAACATTTCTCCAGTCAGTACTCTCTTTAACGTGCCCCTCTCCCACAGAGATCAGTATCAAAAGGGCATAACGTAAAAAGTAACACAACATACCTGACGAAACAGCGACAGAAAGAAAACATTTCTCCAGTCAGTACTCTCTTTAACGTGCCCCTATACAAATTAAACAACACAGAAATACATTGTGAACACCCGTGAGACACTACAACAAAAATAAGTAATAAAAAGTAACTTAAAGTGCATAAAGTCGACACTAAAACACGGAAATTGCTTCTGGCTGAAGAGCCGCCTACCTCTCCCACAGAGATCAGTATCAAAAGGGGAGAACGATGCATGAACCCCGCGAAAAAAAGGGGAACAGTGTCACATACATAAGGAACGTAGGGGTACACGCTAAAATTATAGTTCCACATACTGATGTGAGTCCTACTGCGTCAGGTATTAACACAAGATGAAACAAGAATAAACACAGATTTTGTGTAATTATATAGACATATTTACATAATATATTATATACAAATGAGACATAACTGTCCCTGTTACACTCACCCCGCTAGAATTATGCAAAATTCTGGGTCGCAAAACAATCCACATATAAACACACTGGCCATTACAACAAGCAACAAAACCATATGAAACAGCAATAAGAGCTTCCTACCTAAAGGATAAGAGAATGAGGGACTCGCTTGGGCCCAGCAAGAACCCACAGTACTCTACAGACAAGGTGAGGTGCAGTTTACACCCCACACCCTGGCCAAACGATGTGGATGAGCGAAAAATAAAATTAAAAAAAAGGCTCAATACAGCAGTATATCACCAGAGCACAAATAATGGCTAACACGCCACATTTCACACATTAATAACAGCACGCGGCCTTATCTCAACCCTCAAGAAGGGACTCAAGTTGTGCCATGGACTCAATGAAGCGGCGCACAGGTCTAATGACTCTGCCGAATCGTGAGGTAACCTGGCCATCTACATGTGATGCTTGACGCTTATTGGCAGGGGGCCGTTGTGGCAGAGGAGCTGGGAAAGCCATTGGGGTCTCTACAGCAGTTGCAGGGTCACTAGAAACGGGGGTGACCAACACAGAAGGAGGTGGTGGGTGGTCTGGATGAACAGAGTCATCAACAGGGGACTGCTCAAGGACCCATGAGGCGGTGCGGCCATCCTCCCCGTCAACATCCGAGAGGGAACCAGCTAGGGATGGCCCAGCTGTTGCAGCTGCTGTGTCTAACTCGGACACCTCTGTCCCATGCCAATCAGATGCCGGAGCGGTATCGGTCATGCTAGGGGTAGGTGCGGGCACAGGAGCATCATCTTCACCATCCGAGGCCTCCTCCAGCGGAAGGAAGTTGACTTGCAGCAGCAGGTTTCGGTGAACAACACGCTCATGTCCCTCTGGATCCCTGATCCGGTAGATATGGAGGGCTGGTTTTGAGGCCACCACAGTGTGCACAACAGGCATCCACTTGTCAGAAAGCTTGCATTTTCCCTTGGCGCCTTTGTTCGCCAGCAGCACCTGGTCACCGACAGACAGAGGTTGGCCCCTGACCCGTTTGTTATACTGGTCACTCTGATGTCTCTGCTCCGCTGTGCAGTTTTTCTGGGCCAGTGCCATGGCACAGTGCAGGTCTTCCAAGAGGGATTTCACATAGGCATTGTAGTCACACACAGTCACATCATGAAGTACATTCCTGAACAGAAGGTCCACTGGCAGCCTTGGGATTCTCCCGAACATCAAATAGAAGGGCGCGAACCCAGTGGTCTCATGGACAGTGCAATTGTACACGAAAGTCATTGTCTGTATCATCTGCGGCCACTTCTGTTTGGAGCGAAGTGGTAGAGACCTCAACATGTTGCCCAGGGTGCGGTTGAACCTCTCTGTGCCGCCGTTCCCCATAGGGTGGTAAGGTGTGGTGTGGGACTTGTCAACCCCTGACAACTGCAAGAGCTCAGCAATCAGCTCACTTTCAAAGTTTGCTCCCTGGTCAGAATGAAGGCGCTGAGGGAAGCCATAAACACAGAAAAAGTTGTCCCACAGCTTCTTGGCTACTCTCTTAGCTGTCTGATCTTGGCAGGGGAAAGCATGTGCCAACTTTGTATAGTGATCGGTGATCACAAGAACATCCACAGACTTGTTGTGACGGTCTTCAGCTGACCAGAAGTCGATGCACACAAGCTCCAGAGGGGCAGAGGTCTTAATGCTCTCCAGTGGGGCTCTTGCGGAAGGTTCAGGAGTCTTGCTGAGAACACATCTGTGGCAGTGCTTCACATGATTGCGGACATCCTTCTCCATGTCGTACCAGAAGAAACGCTGGCGGGCCAGAGACAGTGTGCGGGGCTGACCTTGATGGCCAGCATGGTCGTGAACACCAGATAATGCATCTGCCTTTAGCGACTCCGGCACCACGAACTGGGACCTCTTCTGTCTAGTCAAGGGATCTTTCGTGACCCTGTAGAGGACGCCATTCAGAAGAGTCAGTTTATCCCACTGCTTCAAGACTCTCAGAGTCGGCTGACTCTCATTGTAGCGTTCCCGTCTGGAAGGCCCGCGCTTCCTGTCGACATAGAGAGCGACCCTGGAAATTACTGGGTCCTGTTGCTGGTGTGACTGCAGCTCAGAAAGAGATAGGGAATGCAACGTGTCCTGGCCAGGTGGTTCAAAGGTGGTGAGGTGATCAACCAGGGAGGCTGCACGCTGCCTAGGAGCAGAGTCCCACTCGTCCAAGGAGGAAAGAAGAGAAGAGACCTCATCCTCAGACATTGAACCTTCAATGGCGTCAGAGTGAGATGGACCCTCCGGTGACTGTGGTTGGCAGGTGAGGCGGAAGGCATCTTGCACAGACCCATCACTGACGTCACAGACCTGGTCCAGTAGCTCCAAGTAGGGTTCACGCAGCAACCGTTCCATCAAAGGTTTCACGAAAGGGTCTCTGCTGAGGGCATCCGCCACCACGTTCAACCTGCCGGGAATATGTTTGATTTCGAAGGAATACGGAGCCAACTTAGCAACCCACCGCTGCTCACAGGCGTCAAGTTTCGGCTTGGTCATGATATATGTGAGAGGATTGTTATCTGACCAGACGGTGAATCTGTGACCCTTGAGCCAGTGGCTAAACTTCTCACAAACCGCCCACTTTAGAGCCAAGAACTCCAGTCTGTGTGCAGGATAATTGAGCTGGCTGCGACTGAGAGTTTTGCTTGCAAAGGCGATGGGTCTTGCCTTCTCCTCACCAGCAGAAATTTGGGACAGTACAGCACCCAGACCATCAAGGGAAGCATCGGTGGAGAGGATGAAAGGCCTATCAAAGTCTGGGTGTGCCAGCACCACGCTGTTGAGGAGTGCGTGTCTCAGATCATCAAATGCCTTCTCACAGGCAGGGGTCCAATCCTGAGGAGTCAGTTCTCGAAAGGTGCCAGCTCTTCTCCGACCGAAAGAGCCCTTGGCTTTCCTCTTCTGCCCTGCAGTTAAGGCGTAGAGTGGCTTTGCGATGGAAGAAGAGCCAGGAATGAAGTGTTGATAATACAGCACCATCCCGAGGAAAGACCTGACCTTCCGCTGAGATGGGGTGCAACCGTCGTCGTTCATGAGATCCTCCTTCCCGAAAGCTGAGATGACCCTCACCTTCTCTTGGTCGACTGAGACGCCACTGCTGTCTATCACGTGACCCAGAAACCCCACAGTCCTGCGAAGGAAGTAGCACTTCTTCTGAGACAGCTTCAGGTTGTTGGCTCTGAGCCGCGAGAAGATAGTCTCCAGCCGTTTCAGGGCTTCCTCCTCGGATGGAGCAAAGACAAGCAGGTCGTCCAAATAACAGAGGAGGCTGGAGAAGTTCAAATCACCAAACACACTCATCATCATCCGCATAAAGGACGCGGGACTGTTGCAAAGACCTTGGGGAAGTCTGTTGTACTCATACAGGCCTAAGGGTGTTGTGAATGCCGAGTACTTCCTGTCAGACTCATTGAGGGGGATGTTGTAGAACCCCGATGTGAGATCCATGGTGCTGAAAAAGGCGTTTCCACCAAGGGCAGCAAGACAGTCGGCCTGGTGAGGCAGCGGGTGGGCGTCCTTGACGGTCTTGGCATTAAGCCAGCGAAAGTCAGTGCAGATCCTTAACTCTCCTGAATTCTTCCAGACAAGGACCAGCGGCGATGCATACTCACTGACTGATTTACTGATGATGCCTTTCAACTCCATCTCAGACAGCACCTCTCTCAGTTTGTGATAGTGTGCTGGAGGGACACGGCGATAGGGTAGCCTGAAGGGGTGATCATCAGTGAGATGAATCCGGTGGACGAACTCTTTCGCTTCCCCACAGTCCAGCTTGTCTTTGGAGAAGACATCCTGGTAAGTGAGCAACAGTTCAGAGAGTCTCTTTTTCCATTCATCTGACACCGCACAGCCTTCGAGGTCGATGTCTGCCAATCCACAGTCTTTAAGCTGCTGAGTGTGGGTAGAGCTGGCATCTGAGTTGGGAGGAGGGTCAGCTGCCTGACTGGTCTGTGGCCTATTCACACCCTGAGAGAGGTGAAGGTCTTCCATCGCGACACAAGTAAACACATCGGCCACTTTAGCATTGCGGCGTAGTGTCACGGGACTCTTGGTTGGGTTAAGGACCTTCATAGGGACCCAACGATCTCCCCACATGGGTGCCACAACCCGTCCCACAATAATGTCTTTGGGGGCTGAACGGGAGGAGGTGGGCTCCACAATGACAGTGCTCCCAGGGGACACAGGAACACTGCCAGGTAGCTTTCCCCACACCAGATACTCCTTCTGTGGTGCTAGAGTGATAGCTTGCCATAGCTTGACCGTGCCAACCTTGTCAGGCAGTTCAGGACCAGACCAACGAGTGATGCAGCTGAGCAACTGAAGAAACTGCTCACAGTCGGGGTCTGAGGTGTTGGACTGGATGAGCTCCCAGTACTTCTCATCAGACTTCATCCTCTGTAATATGGGCCTGATGACGTTGCTACCAATAATGAGTTCGTCTCTCTGCCCCGGGACAAGGAAAGTTGGCACAATGAATTTAGAACCGTAAACCTCAATCTCCAGGTCATAGATACATCTGGGTTGTGTCATAAGGCCACCACAGCCAACTAGGACCACCTTCTCTGGCACAGGCTGAGGACAAGGGAGGACACCAGCAGCTCTAAGATTGGACTCTGCCTCTTCGCTGAGTGTGCATGACATGCTCCCTGAATCAAGCATCCCCCTTAAAGTTGACTGACCCCTACTAACACTGGGGTATAAAACAAGTCATTGGCTCCTTCAACTCTATGTGAACCCACAGCAATCACAGTTTTGTCATCAGGAAGATTACTACAGCAGTTCACATATGTTGATCTTAAGTCATTTTCCTCACTGAGGGTGTCACTAGTGCCGCCCATGCTATCCCTCTCACTGCACGGGCGGGCTAGTTTAAACCAGCATTGGAGGGAGAAGGTGGCATGGCTGAGGAAGTAGAGGCCTGTGGGCACTGATTTCTTATGTGACCAGGACTGAAGCAGTTAAGGCATAATCTGTAAAGCCTGCAGTGTGCATGGGTTGAATGGTCCCTGGAGCCACAAACCTTGCATGGAAAGGACTCAGATGCCTGCTGGTAACGGGGTCGACCATTCTGACGGTGGACTTGTTGGTGGTTGCCTGGCTGACCATTCTGACGGTGGGCTTGTTGGTGGTTACCTGGCTGATGGTAGTCTGGCCTTTGACTGGTTGTAAGGGAAGCGTTGCACATAGCCAGAACTCTGTCAAACATTGCAACTACCTGTTGAACACCAGCGTCGGTAGTAGGTGGGTTGATGGTGGTAGGGGCTGGGTCAGAGACAGCAGAGAGAGGCAGGGATAAGGGGGACACTTGGGGACTCACCCTAGCATGGTCTGGCTGAGGCTGACTGTAAGCAAGGGCAGTGGCCGGTAGAGAGTTGGGAGGGGGGTCTGGTTGGTGCGCTAATGAGGCCTGAGACATCCCCAGATTGACAGGGCGAAAAGAATCAGTCACAGGGCTCTGACTATAAACTGACAGACCCACCACATTATGAGACTGCGCTGCTGTTTTTCTCACATTTCTCATATGGGCGTCCAGACGCTCCTGAACCTCAGCCGTGGTCCACCGCTCAGGTGCCTTCAGTTGGAATGATATGGCGAGACTGGGGTCAGGACAGTGATTAATGAACATCAAGACCACTTCTGCACTGGGGTCATCTACACATTTACCTCGCCTCCGGAGGCACTCGTCCGCAGCATCTATTGACTTGTTAAGGCGTATCCAATAGTCCATAGCACTTTCACCAGCACGTGGAACAGTGCCGTAAAAATCTTTCATGGGCAAGTTAGAGTATGACAGCTCACTAAAGTTACCCTTTAATATGTCAAACACAGCTGTGGGCAGGTCGGTCGCACTCAAGTCAGGTCGGCTGCGGATTGACACTTTCACCACATCCCTGGCTTTACCTGTTAGTCTTGACATAATCAGATCAAACCTTTCTACGTGAGTGTCACATTTCACTCTATTCAGGTAACATCTCATCATGTCCTCCCATTCATGAATAGAAAATACATCAGCACGATCACCCCTGAAGTAAGGCGGAGCCTTGGTGTCTGACTGCACCACAACCTTCAATTGAGACAAATCAGCCTGGTGGGACGGGTGTGGATTGGTGGGAGACTGAGGCTGGGCAGCACTGGGCTGGTGCATGGTGCTTGATATGTTCTCACCTATCTGTTTAGCCAAACTTGTTATCATTTCCCCAAAAGCTTCAACAGATACTACTTGTGTAAGTTTACGGTCTGGCTGCATAATAGGTGTGGAGCTTGCAGCAGGTGTTAATGTCGGGTTGAAATCACTAGCGAACCCAAATCTTTCACTACCTTTAAGTCGCTGGCCCCTCCCCAACCCAAATGTGACAACATGCCCACTAACATCCATATTGTTAATGACAACAACAAAAAAATCCCACAAAGCAATCAAAACACAGTTTAAAGCCACCCACAAGAGATAAAACACTAAAATAAAATAAAATGATAAAACACAGATAGACAGATATACTCAGTGATAAGTGTCCTCTCAGACTCAGTGCATCTCTCAATTTGAATATGTACACTGTCCCTTTAACGCACCTGCCATCGCAGCAAGAGAGGGGGAAAAAAAAAAAAAGAGGAAAAAAAACACACACTCCAGTCTTTCCTTCTTCCCGCCGGTGGGCAGCAGCTTTACCCCGGGGACCAGACGGCGCTGGTCGCGGATACAACGGGTCGTCACGGCACCAAGTGTAACCGGCTGTGTCTGACTCTGCGTTGTGTTGTGTAGAAAGACGACGACCCAGACGTGTAGCTTCATTCAGGATGTACATTTATTTTCACTCCTGACGAAACAGCGACAGAAAGAAAACATTTCTCCAGTCAGTACTCTCTTTAACGTGCCCCTCTCCCACAGAGATCAGTATCAAAAGGGCATAACGTAAAAAGTAACACAACATACCTGACGAAACAGCGACAGAAAGAAAACATTTCTCCAGTCAGTACTCTCTTTAACGTGCCCCTATACAAATTAAACAACACAGAAATACATTGTGAACACCCGTGAGACACTACAACAAAAATAAGTAATAAAAAGTAACTTAAAGTGCATAAAGTCGACACTAAAACACGGAAATTGCTTCTGGCTGAAGAGCCGCCTACCTCTCCCACAGAGATCAGTATCAAAAGGGGAGAACGATGCATGAACCCCGCGAAAAAAAGGGGAACAGTGTCACATACATAAGGAACGTAGGGGTACACGCTAAAATTATAGTTCCACATACTGATGTGAGTCCTACTGCGTCAGGTATTAACACAAGATGAAACAAGAATAAACACAGATTTTGTGTAATTATATAGACATATTTACATAATATATTATATACAAATGAGACATAACTGTCCCTGTTACATAAGAATGAACTCAGCTTGTCCCTCCTGTCTCGTCCTCTCAGTCTAGAGAACATTCTCCTCAAAAGAGGCTCTGCCATCACTATCAACCCTATTATCCTCCCTCTCAACCCTCCTGTGGGTGAGGGTCTCTGTGGGATACTATTGGTGTTGTGTAAATTGTAATTATTAAGTCGGCAGTTATAGATATTTGATATTTTTGTTAGATATATAATTTCTCAAACTTATTTCTTATAAAACTCGAAAACTACCACTATGGTGCTGATTTGTAATAAAACATCATGGCACTGCTCGAGGGAAATGTAGTTTAAAAAATACAAGTGTTTTTTGTCTTAAATTAGTAGTTGTAAATACTACATTTGGAGTACACATAGTAGTATAGAGGGCTGGTTAACATATATATCTAATTAGATTGTAAATATATATATATGTAATTGTGACAATGATTTTTTTACTATATTCTCCCATATGTAACAATGCCAAACCTTTTGGATATACACCTAGGATAGCTGAGGTCAAGAGCTCTCTATAACAGTTGGCCCCATGTCTGTAGTCCCTTTTGTTGCTGAATTAATGTACTGAGGACAAGGTTTAAAGGTCAATTTTTCAAAGCAGGAGGCATGGAAAACCTTCATACTGACCTACGCCACTCTGCAGATCAAGGCCTTTCCAATGATGTATTTGGCTTTGCTCTAACACAAAGTTTTAATTTTCTCATTTCATGGGCACATGCCATCCTAGGTGTAGTTTCGCAGAGCGCTTTGAAGGCCCAATACCAACAAAAATCGAATTCGCCTTTTTCAATGAAGATAGTAACAAGAACTTGGGTGTTTGATCCCAAAACATAATAATACAAAGGACATGAACAAGGTAATATTACAATAAGATTCAAGTTCAAAAGGAAATGTAAATAATGGACTAGTTAATGGAATGTCACTTCTTACATAATGTGAATAAGAGAATAGTTAAATCTATCAATCAATCACATTTTATGTATATAGCCCATAATCACTAAATATACATTTGTGTCAGGGGGCTTTACAGTTTGTAAAGAATATGACACCCTCTGTCCTTAGACCCTCACATAATTCAAGGAAAAACTCCCAAATAAACGATGAATGAAGAAACCTCGGGGAGAGCTGCAGAGGAGAGATTCCTCTCCCAGGATGGACATGCGAGCAATACCAAGTGTGTATACATTCAAAATACATTTGCATCATAGACAGTCCTGATATCCAAAGATATATAATATATCCATATATAAAGGAGAAGGAATGTGGATCAATGTAAACAATCGACTAGGGGACGCCAAAGAAATAGCAGGGGGAACTTAAAACTAGTTACATAACCCAACAACCAAATATTCTGGTAACACTTTTCTGGTACACAAATTCACCAAATTCACTTGTTAATTAACATGCATATTAGCAGTATATTTGCTCTTTATTAGTCATTATAAAACACTTATTAATGCCTTATTCTACATGACTGTATTCTACAAGTAATAAGCCATTAGTTGAGAGTTTATCTCTCTATGTGTACTGTCTCAGTGTGAACATAGATTAAACAGCCAGCCAAACTCTTTTGAGAGCCAGGGAATGAGCAGCCATGCTCCTTTATTAATTTACTTGCAGTCCACTGACATTCAAACGGAGTGAAACTATACAAAAATAAGTTACAAGGCACTTAATGATCTCATACATGCTAGTGTTACATACACAGATTAATACAACCGCTAAGTGTAAACAAGGTAAATATAGCTCATGCTAGCTGTGCAATAAGCATGCACTAGCCTGTATGCTAACGCTAGCAAGAACTCTAGCATATTAAGACCAAAAGTCATGTACAACAACTTCCTTTCTTGCAATAAATCAGCACTAATTAGAGGGTTATTGAGGAAAAACTCTCAACTAATGGCTTATTACTTGTAGAATACTGTCATGTAGAATAAGGCATTAATACATTTATATAATGACTAATAAGGAGCCAATATACTGCTAATATGCATGTTAGTTAACTATTTGATGGTTAATTTGTGTACCTTAATATAAAGTGTTACCAAGATTCTATAACAGGTGGTTGACTATCATGATTGAATGACTTTCTGCCAAACTAAACTAGCTAAATCAAACAATAAATAACTTATTTGTTTTTGTACTAAAGCCCGACAAACCTATTAAACATGTGATGCGAGCCTCGGTTGCAACAATCAACTTTATTTACAAATTATGTGTACAGATAGAAATATTGCTTTTTCATTGCTCTCAGTATAATATACAGAAATAGATATAACTTAGGCCTATATATAATTTGTTGTATTTATATAACTGAATAAATCCTAATTATATCTACACGTTTTAAATGTTACAAACAACACAATACAAGTTTGAGTGTTTACATTCATTCTTAACATAACAACTTGTAACAAGGATTTACAGATTGAATGGATATACATGGAGTACATGATTATGTACAGTATGTATGAAGCAAATAAATGTCTATATACATTATATACAGTATGCAGGATTTATATTGATTGGCATTATGATTTGTGTATTTAAAAAACAAAGATGTGCATTTAACCTTAAAAATGTAATCTATAATCAAATGAAGTGGTGTTTTAAGAGGCTATTCACAATGTTTGAAGATGTGTCAGGAGTGTTCTTCTGAGCGTTTATGATGACTGATTATGATGGTTACGGTTGGATGAACATTTTGGATCCTGTGAAATAGTTGATCTCAGAAAGCTGTTTGGTTCCATAGCAGTAATTTTGCTGTTTAGATCCTGAGTGCAGGAAGGGGGCCCCACAGGGATAGGGCCGGGAGGATTGAAGAAGCATATTCATAATCGTCCATAAGAAGGGGTCAATTTCTAATCCATGTCAGAATCAGAGTCACTGTCATAGTCATCAGCTGAAGCCTTTTGCAAGAAATTCATGTTTTCTGCTCCAGACAAAACTTGAAGGTAACAGGCTTTCGCTTGCAACTTCCTCTCTGTGATGTTCTGCCGCTCTCTGAGGATGGTGCTCTGCAGACCTCTCAACCCCTCTTCACTTAGGAACCAGGGCAAATCTTAAAAGTAAAACACAATAAGATAAAGCCAGTGTTGGAATAACATAATTGTAATAATGTTTTTCTGTTTATGATATTTATAATTTAAATACATACTTCGCATTGTCTCACTGGAAAGCAGGCCGGACAGCTCTTTCAGCCCATCACCACGGGTTTGAAGAGCTCTCCAATGGTGGTCCATCTCAATGAGAACAATCTTCTTCTCCTCTTGAAGCCTCCTTATTGCATTGGCAATGTCAAATGCCCTTCTCTTGGTCTTTAGATCGACAGAGTCTGGATTGCATTTATGGAACAGACACAATTATGTAAAAACTATGTCAGACTTATACAGACTTATATACAGACTTGTGTACATACCTATGTGTGGTAGCTGCCATGGCCAAGCATTCTCCTCCTCCGACAGAATGTTCTCCAAGCAAAGAGTTTCTGTACTTGGAACAATTTTGTTGTAACTCTCTACAACCGAGGTCAGGATCTCCTTCTCCTTTCTGATCTTGCACCGGATCCTGGCACGAGCTTTTTTGCCATCTGTATCTTTATAAAGACGCTGAGAGCGTCTCTTTATACTTGCAACCAGGGTCTCAATTCTGCTAGCCAGGTTATCAGCATCATTGGTAGTGGTTTTTGTTGTTGTTGCTGCTTAGAAAGAAGTATGTGGTTTAATACAACATAATATTAAAACACTTATTAAATAGCTTCAACATAACCAGTCTAGGCACATAGCTTAATTACAATTTCAACTACAGTAAGATATAGCCAAATTGGGATAAAGTAATATTGTACTATTCTTATTTAATTTTTAGTTACATTTGAACAGCATTTCAAACGATAAATTAAATTATGTGAATAGCGAAGCTGTACGTTTGATTTCTTTATAAATATCAGTTAGATGGCAATCTGCATTAAGATAATTAGAAAAGACTGTTATAATAATCATCCACTTGTATTGATAATTTTGAGCTGGAAAGACGTGATCACTTAGAAATTTCCGCTGAACCAGTAATCATTTCCTCACCTTCTGCCCACTCCTTTACATCATTATTAACCCAGTCTTCCAGTTGGCTCTCGGTCACTGCCAATTGGGCTTTCATGGTCTCCAGAGCCTACATCTGGCTTTGCAGAGCTTTGGTGGCCTACAATGTCAAACAACCACAGATAACAAGAAACAAAGGTTCAGGCCACAGCTTTGAGTAATGCTAACACAGAAAAGTATCTTAAAAGATATTTGTCATGTCATCACCTTCTGATATCGATGGGACAGTGAGGTGTCCAAATTGTTGATTTTCTGCTGGTTCCAGCACATGAGCAGTAGAGTCAGCATGTCTGTGCGTCCTGAAAAGACAGAAAATATGATGTTACTACACCCCCAACTAATTTACCTATGATCAAACTAGTTGAGTATTTGGTCATCTCACCTGCTTTGGACATGTGTTTTGTTGTTACTGCAATCCTTGAGAGGAAGGCATTGCACTGTTCAAATTCCTCCCCGAGTTTTAAGCCAGCCCCATCCTGATACGCCCCACTCCTAACTAAATAAAGTAAAACATAAACAAAAAAAGCTGAAAAAAAGAGATTCTTTCACGTGAAGCTTCCTCACCTCGCATTTGAAATCATGGGCTTTGGCATGAAATACCGAGAGGAAGGGCCTCATCTGAAGAAGGTGCTGGAGCTCTGGGCAGCTCTTTGTAACTTTTTGAAGGTAGGGCCAATATTTACATGTAACATCCATACAAAAAAAAAGTTATATTCCTGCTGGCCAGCTTTTCTTGCAAGTACAAGGGATAGGCAAAGATTTCTCCCCTGTACATATTCAGTGCAGAGAGCAGCACTCCATGGCGACACACCGCAAGCTCCAGGCCCTCCTCGTCTAACTTGCTGGTGGATCTTTTGGAGGTCTCTCTGGCTACTGACCACTCCCCTCCACAAACGCCTCTTCCAGGAACCTAACATATGGATAATGGTTGATGAAATTGATCGAAAGACTAACCTAAACCAACTCTTCAGTAGAGGTTTATAGTGTATATAGTTAGTTATTCATATGTTTGTTAATATAATAATTGTACTCTTTAATTGTACATGTTTGGTCGTGCTGTGAATGTAGTCCACAAATCTTGCTACATCTTCATCCTTGGATATGAAGACCCCTTCAAAGATGGCCTGTTCCTCAGATCTAAATACAAAAAGGTTAGAGTATCTTAGAGTGTAAGATGAATTGGGGCACTTAAAGAGTGACGTGTACTTGTTAATAAAAACAATACAAATATACAAATGTTTTGTACCTAGTTGAATTCTTGAACCGGTAATGCTTGCGGTTTCCATTCACTGAAACTGCAAGCATATCCGGGCTGCAGGCAGGACAGATGAAGCGCTCCTCCTTAACGATGTTGTCCACCTCAAACCGCACAGCTTCCCACTCCAAAAAACTTTTATGAAAGCTGTCTGCTGAGATCTTTCCAGCCTATTTCAAAACAAATAAGTCAGCTGCGAATAATCATTACCAGTAGCACACAGCTTTTAAATCCACAAAACAAACGGATCAACAATACTGTGGGATAAATCATTTGAATACTCACACGGCCAAAGCGCAAAGTTCTCTGATCAAGCATTCTTAAAAATGCTTGGCAGGACAGTCCTGGCACTGCCATCTTCATTTCTTCGAATGAATGAAAGACATCCGTGTCATACATTGTGGCAAATTGCAGTGTAGCAGGCCAGTATCCACTCCGAATGAGATTGTCCACTCCAGCAGCCCAAGTGGCATGACATGCGTCACAACTTAACTCAGGCATGCTAAGATCATGTCTTCCTAGAAAAAACAAAAAACATCCCCTCTAATTTAAAATGTAGACAAAAGTAATATGTAAATGTAAATATGTCACATACACATCTATTGAAACGAGACATCGTTTAAAAAAAAAGTAAAATTCTTTGCATTCTTACCATTAATTGTCACCACAGCAACAGTCTTTCCTGGGTTGACCCTCAATGAAACTGGCGAACAACTACAGATTTCTGCAGGCATTTCCACAGGCACAAGTCGAACTAAAAAAGATTGTTCAAGTGAAATTAGATCATTTGTATCGACTTAACCACTTAAAGAGCATGAGCCTAAATGTGAGTAAATTCAATAAAGGCTCAATAGCCATGAAGTACAATCCTGCAAAAGTACTAATAATAATAAATTGTATTTTTATAGCGCTTTTCAAAACTCAAAGACGCTTTAAGTACGGAAGAGATGCTCAGGAACCTTACTGACATTGAGCTCAATGTACTAGATAAATGCATAATAAAGAAATAAGAAACAAAAATGCATTGAATAAATTGTCAAATAAAAGAGCTGAGTCCAAAAATATGATATATATTGTACATTCACTAACTAGGACTTACCACAACTGGAAAGGGCTTTATCCAAAACAACAGTTGATGGAAGCAGTGGCTGGAAGAATCCCGCTATCATGGCATCTCTGTTGTGTAGGACATGTCTGGTGTGCATGCCTACACATTCAGCGCAGAAGAAGGGGCTTGGTCGACAGTCACGGCACCGAACAGCAGCTGGGTTGCTCCCACACTGTTGGCAGATGCGGTTTGCCACATCTTCTTGTTCCACTGTGTTGTTCACCAGACGGGGCCTCTCTGTCTTCCACCGTTCTGAAAAGAGACTTTTTCTAGTTCCCCAATCCAAGGAAGCCTTGAGTGGAGCAGTTTGGGCTGATGCGTCCTGGTCATCCTCTGAGGTATCGCTCAATGAGTGCTGGAGATCTCGTAGAAAACACTCTGTTAAAAAAGATAGAATAATAAATCAATATTATTTTATAAAATATCAAAGTGTACTGAGTGGCTGTGGCTTTGAGAGGTGTAACAGCTTTAATCATTATTATTATTACAAAATGAATATATTATGATTACAAACATTACATTTACATTTCCAATTCAGTATAAGATACAAATATATAAATATTCAGTTTAGGGCTTATGTAGACACAAAATACATACCAACAGTCCCTGGAGCAATGGCCAACTCATGGCTAGTGTCAGGGGCATCCAAGAAAGGATAATTTCTCCGACTAGGACCAGCTGTACCAAAAACAAATCAACAAGATTACAATTAAATTGTCCCTGTTACCCATAACTGCACAATGCACAAGCAGTCATATCTTTGTTATCGTTGGTTTTAGTTTGATGCTGTATCCCCTAAACATCAAGGTATACATGTATTCCTTTATCTGATAAACTCACCGGTGACTAAATAATCTAGATTTCCTAAATATCTTCAATAATAAACAATACTGACCCTGATTTGACTGGTTCCTGCTTGATCTTGGCCTGGAATATATTATGTTTCCATCGATGTCTCTCTTTGTCCACCTTATGGTTGGTTCAGGTGTCTGGACTGGTGCCTCATCCTCATCCTGAAGCTCACAAATCAACTCATCAAGACTTTCCATCTCATCTTTGAATTCTTACTCATCAAGAAAATCATCAAGATCCGTAAATGATTGATGCTCTGAATCACTCATGGTGATTGAGAGAAATGGACTAACAACAGAAAGATGACAGATAAGACACATACACAGGTACACAGACAGAGATACACAGACAGCAACAAAGATAGGACAATTTCACAACAGCAAGTACAGGGAAACAACGGGGACGTGGCTCTTAAAAGTGCCTTTGGATTGATGCTATAGCTTATAACGGTGTTTGGCTTTCACTTAGAACTCAGAAGAATCTGTTGAGAGAAGAAACAACAATTAGGAATTGAACACCTTACATTTTACAGTGGCGTTATCTTATCAAATCATTAACAACATCAACATAGCATGATTACAAAAAGACAGTTTGGAGCTATGGTAACATAGGTTACTGGAAATACATTATTAATGGAAACCATACAATTCCCTATGACTGTAACCTGTAAGATCATATCTGACAAATAAAGGTCACCTAATATGTAAGGGGCTTGGCATTAGTGTCATGAACATGAAGGAATATTTTGAACTTATATGATTATTTAATTATTTTTATTGTTGTGTCATTCATTTAATCAACTCTAACCCCATTGAAAACACATAACTGACACATAATAACTACATTCCTAAACAATCATAAATACTATTTCATGCAATAACAGGTGTCAGTCGTTTGCCACCTCTTAAATAAAGTTAAATTTAGAAGCACCTTCTGTGCTAGCGAATAGCTAGTAGCAGCTAGCTAGCATTCTCCACGTTTGATGCAGCAAGTTATACTTTTTTGAATGTCTTAAAATTATTTACAGGCAAAAAAACGACTACCCTGCACTTGTAAATGTTCCAAAAATGTCTTATTGGTCCGAAATAAGGCTGTTTGTGCTGAATATTGAATGATTTTCTCGAGTTCAGGCACATGTTCACGGTTTTTCTTACCTGCTGGAAGGATCGCAAATGGGCTTTAACATCGTCGCGCATAGATGAAGTCAGGGGCGTTACCCACTCTAGGCCAACCTCTCCAGGCTTGGCTCCTGAGACGGACAGGCTGAGAAGGGAGGGACTGTCTGACAAAGTTATTCAGAATATCCAAGCAGCAAGAGCAGGATCCAGCCTGTTACAGGCCGAAATGGGCGGGATTCCAGCGATGGTGTATATAGGAAGGAGTCTAGAGCCTCTGTCATGTAGGGGCTCTATTCTGTCCTACTTACAGATACTGGTGGACAGGGGGCTGGCTCATTCCACAATTAAGGTGTATGCAGCAGCCATTTCATCCTGCCATGAGGGATTTGGAGGCAGGTCTGTTAAGGGAAATGTTTACATACTGTATGTCCTCAGTTATTGTATGTATAGAGAGATTGTGTCTATTCTGTACTATAGGGATGTAATACTGTAAAGTACCACTTCATAAGATCAACTGTAAAGGATGGGAAAGTAACTCTGGTGTACTGCCCAACTGAAGAGATGGTGGCAGACATAATGACAAAACCTGTAACTAAGCTGAAACTGAAGAAGTTTGCAGGAATCGTTTTTGGAGTTTAAAAGGTGTGAGGAGGTCCACATTTTCATTTTGTTTACATTTTTGGAGTACAGCAACCTGAGAACAAGTGGGGGTGTTAAGGGAAATGTTTACATACTGTATGTCCTCAGTTATTGTATGTATAGAGAGATTGTGTCTATTCTGTACTATAGGGATGTAATTGTTATTGTACCACTGTGAGGCACTGTAGTATTACGTTCTAAGTAATGACCAGGCTTGCGTCATGTAAATGAGGGTGTGTTCACCTGATGCACGTGTACACTGTCTAACTTTGTTCTCTTCTAAGTTAGCTCGGCTGAGCGAAGGAATCACCTGTGAAGCAGAGGAATAAATCATGCTCAAGGGCTAAACAGTTCATCGTCTCCGTCTCCAATATTTATCTCCGAGTGCAGCGTAAGAATAAGCTGCCATCCTAAACCTCAACAGGTTATGGGCCCAGGAGTCATTCGGGGAGAGGTTTGAAGATTTATCACCGTCAGAAAGCCACGGCGAACAGCGTGCTAACGGGATAGCAAGATAAGCTAACATGGATCATCGAGGGACAAGCAGGTTGCCTCGACTGATGTTTGACGGAGATGAAACTAAGTATGAACTGTGGGAGACAAAAGTGTTAGGACACCTTCACCTATTAGGGTTAAAGAACACGATTCTAAGAAAACCAGATAGTGAAGCCGAGATAGCGGCAGACGGCAAGAAAAATGCAGACGCGTATGCTGAGCTAATACAAATTTTAGACGACAAAAGCCTCTCGCTAATTATGAGGGATGCGCCCGACAATGCAAGAGAAGCCTTAAAGATATTAAGGGAATATTATGCCGCGAGGGGAAAACCCCGGATAATAGACTTGTATACCATGTTGACATCGCTTCAGAAGACGAACAGTGAAAGTGTCACAGACTATATCATACGGGCAGAAACCACCATCACTGCGTTACGGAACACAGGTGAAACGTTAGGCGACGGCCTATTGATAGCCATGGTTTTAAAAGGACTGCCTGAGATGTTTAGGCCATTTGCAATACACGTGGCACATAATGATGAAAATAGGACGTTTCCAGAGTTCAGGACAAAGCTAAGGAGTTTTGAAGACACAGAGAAATTAAGCACGACAGAGTCGAGTGATAACGTGATGAAGACTCAAGCGAGACCCGGACGGCAGCCCGCCAAGCAAGGTGCATATGACAGGAACAGTGACAATGCCGATATTGTGTGTTTTAAGTGCGGCACAAAAGGCCACCGAGCGAGAGTCTGTCGGCAGAAGACATGGTGTAGTCAATGCAAAAGTGACACACACAAAGACGCCACGTGCAGGCGTAAAGAGAGACAAGATGGCGCGAGAAAAGTCTCAGAAGAAGATGGCGGCGGAGGCGACGCAGATTACGTCTTCAGGATCAAAGACGGAGAAAACCGGGTCCAGCAGCAGCCAGCACGCAGCATCCAGGAGAAGGGCCTGATGGTCGACACAGGAGCCACCTCACACATCATCACGGACATCACCAAGTTCAAAAACTTCGATGACACGTTCAAGCCAGAGACACACTGCGTGGAGCTGGCAGACGGTACCCGGTGCAACGGCGTCGCTCAATGCAAGGGAGAAGCAGAGGTTTGCCTGGTCGACAGCGGAGGACGGCGACATACCACTACTCTGAGAAAGGCGTTGTTTATACCGTCATATCCCCAGGACATCTTCTCAGTGAAGGCAGCGACCGCCAGCGGAGCCACGGTCGTTTTCAAGCAGGGAAAAGACGCTTTGATACACAAAGACGGTACCAGGTTTGACATTCATGTTTACAACAGGTTGTGTTATTTGCACACTAAAGGTGAGAATAGTGACAAATGCAATGCTTGCCATGATGTACAGACGTGGCATGAAATACTAGGCCACTGTAATTATGACGATGTGCTACAAATGCAAAATGTGGTTGAAAGTATGCGGATCAAGGGCAAAACAGATAGACCCGACCAAGAATGTGAGGTGTGTATTCAGGGGAAATTTGCACAAACCAGAAATAGAAACCCTTATAGTAGAGCAAAGGCTCCATTACAAATGGTACACACGGACCTAGCCGGTCCAGTAGCTACAGAGTCAAGAGATGGTTACAAATATGTACAGTCATTCACTGATGACTACTCGGGTGCAATATTTGTATATTTTCTAAAAACTAAAAGTGACACGGTACAGGCAACGGAAAAATTCCTAGCAGATACAGCCCCATACGGGAAAGTGAAGTGTATAAGGTCAGACAACGGCACAGAGTTCACATGCAGGGATTTCCAAACGTTGTTAAGGAAAAATAGGATAAGACATGAGACGTCAGCCCCGTACTCACCCCACCAGAACGGTACAGCTGAGAGAAGCTGGCGTACTCTTTTTGAGATGGGTAGGTGTATGCTAACTGAAAGTCAGCTACCAAAACAGTTATGGAACTACGCAGTCCAAACAGCAGCCATAGTGCGTAACAGATGTTTTAACAGGCGTACAGGACAAACCCCTTACCAGATGCTGACAGATAAAAAGCCTAACGTCTCTACAATGCAGAAGTTTGGGTCTATATGTTACACATACAAAAAGGACAAGGGAAAACTTGATTCCAGGTGTGATCAGAGTCGTTTTGTGGGTTATGACAAGAACAGCCCCGCGTATTTGGTCTATCACCCAGATACTGAGAAAGTACAAAAGCACAGGCTAGTCAAGTTTGTAAACAAGGTAACAGTGGAGAAACAGACACAGACATTTGGGTCAGACCCAAATGATGACAAAGACAGTGTGAGGCAGCCTAGGGCTAGCAGGGTCACACAGGAGATAAATGAGAGCACAGAGAATGCTAAAGAGACTAGTGCACAAAGTGACAATCCAGTAACTATGTCTGACGACAGTAGCCAAACACAACCAAGTGGGACAGATACTTAAACACTGTACTTTAGTATCTGAGGGTGGGAGATACCCGACTAGAGACAGAAGGAAACCAAGTCACTTAAAGGACTTTGTAACTGAAGACAGTGATAGTGATGGGATTCATACTACCATAGACTACTACTACAGAGCAGTATGTGGCATTCCACAGACATTTAAGGAGGCTATGACGTCAACTGACTCAAGAGAGTGGGTCAAAGCCATGGAGGACGAAATCCAATCATTAAACGACAACAACACATTTACCCTGACAAATCTGCCAAAAGGCAAAAAGACAGTGGGGGGCAAATGGGTTTACTCTATCAAAAGTGATATTAAGGGAATGGACAAGTACAAAGCAAGGTTTGTGGCCAAGGGCTATAGCCAGAGGATGGGGATTGACTATGGAGAGACTTTTTCCCCCACGGCCAGCTTGACGAGTGTAAGAGTGTTGTTACAGAAAGCAGCACAGGAGGACTTGCTACTGCATCAGATGGATGTAAAAACAGCGAACTTACACGCTCCTATAGATTATGAAATCTATATCCAACAACCAGAGGGTTACGAAGAAAGAGGGGAAGGTCTAGTGTGTAAACTAGAAAAATCTCTTTATGGTCTAAAACAATCCGGTAGAAATTGGAACAGGATTTTGCACGATTGTTTAACTGAAGATGATTTTGCAGAGAACCCAGCAGACCACTGTGTCTATGCCAAAGAGACCGAAGGTGGAAAGGTGATAATAATCATCTGGGTCGATGATCTGATCATTGCAGCTAGCAATAACAAAATACTGACGGAAGTGAAAGAGTTGCTCTCTGCCAAATTTAAGATGAAAGATTTAGGAAGCCTAAAACATTTTCTGGGTATCGATTTCAAACATTCGGATGGATGTGTAAAGATGTCACAGGAAAAATATGTTAACAAGATACTGGAGAGGTTTAACATTCAAAACTGTAAACCCAGAGAAACACCCTGTGATCAAAAACTTGACTATACAGAAAATGCAGTGAAAATGGATGATGTCAGGATGTACAGAGAGGCGGTAGGCAGCCTTATATAACTGACCACATGTACAAGGCCAGATTTAAGTTTTGTTGTGAGCAAACTATCACAATATTTTGCTGAGCCTACAGAGGAGCAGTGGGTAACTGTGAAACACGTGTTAAGATACCTTCGAGGCACGATAGAGAAAGAGTTGTGTTTCAGAAGTAAAAATAGTGAGAAGCTAGGCTTACTAGCCTACAGTGATGCCGACTGGGCATCTGATGTCACCGACAGGCGCAGTACCACAGGATATTGTGTAAGCCTCAGTAAGAACAGCTCTTTAGTCTCATGGAAGAGTAAGAAGCAGCCTACAGTGGCACTTTCCACCTGTGAGGCGGAATACATGGCTCTGGCCTCAACTATACAAGAGTGTACATATCTAGAGCAGTTACTGGAGGGTATCGATGATTACAAATATACAGAAACAGTAGTGTATGAGGACAACCAGGGAACAATTGCCCTAGCCAAAAACCCTGTAAGCTGACAGAGGTGTAAGCACGTTGACATAAAGTACCACTTCATAAGATCAACTGTAAAGGATGGGAAAGTAACTCCGGTGTACTACCCTACTGAAGAGATGGTGGCAGACATAATGACAAAACCTGTAACTAAGCTGAAACTGAAGAAGTTTGCAGGAATCGTTTTTGGAGTTTAAAAGGTGTGAGGAGGTCCACATTTTCATTTTGTTTACATTTTTGGAGTACAGCAACCTGAGAACAAGTGGGGGTGTTAAGGGAAATGTTTACATACTGTATGTCCTCAGTTATTGTATGTATAGAGAGATTGTGTCTATTCTGTACTATAGGGATGTAATTGTTATTGTACCACTGTGAGGCACTGTAGTATTACGTGCTAAGTAATGACCAGGCTTGCGTCATGTAAATGAGGGTGTGTTCACCTGATGCACGTGTACACTGTCTATCTTTGTTCTCTTCTAAGTTAGCTCGGCTGAGCGAAGGAATCACCTGTGAAGCAGAGGAATAAATCATGCTCAAGGGCTAAACAGTTCATCGTCTCCGTCTCCAATATTTATCTCCGAGTGCAGCGTAAGAATAAGCTGCCATCCTAAACCTCAACAAGGTCAGCCTTCAGTCAGCTGCTTATGGCGCGGTTTATGCAGGGGGTCAGGAGGCGGCGCCCAGTAGTGTACGCCTCTTCCCCGCAATGGGACCTGCCGTTGGTGCTCGAGGCTCTGGTCACAGAACCAGTTGAGCCTCTGGAGCTCTCCTCCCTGAAAGCACTGTCATGGAAGACAACGTTGCTACTTGCCTTGACTTCGGCGAAGAGAGTGTCCGAGCTGACCGCTCTGTTGGTGCACCCAACTTGTCTTTTGATCCGTGGTGACCGCAGCAGGAGGACACTCAGACCGAACCCCTCCTTTACTCCTAAGAGCCTAAAGAGTTCGTTCAGGTCAAGGGCTATTCAGTTAGGTGGCTTTAATCTTCCATCCCATATTGGGGCCAGGGAGGCTAAACTGCACCTCCTCTGCCCAGTGCGTGCGCTAGCATGTTATGTAGAGCGCACGGCTGTCATTAGGCGCACTGAACAGCTGTTTGCAGAGTTTTGGTCTACGCCAGGCCCCTTCATAAGGTTTTATCTTTGGACATGTCTGGCTCCTTTTCATTTTCTGTGCTTGCTGGGGGGGACATAATGCACTTATGTTTTCCCATGCTCCTTAGGGACCCGGGAAACATGGTCCGCAGTAAGCCCCATACAGGGCTGGAGGCCTTCCCCACTATCGTCCATGCACACTCTACACGAGGTAAGCGTGTGTGAGTGTGGGGGACATGGTGCACTTACGTTCTCCCCATGCTCCTTAGGGACCCAGGAAACATGGTGCACGATAAACCCCGTGCAGGGCTCTCACAGGCAGGCGGGAGAGCCTGCCTCACTATTTTCCATGCCGCTCTACACGAGCTAAGTGTGTGTGAGTGTGTTCTATCCAAGCTGCGGCCCGACTTCTCCACGGTCACAACCGCTGTTGGCTTTTAACCAAAGGCCGGTCAGGGGCAGTGTGATGGGTCGATGTTGTTGGACGACAGGGCGTTTATACATCGGGGCTCCACCCAATGTACCCATAGAGTCCAGTAGAGGGCGGAGCCTGAAGTGATATATAACGGGGGGTTACG
The DNA here is from genome assembly GCF_949606895.1 of Notothenia rossii. Taxonomy (NCBI): domain Eukaryota; kingdom Metazoa; phylum Chordata; class Actinopteri; order Perciformes; family Nototheniidae; genus Notothenia; species Notothenia rossii. Next base: position 36,560,624 of record NC_136903.1, read on the forward strand.
TTTGTAGTTATATAAGCACAGGCGGAGCCCTCTACCTGGGGACCCTGTCTTTCCTATACCGCTCGCTGAAGAGGGTGTAGGATGGCAGTCGGGAGGCGTAGCCGCCTTATATACTGTGGGCCTGCGCAAACATTCAGGTAGGCTCGCCCCGATTGGCCGGCTGTGTTTATGCAACTCAGTAGGTGAATGCTCGCATGCGCATAACATGGTGGTAGAGAGTAGTACCCATAGAGTCCAGTAGAGGGCTCCGCCTCTGCTTATATAGTGTGGAGGCCTGCAGGCAGACCCCTCTCCCTCTGTGTGACCACAGGGAGGCAGCACTGAACATCACCTTTAGTTTCTCACTTTTAAACAGCTTCATTCAGAGAGCAGCAGCAGTTCATACTATTTAGCTGGAAGTCTCCGATGCACTGATCCTCATCATTTAACATTATAAAGAGTATTTTAAACAGTAGTGTAAGTAGCTAAGTACATTTACTAAAGTACAGTGTTTAAGTAGAATGTTGAGGTATTTGTACATTACTTGAGTATATCCATTTTATGCTACTTTGTACTTCTACTCCACTACAGTTCAGAGGTAAATGGTGTACTTTTACTCCACTACATGTATTTAATACCTTTAGTTACTTTACAGATGTGGATGAATGATGTGAAATATAATCAAGTGTTAAATCAGACTTTAGTTCCACCTGGAGTAAATCTACAAGCTACCCTGCAGTATACAAAGTCATTCAAACTAGCTGCACCTTTACCAGCTTTGAGAACACTTTCATGATCAATCATTATAAAACATATCATATATATTATTCTGAAATGGACCAATCTGCACAATGACTACTATTACTTCTGGTACTTTAACTATATTTTGATGATAATACCTTCCTACTTTTACTTGAGGAACATTTTGAATACAGGACTTTTACTGTAACAGAGTATTCCTAAACTCTGGTACTTCTAATTTTACTCAAGTACAAGAGCTGAGTACTTCTACTTTTACTCAAGTACAAGACCTGAGTACTTCTACTTTTACTCTAGTACAAGACCTGAGTACTTCTACTTTTACTCTAGTACAAGATCTGAGTACTTCTCCCACCTCTGATTTTACCTACATAATATTAGATAGATTCATATTTGATAATGGTAATATTTGTGCATTTTGTGAAGCTGAAGTGAAAGTACAAGAATACATTTTTAAAGTAATAATTAGTTATTAGATGTATCATCGTATTATAATGATACAAACTCTACTTAGTAAGTAAAGTTTAAAGTAAACCATACAAATAAAGTGTATTATTATATTATGGAGCTGCAGAAAAGTCCTGGCTTACAACAGGTACGACTTCATGAAAACATTGTTTGTTAAAGATCTTCTCTAAAATAAATAATTTATATAATAATCTTTAAGTATATTTGAATAATGCAGCATTCCCTCTAATATTGCAAAACATATGGAAATTGCCATTTAACTCAATATATTGCAATTAGTTACATTTTACAAATCAAGCAGACCTTGTTCTGAGGTATTCATTATGTAACATATATAACATGGTTTAATATTTTAATATGCAAAGATAATCCTACAAACAGCCCTCACAACTAGAGGTCGCTAAAGAACATGGAAATCAACTACAAGATAATAGTTAAAACATGTTTTATTCCATGAAAATATGAACCATTGGAACTTAATTTACTCAAATAAAATCAACTTTAAAACCTTTTAATCCGGGAAAAATGTAACAATATCAGTCCAGGAATGCGGACCAAACAATACAGAGAGAGTGGTTCTGTCACAGCAGAGACTTTACCTTCCATCACAGATCATTGTATCAGAACATTCACTAAAACTGGAATCGTAATAAGCAGGAGGCTGGAAGCTGGATGACATTTCTGGCGATAGCTGACATATACTGTAGGGAAGCCAATCTCTGCCACAAAAATAAAAAGGCATTAAAAAATAGAGAGGACACAAATACAATTTTTTTTATGACAAAATCGAAATCAGTCCCTAAAACCAATTCTGATCATTTATATCAGGTCCACCTTGCTGAAACGTAGCTACTGATCTTTCTGTCTGTTATAGTGTTATGAAGTTGTGTGAGATCAGGGAGTTGTGATCAGTTAGAGAAATGCGAGTCTATACGTTGTTCCCTGAACCCTCCCAGCTCGTAGTGTTTCTGGATGTTGTGAGGCATGGTGCCGATGGGTGTCACGCTGAGGCTGATGGGTATCCCGCTGATGAAATATTTGATTGTCCCTGTGTTGGTATACTATTACCATCACTATTCACTATTCACTAATCACATCACTATTATTATGTATTCTGCAATATCAGTTCAAATAATCGCAACTAGTTGTTTTTTTCAAAATTGTGCCCTCATTAGTGTTACTTAATGTTCTTTTAGCTCAGGCTAACACTTTTTAGTTTATCCTTAAGTAGTGTACAGGGACTTTAAACCCATGTAAAGGATTCTGTGCTTATGCAATATGCACATACCAAATAGTTCACATACAGGATTAGCTTTATACTTGATGCTAGTGTTCACGTGGTAAATGAGTTTCCTCTCTTTAGCGGGGTCATATGAAGAGATGGATAAAGAGACTGCCAGCAGAACATGAAGAAGAACGTTTTGAAACACATAAAACACTAGTTGATGAACATACCAAATGTTGTGTTACATTGATGCTCAGATAAATACCAGCTGAATGTCTGCACTGCTGTGACAGAACCACAGAGAAACATAGCTCAAATTACACAACCATAAAAAAATACATTCTTTCAAATGTACAGCGTAAAAGCAAGGCCAAGGGCTCATCGGTTTCTGCATCAGCCACTTGTTCTGAAGAGGTGCTTTCATTTGACTTCCAAATATATGTACAGTAGAGCACACCAGAAGTTAGGGGTTTTGTAATGCATCTACAATAATTCAAAAATAAAGACGCTCCTCTGATGGTTTAAAATCAATAGGGATCCGTTTCTTGTCCCACCTTTGGTCCCATGGGTGCTGAACTTCTGGAGTCTTCTCATCACTATCTCGGTGTTACACGTTATTTCTAGTTTTATAGACTGTACAGGCCAGAAATCAGAGCTAGTGACATACAGGGCGCAAATTACATCTTTGGTTGGAAGGGTTAAAGAAATTCTTTGAGGGGATAAAAAGATTAGTTTTCTCTTCTGCGTACTTCCCAATCCGGGGATCATTGGGATCATTGTGGCTTACGCAGCAACATTTAGTAAACAATATCCAATTGGAATGTGCAAAACAACAAGGAAGAAAATGTTTGAATGGGTCAGAAATGGAAATGCTGCTAAGAATACGCTCACAGAAACGGCCATTTTACAGCTCTCCTCAAACCAGTGTACACCTTTCTACAGATAACTGTTGGTCAAAGTATTATAAGGTTAGACTTGACTGATCATTATGCTTGCAGTGTTCAGTGTTCTGTAAATAAAAGGCTGCAATAACACGATTTACGAGTGATGATCATTCTTCTTTTGATTACATTTGAACCATTGGCCCTGTTATTAATCTTTCAGCTGTTCCTGTGAGCTCTATGAATAAATTATTGATCATCCCTCTGATGGTAAATAATGATATGTCTCCTCGAGGATGGTAGACAGGTGCATCTGATCATTCAGAGGTACAGCTGCTGTACAGGTGTAATGAGAGTTGTAACAGGCACAAGGATCCTCTTGAAAATAGATGTTTAAGGACATTTCTATATCCTTTTATCACAATCTGTGGGGGTGTAAATTAAGCTTTTGGAGCCCACTTCACCATAACTCTTCATAAATCTGATGAAAAACAATGGGGATGTCTATTTCTTCCTGGATGTTAGTCACACGTCTTCTATCGGGTCTATTCTTAGTCAAGTCTAGATTCTTAACTGGGTGAAACTGCATCATTTTTTTGTCCTCTAGCACAGTGGTTCTGAACTGGTGGGTCGCAGACCCATTTCGAGTGGGCAAATGTGTGCAAGTGACTTTTTTTTTTTTGAAAAAGAAATTCAAACTTCAATTTAGAAAGCCAGATTTTCTAACGCTGCGCATGCAGTAGGCGTTGGACTGGAAATGCCGGAGAACATAAACTGTTTTGAAAACTTCTGTCACGTAGTGATCATCTTCTCAATAAAACATCTTTGCTGATGTCTTTTTGAGTCTTCTGGCCAATCAGAATCAAGATAACGGCATGACATAACGGCATATTTTGCGGTATAACTACTCTTTATACATCCATGGGTACATATTCAGATAAAAATGAACACGTAATGAAATTTGGATAATAAAATAATGAAACAGGACGATCTCCTCTTTGCTCTTCTTTCTGTGAGGAGCAGCAAGTTCAGCTGTCAGAACAATGTAAAAATCTAAAAATGGCATAAAATATGATTAAATATGTCGGGTAGTAATATATTTATTTATTTTCTTCTCAGTGTGTACCAGAATGCATATTTATATGTTAGTATTTATAAAAATCTCATTGCAGGATTTTGATTGGCTCCAAGTCTGCCTTTTTATTGAATACAAGTCAAGTGTGCCTTTTTATGTTATAGAGTTCAACTTTGATTCTAGAAACTTAATGACCATCATCAGATTAAACCAGTGGTTCTCAAAGTGGGGGGCGCAGAGGCATGACAGGGGGGGCGCGAGAGACCAGGAGGAAAAATGGTTATTTAAATTTTTTTTAAAAATCATATTTTGAAAAATTATATATTCGAAAATAATATGATACAGTACTATTACGTCTGGGTCTCTGTGTTTCATTAAAGCTCTGCTCTGTGTGTGTGTGGAATGAGCCATTTTGTGTGCGTGCGCTAGCGAGAGAGAGAGAGCGCACCGGTACCGGAGATCGTAGTTGTTAGCTTCTGGTGCTAGCGAGCTACGCTAACGGATATAAGGAGTTTTTTCAACAACACGGTGGAGAGTCCTCTCCTCCACTGACTGACTGAGACTGAGATACTCAGTGAGCTAAAGGACTCTGAGTGTTATCTCAGTGGGTCTCAAATGTTTTGGTACCCATTAATGTAAACAATTATTTCAGAGGCACACGTTTATATGATCATTATAGTAAAAACAGGTATGAAATACTATATGACATTAAAAAAAGAATAAAGTTTAAAAGGGAGAGATTTGTAAAATATCCATAAAGAAAAAGTAAATCTGTTTACAGTTCTGTTTCAAATGGGTGTTGAGAGATCTATCCATAGATCTCTTCATTTTGCTCTCAAAGTGCACCAGATTGATGCTTTTAACTTAAATATTTAAAAATCTTCCCGGGGGAGCTTGCCCCCGGACCCCCCTATGTGAGGTCCACACACCATCTATAAAAATAGCACTTGACCCCTGCTTACACCTATATGCCGTGAGCTGATTATCGAGCCTTCATTGTAACTGTTGTGGGTACATTGTGTATATGCGTTGGGATTGTTGCAGTAGAAGATTCCACTGTAGCGACCGGTACATTAATGGGAAACCCTAAATGTTTGAGCACCCTCTATGAAACGTCAAGCTACCTAGCACCCCCAAAAGAAATCTCTGGCGCCACCACTGAGCCTGACTATTTGTGTTGGGGGGGGCCCGACTTTTTTTTTTCTCCAAAGGGGGGGCCTGACAGAAAATGTTTGAGAACTACTGGATTAAACGTTCTTTAAAAGCGTACTTCTGATAGATAGATTAGAGTGACATTTCTAAATTGTGGGTCGCGATTTATTGACGAAGGAAAGAAGTGGGTCCCGAGGCCTGACCAGTTGAGAACCACTGCTCTAGCAGGATCATGTAGCTGTTTATGGTCAAGAGAAGACTTTTCATAAAACTCCATGGAACCAAAAGTAAAGGGGTGGTTTATGTTTGTGTCATCAAGAGCAAACCCGTGTTGAGAAAAGGACATTTTCATCAAGACAAAGATAAAAAAATAGATGTTAAAAAAAACGCAATGTAAATTAATGTGAGAAAAATGTCTATCAGATAACAAATAATAGCATTTGTGCTCGTGGTGTCTAAATCAGTATTCAAGAGTAGCTAAAACAAAAAAAACAGTATCAAGCTATTTTTTTTCAAATGAAAGTATTACATGTTAAGTTCAACGGTCAGAATGAGTTCATTTAAAAGCACCGTCAGTTACCAACAGCAACGAAAAGCAGTCACTGAAGACTATGGGAATTTGATGAGCCCGTTGAACGACAGACGAGTACAGCTCGGTTTTGGAGAAGAAAGAAAACGAGCAAAGCATATTTGGTCATAGACATTGAAAAGCTAAAAAGACCTGGAAATCATTTAAAATATAAGTGTTTTACCAAATGAACCACATGTAAAACATCAAAAGGAGGAAAGAAAAGCTCTTTCTCAGTTTTGGACATGTTTAGACTTCTATATATCCGCACAAACAAACTGAAGACATTCTCTTGACATCAATAAAAATAGAAATCATCTATAAAAACCTCTTCACTTAAAATAAATGAGCTGAAGGGAACATGTCGTGGACGCTCCTCACTCATTGGAATTGCTAACAGGCAGTGGATTCATTCAAATCAATATGAGGAAGAACAAAAGGAGCAGCGAGAGAGAGTCAAAGAAAGACAGCCCTGAAGAGAAACACCACTTTGGAAGTTAGAAATGAAGGCCTCGAAGGGGGAAAAGCCAGAATCTTGCATATCATCAGTCTGTCTGTTAGTGTCTCTGTGCAGGCGGCGCATGGAGTCAAAGTCATGACACACACACACACACACACACACACACACACACACACACACACACACACACACACACACACACACACACACACACACACACACACACACACACACACACACACACACACACACACACACACACACACACACACACACACACACACACACACACACACACACACACACACACACACACACACACACACACACACACACACACACACACACACACACACACACACACACACACACACACACACCCTGAGAAGAGAGAGGGTCCTCCTGCTGCCTTCACATCCAGCAGGAATGACCATGACTGTATGTGCAGCTAACCCTGGGTGTGCATCCTCAGTTTAGTCCAGAGAAAAGCTGAGTGGTGTGTGTTCGGCCCTGCAGAACACACACCTTTACAGCTCTTGGTCCATCCAGCAAGTGACATCATGTCCCGTTTCACATGTGTATCTAGTCCTGTACCATGTGACACTGTTGTCAGCATCGGGCTCTGCTAAAGGGTGGCGAGCACCCTGAAGAAGGAGATGATGAGGACACAGAAGGACTGTCCCACACCGAAAACAAGCGCCTCCAACGAGATCATCCTCTTCCCCGCCGCCTTGTACACTCCTGCTATGGCCGCACCTTTGAAGAAAAAAGAAAAACCACAATATTCTTGAGATTCATTGTTTGGGTTGAATTGGAGAGCAATGATTTTATGCCACAAAATGTTTTGTATAAATAGGAAGTTGAATTGACTAATGAATATAATTAAATAATTGCTCTACTAACAGTTTGCAAGTTACACAAATCACAATTATATTATAATATAGTGGGCCTGTTCATAGGCTCATTATTGGTACAAAATAACTGCAAGGCAATTGATTTTCTATGATTTTCTGACCTGAGCTTTTGAGTTTTACAGATCTGCACTCTCTGAGATCTCAAACATGGACCTAACTTGATTTAATTCTTATAAACATGAAAGTTACAAAGGTCAACCGTTCACAAAATAAATGAACCTTAAAAGCCGGTAAGAAGCTGCCTTCTCCCTGGAAAACCTGGAAAAGGGGAGATAACTTTTTTTATGGGTTACTAAAAGGTCATTTCTGGACTTATATCATCTTGATCATTCCAGTCTGTAATATAAATGACACTATAGGGCCTCAATTTTGACCCTACAGAGGAGTAATGGAGTCTATAACGAGAATCCATCAGGATGCAGGATGAATGTAAAAAAAAAAAAAAAACTACAATAAAAGTATATTTCTGTTTTGGTGCAAAAACCATGAAGTCATGCAAGGCCATGTGCATGACATTAATGAACACTGTAATCCCCCCCCCCCACACAAGTTTGACTGCTCTCACTTTCTGCATGAGCATCGCTTTTTACTACATTTGTGTTTTCCTGGTAATGTCTGTTTTGGAAATTCCTAGTGCAAACAGTCAGAAACATATGATACGATATACACTATACGAGTGAGCAAAGTAGTTGCAGTTTTTCAAATGTCAATACAACAAGGAAAACATATCTGAAGGATTTATGCTTTTCTGTTCTGTAGAAACAAGACAATATAATCAATATGGTGTTTCTCTCAGTATTCTATGAGCATTGCAGGCAGAGACAACAGGAAATATGAATAATAAAAACTACATGAGGACAAATCTGCTGTCCTCTACAGTAGAAGCATTACATTCAAATATGGGAGTGAAAACTAGCACTTGTCAAGATCATTTTTCAAGGAGGGAACTACTGCACAATCACTTACAAGTACCTGACATACACATGTGTAAGCAGCAGAAGACTTACTGGTGAGGACTCCCCCACAGACGGGCCCCACGATGCCCATGAGGAGGATGGCGATGGGCATGAAGCGCGCCATCTTGTGCTGCCGCAGCGTGGCGAGGGCCAGCAGGGCGGCGGGCAGGTGGAACACCAGGGAGGAGACCGCGGCCCACAGGAACACTCCATACCACATCTCTACACACACACACACACACACACACACACACACACACACACACACACACACACACACACACACACACACACACACACACACACACACACACACACACACACACACACACACACACACACACACACACACACACACACACACACACACACACACACACACACACACACACACACACACACACACACACACACACACCAATTATTCATTAATGTGATGCCAGCTCCCTGTCTCTACACCTTTGATCTCCTCTGGCAATTGTATAAATAAGTCTAGAGCTTGTACTCAGCTGATGAGGGCCCAGTGTATGGTTTGATAAGTATGGAAAATATATGACTCCTGTGCTCTGGCCTTCAGGCACCAGATGTTAACCCTACTGGACACTGATAAGAAGGGACAGCCCTCTCCAGCACCATCACATTCACCCCATAGAGGAACATGCTTTGGAAGAATGCTGTTCCTGAAGTTATTGAGAACAATGATCTATGTTCAGAGAATCTAGACCAGGGGTCGGCAACCTTTTTGATATGAAGTGCCATTACAAAAAAAATGCGTGATGCCGAATTTAACAAACCCATTTAAATAATTGGTTTAAACGGCCTCCAGGGGTAGACATTAAGGGTAAAATGCCACTGGCCCTCCGGGCCGGTGGAATTGTATTATTACTGGCCCCACCATTGTACCCACTGGCCCGGAGCATTCGTCCAAAAAAAAATCGACTTATAATGAAGAAAATGAACACATTTGTTGCAATAGTAATTTATGCACTAACTACATTACTACTTGTACTACAACATTTGAATCATCAGTTCTTCCTCACTTTCCTCAATTGTTCATATTTGGTTTATTAAAATAATGATATTGTGGTCATTGTTAAAAAATGTCAGCTATTATTATGAGTATTATTATTAGTATAATGCGCTTTCCGCCTTCCTGTCATTAGGAGTTAGAAATGTAATGGCTATGTAATAGATTAGATTAGTACCTTCATTATCCTAAACTGCTGGGACATTTCCCTATAGCCAATACCTTTATATTTTCTACTCTTCACTTACTTGTCAGCTTAGGTCGGCATTGATGTATAGAGCCGACAGAAGACCTTGTTTATATTGGCATCATATTGAAAGGTGCAGTAACGTGTCCTAAAACCAGGAAGTATAAGATGCTGGTTTCCTCGACAAAAAGCAATGGGATTTCTCCAAAGGGTTTTGGAAAATAGCTGGAAATAAGGTCTGTGGAAAACAAACCTGTTTGATAAATGCACGTTTTGTTCAGCCGGATAATCTCCACATGTCTACCCTACTTTTATAATTTTCAAATCATAAATCTAATCGATAGATTATAAAAGGGTTTTAGGACGCGTGACTGCACTAGAAGCCAACTCCATCGATCAAGCTGGCTAAAACGTTCTCTCCCTCTTCTTCTCATACTCCCTGTCACTCTCCTTTAACTCCTCCGGTGACTTTCTTTTATTTGAAGATTGTTTTTTGCCCGGCGCTTGGCCGGTTACCGCTGGTATTAAAAACATTTTGGCGAATGGTTAGGTGGCGCGATAGTCTGTAGTGAAGGAGCGCGCTCCCGCTCACGGGAGCCTGCTCGCGCTCCGCTCCGCAGCAAACAGCTGTTTGCTTTTCACCCTACAACGACAACCGACTCATAAAACGCTATGTTGTAGCGTTAATAAACGAAACAATTTAACTAAATTGCAAGTCAAAATACCAATACCACAGGACAATTCTTTTTTTTTAAAGCAATATTTTTTGTGGCCCGAGCGGGCAAGTGGAAAGTACGTTATGATGGCCCGGGGTGTCTAAATAGTGCTTCCGGGCCAGCGGGCCAATTATAATGTCGAGCCCTGGGCATAACAATAAGGAGGATCGTCCGTTCTGTGATTCTCCAGAGCACACATGTTATGATATTAGGGTCATGCAGAGTGAGATGAGATCGCTGTCCCTTTAAGAGAGAGAGAGAGGGGTGTGGCGCCTGTGCGCGTGTGTGTGGATGGTTGAGCGAGAGTGAGCGAGCGTGTGTGTGTTTCTGGAAGTGAAACGAGGCAGCAGAAAACAGAGGTCTGTGATATATTTTGTGAAACAGAAGAACAACTAAATAAATGCAACGGCCTCCCAAGAAGAGCTCGCCTCTCTCCAGTCATTTAAGCCAAAGTGGGTTATTGAACCTGAAGCTTGTTGCTTCTGCCCTGGGAGACGACAGAGAGTCATCCCCCCTGTTTCCTCGACTACGGTCTGGGAGCCGACAGGAAAGTTCAACACGCAGATGGCCAGTCCGCCCCTTTGTAGCATATTATTTCGATGAGTAGATCGCCACTGGGCTTTCAACTAAATACACGCAAAAGCTGCGGCATTTGTACAGCTCCTTGTGGGTAGGCCTACTGCAATTTGTGAAGTGCTTTCCTCTGTGGTAAAATGATCAGCACCGCACCACGGAGGAAAGCGGCAGAAAGTCGCCTGGAGTTAAAGAGAGCGGGGCTGCGTTACGTGCATGGCTTTCTTCTGCAGGTAACGGGGGGACGCACTCTGGCGGCGGTCTCGTTCAGGATCCGAAAATAAAATTTTAATATTTTGCACACTCCTTCCACTTATCCCTAGTGTGACACTGGTTACGGTGCCGCGTGCCAGGGGTTGCCGACCCCTTATCTAGACGCTGGCCTTTGAGCCCTAAATAGGTCTTAATGTTTTTTTATCACATTATAGACATTACAAAATGTACAAACACAGTAGCTGTGCATTCAGTCAATATACATCATGAATGCATGATCATTTTATTTTTTAGATAACCTGTAGTTTAGTGGACACTTGAATCCAAAACCGATTACATACACTTCTATACCGTAGACATGCCTTCAGGATCCATTTAGGGTCAAGTATATTGCCCACCGACACTTCAACATGTTGACTGCAGGGGTTAAGGCCCTGACACACCAAGCCGATTTCGGCCGTCGATAGATGTCTGGCCGTCGATGGGCATCCCGTCGCCCTACGATTGGTGTGTCCCGTACCGTTGTCTGTTTTTGGCCGTGCCGACACCTTCCGCGGCCGATTCACCATGTTGAATCGGCAGCGGAGGCTGTCAGCAAAATAAATCACTCTGTTCAGCTTAGCCAATCACTGCATGAGAAGCGAAACGGAAGTGAGGTACGTAAACAAACGATTAAGCACACAGACGGCTATTATTTTTCCTTTTCATCTCACCTGGACGCAAGAATTTATTTTACATCATGGTGATCTGGAATGAAGAAACCAAAGACCAACTCAGTTGCCACGTCATTTGCTGCCACAAGTCCTGCATGAGGTAGACAATAGCTTCTTCAACTATTTAACGGACAGGACCCTGGACAATGTGGCTATTTTTTTATTTTTTTATTGTATTACTTATTATTTGTATCTTTTTGTATTTTAGTCGATTGTTTACATTGTACAGTTCTACATTTGATAATAAACCACTTTTTTACCGATATTGCAAAATACAAAACTTTATTTCGTACCTTCATACTACAGCCATTAGATAACACAACATTAGAATGAGGATACAATTAGCTATACTACAATAAAAGTCAGAAGATACAGATGTACATGATGATACATCATTTGCCTGTCAGTGTTATGATGTTGTATATTAATATAATCTTGGATTATAATTACTGATGCATGGAATGTAGTAGCAGCAGTACTTTAAGGTTGCCAACCACAATGCTTAATAGTTTCTTTCTGCTTCAGAGAGCTGAAGTTTGTATATATCACGCAGTCTGTCTTCCGGTTGCCTCTTTTGAATGATGAATACACACTACCGCCGCCTGCTGGTAAGGAGAGTTATTGCCACTCACGCATGCACAGTGCGTACGTGCTACTTGAGAGGCTTCTCAATTCTTAAATGTCCCCTGCTCGATTCCTCGGTCCTCCGGTAGTGACCCGGAAATGAATTTCAGCGCGCCATGTTGAAGGACATCTCATTTCTCTAAATGCACATCGAGGAGGCTCTCTGGAGGAGCTATGATCATTTCCGGGAACGGTGGAGGCGTGACGCACGGCCGGACTGATCTCAGTCAATGACAGCTCTGCATGCATCCCCTGGATATTATTTTAGTAACTGCTTTCATCGCGACGTTTACAGTGAGAACAGCTGTGAGGTCCGTGCAGAAAGCAGAGCAGTGTAGTGTGTAAAATATATATCACTCAGTATAACAGGCCTACAATACTCTGTATTTGTACGCTGTAGTTTAGTAGATATCTACAAACAAAGAGTCGATATTTTTCTAAGAACATTTAGTGCTTCACATAATAAAATGCACAATGGCTGTAGCCTGATTGTGCTTTCGGAGCTGTAGGTGTGTGTGGTACAGTGTGTAGGTGAGTGTATGGTACAGTGTGTAGGTGTGTGTATGTGGTACAGTGTGTAGGTGAGTGTGTGGTACAGTGTGTAGGTGAGTGTGTGGTACAGTGTGTAGGTGTGTGTTGTACAGCGTGTAGGTGTGTGTGTTGTACAGTGCGTAGATGCGGCGGACAGACGGGTCTCAGTTGGTTTGGTGTCCTATGCTTAATTTTAATACTTGTAAATACAACTTTCGGCCCGTAATTTCAATTCCCCATTCCAGCGAGCAGAGAGAGGGGGGAGGATATATCCAGTCTCTGATTGTGTTACGTTATTATGAGAGTGCTCTCATACTATAAATTGTATATTAGTGGTGCACGATAATTATCGGCCCGATAATTATTGGTCCGATATTAGGAATTATGACGTCATCCCGATAAACCCGATAAAAGTATTAATAGCCCCGATAATATACAATATATTTTTTGGGTAAAAAAAAAGAAAAAAATACTGCGGTGTGGGTGGATTGGGATGAGGGGCGCTTGTTTTTTACTCGGCTCTTCCCGTTTTGCCAGTACTGTGGTATTAGTGGTTTAGAAAGAGGGGAGTTTTTCACAAATCCAGCGCTCCCTAACTCATGCCTGGCTGTGACGTAAATGGTGTGCGGCAGTGAAGCCAGGACAGTAAACAAACATGTCGTCGGTAGTATGGGACTATTTCAAAGTTTCAGAGTTAGATAGTTTGCTTGCTATTTGTATTAACAAATGCAATTCAGAAGTTCCACGAGGAGGGAAAAAGGCAACGAGCTATAATACTTCCAACCTGATTAGTCACCTGAAACATCGCCATCGCTACGATGGTGTGTTAAAAGTGTACGAAGATGGCTGCGCTGCTAAACTAGCGGCAAATCGAAAGCCAGCTGCAAAGGCACCGGGGCTTTTACCTATCGACGAGGCTTTTGAAAAAGGCAAGAAGTTTGCCAGAGACGACCCCTCGGCTAAAACGATCTCTAACTTCATAATATAAATGATGACGCATGACGACCAACCCTTCTCCCTCGTCGAAGATAAAGGATTCAGTCGGCTAGTTCATAATTTGGAGCCCAGGTTTATCATTCCAAGCCGCCGCCACTTCTCAGACGAGTGTTTACCAGCCAAGTATAATAAGATCGCCACACTCCTTCATACTCTGATCGATAACGATATACGGGACATAAGTTTCACCACGGACATATGGACCAGTGATGTTAGCCCCGTTAGCATGCTAGGTCTGACGGCGCATTCTCAGGAGCTACCAGGTTCACACACAGCCGATATGATCCGTGAGGCTTTTGAAGCCATGCTTCAGCGATGGAACATTAGTAAAGAGCTTCTTTCTTCCCGTCAGGTGGCTGAGGATCTGGGTCAGATGCGCCTGCACGGCTGCTGCCATAACCGGAGATCTGCTCGGCCAGCTCGCCCTCGTCTCCTGCCTGGGCTGGGGACTCGGGGCGGGCTGTGGCCTCTGCTGCCTCGGTATGTCGAACCGGGCAGGGTGTGAGGCATCTCGGGCGAAGGATTGCCGTGAAACCGTTGCGGGTAGCGGCTGGACCCTTCGAGGGAGACAAAGGTGAAGGGCCTCGTCTTCCCTCTTTTTCGACTCGTGTCTTCGCTGCATTGAGACTAGAGCGGAGCTGAAAATACCCTCGGGAACAATAGGCATGTCCAATACATCCTCCTTTTCCCGGTCTGGGAGGTTGGTCAGGTCGAGCCACCTGGCTCTCTCCTGCACCACCATTATGCCCATTATTTTGCCCGTGGCCTGGACCGCGCAGTGCTGCACCCGGATGCAAATGTCCGTGATCGCTGCGATCTCGTCCCATATGGCCGGCCCAGATTCACTCCACAGAGCTCTGCCTGGTAGGCAGTTAGCAGTGAGGAAATGTTGAGTACCCTGGCGGACAGCGCTGCGGCCTTGTAGGCCCGATCAGCCAATGCGGACTGCAATCCGTCTGCCTTCAACGGTAGCGTGGGGTTCCTGCTTGGTGTTGGAGCGAGCCTCGGTTGGAGGTGAGCTGCCACCAGCGGTTCCATGGGCGGTATGCGGAGCAGGCCAAGCCTCTCCATACCGTCACAGTCCAGGGAGGAGGCACCCTGGATTGGGGCCTTATTGCTGAAGGGACGGTCTCTCCAGGAGACCGACACCTCGTCCAGCATCTCCGGGAAGAATGTTGCCTCTTTCTCCTCGCTGCTTGGGGCACAGTTTTCCCCTCGTAGTGGGACCTAGAGGTCTCCTTGGCCATCTCAGGCCATGGAATGTCTAGCCTGGACGCGGCACGTTGACACACGGCCTGCAGGTCCATACCCAGACAGGGCGAAGCTGGTGTGCTATCGCCCGGGGGAGCAGCCATCGCATTGCAGCTTGAGCTGATGGCATGAAGATGTCCTCTTCCTGCACATCCGAGTCAGAGAGTAGGAACTCAGAGGAATCCTCTTCGTTCTCCACGCATTCCGACTCCAGGACATCATCCGCAAGCGCGGCCATGGTGAGGTCCAGCTGGGAGCCCCAGCTTGGTGTAGCGTGGGGCCCCAATCTCACGTCTCTAGCCACTACCGAGTTCCAGCCTGACACAGGGCGTGACTCTGGTTTTGCAGCTGCCGCTGTAGATGAGCTCCAGACCGACACAGTGCGGGGTTCAATCTTAGCGGTGGGCGCCCTCGTGTCCTGATAGCCATCCGGCGCGTCAGTGTACATGGGGAGGTCCATTCTCGACAAGCTAGCTTGGCGCGCTAGCCGTCGGCGGAGGCTCTTTCGGGTGAAGCGGGAGCAAGGTCCGCATGAGCTGGGGTAGTCAATAGCCTCCTGGGCGTATTCCAGCCCGAGGCAGGACGAGCAGACCTGTTGTGTTTCTGTGCCTGAAACTTTCAACCCGCAGTCGCAGCGCCGAGCAACCGAGTTTCTGACTCCTCTGGTGTGAGGGAGAGAGGCGTCCATCTTGCCCGCCGTGGTGACGGCGTGGAGAGGACCCGCTCTCAACAGGAAAGTTGCAGAGGAAAAAATCTTCCAACCCGTCCTTAATCCGGAGAAAAGCGACGGTGTAGATTTATTTCCAAAGAGTATTAACTGGTGTGTTAATAGTCGTTTAATTCCTTTCTTCTCTGGTGTGAGAAGAGAAGAAAAAAGTCCTCGCCGTCGTGGTGTCGATAGCGACGGAGACAAGCTAGCAACGTGGTGTGCTGCTAGCTTGAAGTCAAAACCTTACCTTTCGATTTCCGGAGAAAAGAAAAAAGGTGAGGTCGAATGTGGTACTAACTGGTATGTTAGTACCGACAGTCTTCTTGCAGAAGTATATATAAAAGTAGCCGGCGAGCGCCCGTCGACCGAAGTTAGCTTGGTTAGCTTGGTTCCGTCTGTGGACTGTGTGAGCTAGCCCGGCTACCAATATAGAGATGTGCTCTGAAGCGAGAAGAGGTGTTTGAATGACGCATGCGGCGCAGCGCAAGCTACTTATAGGGGGTGGATTCCCTGACGCTGACGTCAAGATCACCTGCCAATCAGGATTGGCGTAATGAGATTGATACTTCTGTTTGCTCCGCGGATGAGGCGCATCCCATAGTGAGACATCGAACGGAGTGTTATGAATGAGAACGTATCTTTCGATCCCCGTTTGAATTGTGCCACGAAATACACAATGATGTTTGTCAATCTTAAAAAATAATTTCCATGTAAAAAAAGTCACAGTTTGTTGTAAAACTGTTGAAATATAAGACTACGAAAAATACGCAACTAGAAAGACTACAAATCCCAGAATCCCGGTCCCGCATGCTGGCTCTTACGGAACCGACTAACTCCACTTTTGTGTATGTACAGCTCTCAACATGCCCAGACTTGTAGTGATTTTCACCTCTTTTAAAAAGGTCCAATGTCATGCTTTTCTGGTTATTACCCGTCCCCTTGTGTGTTATGAATAGGGTTGGGTATCGTTTGAATTTCCACGATTCTGATTCTACTTTTCGATTCCGTTCTCAACGGTTCTCAATTCCGATTCTTTGAGGGGCAGGGTAAAAATATTATACATGCTTCTTCCACCAACAAAATTACATTGATTCGAGAAACTTTTACACAGGTTAGTTTACAGTAATATTCACATTAATCAGTCTGTTTATATTCACTGCTATGTAACTGTAACCTGAGAACCACTGAAGCTACAACAGTGCAACAGTCCAACCTTTAAAGGAACCCCCCCCCCCCATTAAAAACAGTTCTTGTTAAGAAAAACAAGCATATCTGCCTGCCTTCTCAGGCATACCAGGAAGACATGTTTGAACATTTTAAAGTAAAATGCTTCAATCTGGTGCACTTTAAGCAAAATTACTAGAGACTAGATCTAGGGGGTACAACTCTAAACACCCATATGAAAAAGATTGGTTTACATTTTAATAATTAAATAAGTATGTGAACATAACCAATAACAAATACATGTAACGTATCTTATTTTACTATTTTATTTATTCATATTTTGTTATCTCTCCAGTTTAAAACGATATGTCTGGTTTACTGTCCTATAGTATACATTGGAATGATTTCAAACCTGTTTTATCCAAATAATTATAAAGGAGTGCCTTGGAAATATGTGTTTACATAAATTGTGATCAAAACGTTTGAGACCCACTGAGATAACTTAGACTAAAGTGAACTATCTAAACACTCAAGAGTCCTTTACCTCACTGAGCTGTAGTTATCAGCCTCTCAGTCTGACTGGAGAGGACTCTCCCTCCACATTATTGTAGAAACATCTTCTAATATCCGTTAGAGCAGCTAGCACCATATGCTAATGACAACAGCGCTGGTACCGGTGCACCCTCCCTCTTTCCATTGCTCGCTCCCACGCTCACTCGCACTTTGGCTGTGAGCTGCGGGTGCCAGATAAGCCAACATCCCCCATTTTCATCACTTACAGCGCCCATCGTACAAGCCAAATTAAAAGTGTAACCGGGATGAAAAGGGTGTTACATTTACTTAATTATGAATGTTGTTACATCAAGGCCGAAAATTAGGATGAGCACCAACGGTCAAAACATTTTCCTCCCAGAGCTGTCAGCGCAGCGCCTCCACAGATCTGGCGCCCTCGGCGAACATCCGCCAGTGCGACGGGCCGGCCCTGGTCTCAGGTTACGCTGTAGGAAGTGTAGGTGCAACGCTACATTTCCCGCCCCGCCGCAGTCATACAGTCGGTTGCGGAGAGCGGCGAGAAACATTTCCTCAGGCATCGAAAAGCGGAACTGAAATTCACATTTCTAAATGATGCCGTTGGAATCGAAATGTTGGAACCGGTTCCGAACCGGAACCAGTTCTCTGTACCCAACCCTAGTTATGAAGGTTTTTATGCATGTAAAGTTTGTAAACGGTCTGCAGAGTCAAAAACCCTCAAAGTACACCCTGTAGTAGGCATGGGCGGTATCATTTTTTTCATACCGTCATACCTTGCTGACATCATACCGTGGTATACGGTATATGACGGTATCAGTCCCAATTTAAGGGGTAATTTCTCCCCAAAAAAAATGTTTTACTCACTATATCAACAGCCCCACCAAAGATATTTTCCACCAGCCGCCACTGACGGTATGACTTGGGTCGACTTGAGTGAGGTGGCGTTCGGCGGCAAATAGATGTTTCGAACGGTATATTATATGTTCGGTGTAAAATGCAGCCCGAGCCGGTAGACGCTCGCAAAGTGCCGCGAAGTGCGCGCAAGTGCAAAACAAGGGCTGCATACATGACACATTGTGCAAATGGCACATTTTGAGATCGGATACAGGACGCGTTTGTAGATGTCCGACGTTGTTTCCATAGTGAGCTAAGTTAACAATATATCATCATACATAAACATTTTCCGGGAGTAAATACTTGACTTATTGAATAAAGTTTGCTATATTCACTAACTAGTTTGGCAATATTATTCCGTGCATGTGTTAAAAACCTTATTTCCATTTGATTCATTGGATTACTCGCGTGAATGTTTAGCACGTAAATGCTTTCGTTTTTAAAACCGTCCGACCTCGACTACAAAACCTTCAACTAGGCATGGGCGGTATCATTTTTTTCATACCTAAGTTAACAATATATCATCATACATAAACATTTTCCGGGAGTAAATACTTGACTTATGTAAACTGTGTTCGTTATTCTCCCGTCCAGGAGAGAAGCTTTAAAAGGAGACTAAATGGAGTCTCTGTGAAATTTCAATTGGGTACTTTAATTAAAAAAGGCGCGGGTTTGTCACAAGAATGATATTGTTCAGTCAGACAAACAGCTGTGATCCGCTCCTCGTTAGGGAACCCAAGAGTTGGATCTCTCCTCTGGTGCTGTTATATATCCTCTGCTGGCTCCTCCCCGCCTGCCGGCTCGCCTCGTCTCCAATGTCCGTTGTTGCATTTAAACAGAGGATTGGCTCCTTTCACATCCAATATATGCTCAACACGCCTTTTCTCCTCATATTCTCTTTCATCACTTTTCATTTAACACATTCTAAACGCTGTAATCAATACTCTAACAAATACTTCTCGGCTCGTTTGGTTTCCGGTCATTCCGGATGTTGTCACATGCTACTCTCGTCTGTAAACAATAATGTATTCAAATAAACTGTACCTTCATTTAATATTCAGCATGGTAGTATCTCGACATCTATAGTTGTAGTGTTAAATCAGTAGGCTTCGGTTTGCACCACTCCATATCATTTCGCTACTAAATTCACCTCTTTAGGAAATCGTATATTAGCCACATGCTACATGCGTAGATGAAGAATTTTCAGAATAAAAGCTTAACTGCTTGTGCACAAGAATTTCTGGTTTTTTAGTATAAAAGAGCATTAAAACTGAAGGCATGTTTAAACTACATTTCCCCATTAAAACATTGATTTTAATTTCTAACGCTTATTGAATAAAGTTTGCTATATTCACTAACTAGTTTGGCAATATTATTCCGTGCATGTGTTAAAAACCTTATTTCCGTTTGATTCATTGGATTACTCGCGTGAATGTTTAGCACGTAAATGCTTTCGTTTTTAAAACCGTCCGACCTCGACTACAAAACCATCAACCAGTTGCATAGGATTAAAAAATGTCAACACTCACTCACCCCGTTTTAAACATTCCCAAAGAAGTGCCTCCGTCTCTCGTTGTGCTGGATGAAGTCACTGGCGACGAGTAAACCCAAAATAGTCCCAAACAGGCGCAGAGGCATTTTTCTTTTTTACTAGTTGTCCGAGTTCGGGGCCGGCAAATGCTGCCGCCATCTTGCTCAGCTCAGCTCTGAGCTGAGCTCTGAGAGCGGGAAAGACGGACTGCCCTCCCCTGCCCTCTGCTGGCGCGTGCTGTGCATTACAACCAATGTCGTCCCTGTCAAAACTCCGTGTCAGTGTAATAGAATGAAACGCATCTATGATTTGGCGCACAGTCTGTGACGTCACGGTATTGAAAATCATACCGACGGTATTTCGAAATACCCTGGTATACCGTAATACCGTCATACCGCCCAAGCCTACCATCAACCAGTTGCATAGGATTAAAAAATGTCAACACTCACTCACCCCGTCTTAAACATTCCCAAAGAAGTGCCTCTGTCTCTCGTTGTGCTGGATGAAGTCACTGGCGACGAGTAAACCCAAAATAGTCCCAAACAGGCGAAGAGGCATTTTTCTTTTTTTACTAGTTGTCCGAGTTCGGGGCCGGCAAATGCTGCCGCCATCTTGATCAGCTCAGCTCTGTGCTGAGCTCTGAGAGCGGGAAAGACGGACTGCCCTCCCCTGCCCTCTGCTGGCGCGTGCTGTGCATTACAACCAATGTCGTCCCTGTCAAAACTCCGTGTCAGTGTAATAGAATGAAACGCATCTGTGATTTGGCGCACAGTCTGTGACGTCACGGTATTGAAAATCATACCGACTGTATTTCGAAATACCCTGGTATACCGTAATACCGTCATACCGCCCAAGCCTACCCTGTAGGGAGTAAAACTCTAACACAGAAAAGACCTCCCCAAAACACCTCGTTGGAGATTTTCCATTGTTTACTTCCTGGGTATCGCTACGTAGGGATACCCAGTAGCCACGCCCAGAGCTATGGCCGCACCCTCTGCCAGCCTTTCACGAAACAAAGCTTCCCAAACCTTTCAGCGATTCATGCCGGAAATGTACAGCCAGTGTTTTCGCCAGACCAGGGCTGAGAGGGCGTATCTATCCCTTATAGATACTGTCTTTTTACGTTAGTGAGCCGGATCATTTGGCTCGGCTCTCTTAAAGCGCCGGCTGTTTCGGCTCCCAAACGGCTCTTCATGTTACCACAGTTTACCACGGAGCCTCAGTTTCGCGCGGGCTCCACTAGCGCAGCTCATCGCGTCCAAATCGCACGCTCCGTGTTTTCCTGTAGCAGGCACCGCCGATGTCGGGGAAACAATCTTCAATACTCCGAAAAGAATCCCACCAGACTCCTCTGCCCCTCCAACAGAGGGATGTCCTTGTCCTTTTTCCTTTTCGTCATTTCAAGCAATAAAAACTCTCGATCTTCTCTCGAATTATTAATATTTTTGGATGCCCTCGGCTTGAGTGCAGGGCGTTCCGAGCTGAATAAGGGCGTCAAATGACGGCAAGACGCCCCCCTGGCGGAAACACTGTGTACAGCGTAGGGCACTGAAGAACGATGCTGTTCCTACTTTGTTTGGACAAGCGGGAGATTCGGGTACACAACCTGTAAGTATTCATTGTTGTTTGTGTATTTATGATGTTTAAAACAAACACAGTATCTACCACGACTATTTAAATGGGTAAACGTTTTTCGGGCTACTACGTTGGGATCGCGGAGAAATGCTCTCCGCAGACTAGGGCTGTACCCGAATATCCGAATATTCGTTCGTTGGAGTACTATTCGGGTTTCAATTTTGTTATTCGGATATTCGTTTTGTTTGTTTTTCCCGTTTTTTTTGGGAGGGGTGCTAAGACTTAACCATAAACGTTATTGTTTACTTTCTCCGTCTTTATATGTAGATATGACTGAAAATAAAAATGAATGCCGTGAATACACCGAAATACACGTGTTGAAGCGGTTCGCTGCTGATTACTACGCACCACCCCCCGCGCGGGCCGAATATTCGCTGCTGATTACTACCGAATATCCGGAGCCCGAAAAATGGTATTCGGGACAGCCCTACCGCAGACCCATGCTCACAGCGTTATAAACCTTTTTCTTACCCAATATCAAGCCACACTTATTGTTTTTACTTTGGCTGAGTGTTTGTGTGTGCTCAGGATGAGTTTCGCTTGTTCTCCGTGTATCGCCGACATGGAAGCCTGTCTGCTCCTTGCAGCAGCTGCGAGCAGCAACGAGCCTCAACGTCGCGACCAATCAGAGCACACTGGGCTCACAGGGAGGGGGGGCAGGAGCTCCAACAAGCCGTTTAGGACAGAGAGTGAATACCGGTGAATACACATACTTTACAGCAGTGGTCGCCAACCAGTCGATCGCGATCGACCGGTCGATCGCGAGTGTGGTGCGGGTAGATTGCGGTCCGTTAAAAAAAAAGTAACAAAAGAAAGAAAAATAAAATAAAAATAATAATGTTTGAAAAACAGGTTTTTAGATGTAAACCTATCATCCACCACCCCATTAGCAGGCGCCACTTGATTGACGTATATTTGAGACACCTGAATAATATAATACATTAACCGTGCTTTACGCGAACCTCATGACTGTAATTTCCCGTGTTCAGTGAACGCAACAGAGGCAACACACCAGACCAATCAGAGAGTTGCATGGAAATACACGTGTGCTTGTGTCATTCAAGCTCGGCTCTGTGTGTGTGTGTGTGTGGTGATAGCGCATTTAGTGTGATAGAGAGGGAGTGAGGGAGAGAGGGAGTGAGGGAGAGAGAGGGACCGGTGCTAGCGGGGACCGTGATGTTAGCATCTGGTTAGCTAGCTGCACTAACGGACATGAGGAGCTGTTTCCACAACAAGCTGGAGGAGGGTCCTCTCCTGTCAGACTGAGGGGCTCAGGTGAGCTAAAAGACTCTTGAGTGTTTAGAACAGTTTTGTCACAAATTATTCAAAAGATTATTTCCACGGCACACCTTCATATGATCATTATAGTTATACAAACAATAAGAGAATAAATGAAAAACAGGTATGAAATAGCCTACTATATGGCAGTAAAACAAGAATACAGTTTAATGTGATTTGTAAAATATCCATAAAGAAAAAGAAAATCTGTTTACAGTTCTGTTTCATATGGGTGCTGAGAGAGGTATCCATAGATCTCTTCATGTTGCTCTCAAAGTGCACCAGATTGATGCTTCCAACTTCAATATTTAAAAAAAAATCTTCCCGGGGGAGCATCCCCCCGAACCCACCTTGAGGAGGTGAGGTCCGCCCCCCAATAGCACTTTACCCCTGCCTATAAATGCCGTGAGCTGATTATGGAGCCTTCATTGTAACAGTAATTCAGATGCAATAAGCCTATATAAAAGGCCTCAAATTGGAAGCATTGTCTGGGCCGTCTTTTTCACTCAATTCTGCAATAGGTAGATCTCGCCTTTCACCTAGGCCGAGGTCAGTGATCTTGGGCTTAAAAAGGTTGGTGACCACTGCTTTACAGAGATGCTGTATGAGAAACCAATGTGAGTTTGGAAAATTGCACAGTATAAATCTATTTTAGTATACCTCAACAATGGAATTATGATCAGTAGAAATGGCCATGACATGGGATCTTTAATACTTTTCGCCTCATTCTGAAAGGAAGAAGTGAAATGTGCTAACGTGAAGGCCGTCTTGGTGTGTGGTGCGAGACGGGATATGTAGTTCATTGAGCGGTTTCACACAAAAAAAAGTGTTACTTCACAGTTTTATGACACATTTTTATTTTTTTGACTTGCAAAATGATCTTTTAAATTGACAAACATCATATGTGTCATTCGTGGCACAATTCAAACAGGATCGAAAGATATTCTTTCTCTCGCCATTGACTTCAATACTTTTTCCGAAATAAGGTCCCATGTGTAATTCAATTGAAAAACCAATACAAATAATATATATATATATTTTTTTAAATAAATAATAATAAAATAAATAATCGTTTTATTTCGATTATGTTGTTTGCATAATGGTTGCAAGCCAAAATCGTAATTGCGATTAAAACACGATTAATTGAGCAGCCCTACTCTCTATAGATGTCGGGCCGTCGATGAGCGTCGTGTCGCCCTACTCAGAATGGTGTGTACTGCACCTTCGTGTCTTTTCGGCCGTGCTGACACCTTCCGCCGCCGACTGTCGGCCAAAGGCCATCGGCCAAAGAAATCCCTCTGATTGGCTGTTCAGCTTAGCGAATCAGTGCATGAGAAGCGAAATGGAAGTGAGTGACCCAAAGAAACTATTAAGAAGGCAAATCTCAGATTGCATTTAACTCCAGCTCTCGACACAGGTTCGGGAAAGCCCCTTGAGCTTAGAGTGAAAATGGAACGCCCACTATTTGTTGTTTGTTTATATCACGCTGTCTGTTCTTCTTCTCTCGGTGTATCACGCAGTCTGTCTTCCGGTTGTTGCATCCTATAGACAAGTTTACGCGCCAAACCACGGGTAGCGCCATAACCCTACACAAATGCACTTCATTTCCGCCGGAAGTCTTTTGCACAGCGTCTGTCGGTGTAAACCGGTGTAAACAGTCAGACGGGCACTGGTGTAAACACAGCGATTTCGATGCTAACAGTGATGCTAGCTTGGGAACACGATCCTACTTCTTTGACTGGAGATGGCGTTACTCTCCCCCACCCGAATTCAGTGCAAAACTGGGAGGATAACATGACGACGTGGCCCAGCATAACGTACAGCAAAATTTGCTCCTACTTCGTTCAATCCATGACAATAGATGGAAAAGCAATGGACAGTCTGAAGGCATATCATAAGGCTGCGCACATTCTACTTTGCCCACATGCTCCCGAAAATTGTTGACGATTTTGTTGAGGGAAGGTTACAGTTCTGCAGTAAATATCTCAGCATTTTAAAACCAAAATAAACTGCCTTATTTAGGTCATGCCCACAGGAGCCAACAGTTGTCTGTTGTTTACATAATGCACAATTTACATGATCTCTTTATTCTGTGCAATATATCATATGTGCCTGTACTGTTTGAGTGAAAATAAAGTTTGATGTAATTTAATTTCATTATTGCACTGTTATTGCATTATTGCATTTCATATGTTCCTTAGAGTGCTACAATTTCTTTTAACACAGTTCATCATTCATATTAAGCTCATACTGTACATAAATAACACTGAATTAATTAATTGTTGAGAGGAAACTAAAGAAATGGCTTCAACAAGAAAGATCACATGTTTAATCCTAACAGGTATTACAAATTAAAATATAAAAGCAGCCCACACAATTACATCACTATGAAAATATTCATATATAATATTAAAAAATACAATGCATGCAGTATTTGTTGTGTTTATCTGTATTTAATGAACAACATGGCTGGGTGCTGGTTTGTGGTCGTAGCACTCTCTATCTAACCACTCGTTCAGGTGCTTTCTCGAGTGATTGCAACCAACTACCGCACACGTAGTTCCCGAACCACTTTTCTTCATGTTGTAATTGTTATATCCTCTTTGTCTCTGCGATATCAGTGCTTTGTCGGCACAACGGAGCTAGCTAGCAAAACAAACCCAGTCCGCCAAAACGGAAGTGCATTGCATCGAAGGGAGGAGTTCAGGATGTAGAGCGGAAACGGCTCAATAACTTGTGTATACACTACCGCCGCCTGCTGCTAAGGAGAGTTATTGCCACTCACGCATGCGCAGTTCGTACGTGCAACTTGGCCGTTGGCTGAAGTGTTTGCGGTGTGTTCCAGTGCGAAACATGGTCAACACACAGGAGACGTGAGGCGACGTTCCGTCGGGACGTATTCTTTGGTGTGTAAGAGGCTTTAAGCTAACACGTACACCAGCGTGAAACAACTTTACTTCATCTATAAAAACAATGCATTTAAAAAGGGAATTAAGCACAATTTAACCCCCATTTTCGTTTAAAAATAATTCACTAGACGCCACTATACAGCATATTCGCACTGATACACAGTGAGTAGAGCTAACAAGCTACCAAACATTAGCCCACCTGAGAAGTCGTTGAGAGATGTGTCGTTTCCTCGGTATGTGCCATTCTTCCTCGGCACTAAATTCAAACCGAGTATTTGCTGAAGAAGGTCTATCTCCGTATACTTATCCTGCATGTCTCACACCGATAGTCGACACTGCATGAATAAAAATGTCCACAAGACTTGTAAAACCATAAGAGTCGGTAAGGGGATTTGCCCAGACTGTGTTGACGTAAGTAGGCTAGCTAGCATCGGGTTAGCATCAGGCTAGCCGTCAACACAACTTGTTTGACGTCATCATGCAATAGCATCCTAAAAATATACTTCCCCCAAGTTGAGTCTGTCAGGTAACAACGCTTCCGGATGTTAAACACTAACCTGGGCAAAATATAAGCAGTGGTCATTAGATTGTATATAAAACGTTGCAGGTGTTGGACAGTTACTAGTTGTTAGTAATAGTTTACCTTTATTGAGAAATATTCGGTAAGCAGTTTATGGCAAGTAGGCTGCCTGACAGACTAAACCCCGGAAGATTTGGCACAGTAATATGCAACTACTAGTGTATTTAAGATACTGTATAAGGTGCATAGTGCACGACGACATAAAGGATAATTATTGAAAAAATCCATCTTACAATTGTCACTTACTCACAATACAACGATAATAATAACTTTCAATAGGAAGGTTTCAATTGAAATAAGGATTCTCATTTAATATCAATGTTGTTGTTTTTTTAAATATTTGTATTAGTGATAGTTAGAATAGGTTCCATATGAAGGTCAATGAAAAGTTGAATATCAATAATATGGAATTTTACACATGTGGAATATATTTAAGGTTTATTGAGAATCTGACACATAACTACATTTCTGGCTTTGAATGTAGAATAATACCCATGATGTATAAAACATTAAAAAATGTAAGTAGGCATAGTTCTAGCATGAAGTATATGTACATAGACAACACTTGAGCATATACTTTTATCACTTGTTTGTTTTTTTGTAAGTGGAAATTAAGACTAGTAGTTAAATGTTAAGGTACTTACATATTTCTTTTTTTTTAAAAAGTGTGGTGGGTACTCTGCAATACACCTAAATGTGAAGTTGATGACATGAACAAATGTCCAGGAAATCAACAGACTGACAATATTATGTTAGATAAGGATGATAAAAAACAATAAACATTAGTAGCTTGTATATTTAATATATATATCTTTTTTTTACTGATTTAACGTGACAAATGTTAAAGGACATAATTTATCTGACAAATCTTACAATCATTTTTTGGGAAATTATTGCTTAAATTAAATAGCTCAAAGTTTTGTCGAGGCTCCACTACTATTGGCCAAATGAAAAAAAAAAGAAGCATTATACTGACCTTGTCCAGGTTTTCCATGACTGAAATAAGTTGACATCTTGATCTGCGGCCACCATCACAGTCATCCAAAGCCTAATATTTGGTTCATTTCTGGCTAGTATCAATGCAGGAAAGCCTCAGACAGAAATAACGCAACACTTTCACTCAATTACTATCTAATGCCGTGTTTCACATTAAATGTAAATGCAGATTCCATCGAAGCTTTAAGAATTTGATAGACCAGAATATCTGCAATATTACAGATATCTTGATTAGACAGTTAGAGTTCTGTATTTAATACTAACAACATATCTCTAAAGAAAGATTGTGAAACTGGCCTAATAAACTTCAGTCATGACAATCAAGCCCAAGAAACCACCTGCAAAGACCACTGAACTTCAGAAATTAAGATGACATTTAATTAATAATCTGACAAAAAAAGTGGGTTGTACCATCTTCAGGAAATAGTGAATCATTTGTTGCCAAGATGAAGAAAAAACATTTGGTGAGGGGAATCAAAGTGGTTCCATGGAAAGAAGGAGGAAGGCTGCAGAGGAGTGTGTTTTCTAGCAACAAAGAAACCATTTCAATGGCAGCTGCAGGTAGATGCAATGCTCTGTTTAAGGCTCAGTGCCATGAGGACGGATATTCAGCATCAGCACTGCCAATCCAGATGTTCAATATTTCATCAGTAGAAAAAAAAATTGGCCCATCACAAAAGTTGGTTTTCTATTTATCATGTTAAGAAAAATAAAGTTAAGCATCTGGCGGCTGACAAACTACACATATTTCTGGAGGATTGGTTAAGACCAACCCTTAGCTAAAAGGCCAAAAACACAAAGAGCAACTACAATATGTCCGGACTCTATCATGGCTGGTTTTTATGTTTGTTTGAAATTCATAAATCCACCGCCTCATGTAGGCAGAGTTAAAAAAAGAAAGAGGGGTTCATTCAAAGAAAAAAAGCGGAGGATGCATTCAGACTGACAATAGCATTAATAGTCAAACTTCCTAGTTTATACATCAGAAAAAACCAAGGTCTGGTGGGAGTATTGCTTTGGTTACTGCTGACAAAGTAACGAGTAAAGGCTCATAAAAGAATGCACATCATATTGCGATCAATTTATCATCCCATCCTTCCGCAATCAACAACTAGCATTTAAACAATTTCCCCATTCACTTTAATTTCTTCACCAGGACTGTGCACACTGATTTGATTGGTTAACATAATATTTTCAACAGCAGCTTGTAAAGGTAGCTTCTGCGTTTTCTAACAGTGCTGCTGGCAGTCTGAACACAGATTAAGCATAAACACCTCTGGTTGGAGCTTGATCAACAGCCAATATCCGCAAATCTATGATTGTAACTTAGTTTTCTTAATAAAATCCTAAAGTGACTGAATTACACCTATAGTAGCTCCAGGAGGCGGGTCATTTCTGAATTTGCTAAATTATTTGTGCCAAGTAAGCCTTTAACAACCAACTTTTCCTCACCTTCCAAGTTTTGTTAAATGCTGTAGCTACCTAAAATCAAAGCTCTCAGTTGAGAACCACGAGTCTAGAAAAAAAGATTTTAAAAAAGAGGTTCTAGGAAAACAAGAATGTATAAGAATGGATTTACAGCTGTGTTTCTGCCATGGTGACGACGTTTAGCCTTGTAGCTGCGAGGTAGGAACCCGGTTAGCACGAATGCAGCCTGTAGAAGGGGAGAGGGTGTGTTGGCATGGCTCCTTAGTAACAAAACATAACCATTATCTTACTCCTATAATAAATAAAAAATAATTATACCAAAAAGCGTGTCAAATCTTACTCAATGCAGAAGAATACAAGAGAAAAACATTTACAAATCATACCTGCAGCAAAATAAAACCGTTTCTAAAAATGTGTTTCAATTGGAAGAGCAGCTCTGCTTAGAGACACAGATCAATGGTGCGTGGGAATTTAAATATAGCAACTGTTGTATTCAGTTAGCAGGATAACAGAAACGCGCAGTAACAACAGCTGGGTGAGTGGGTGAGACACCAACCAGCTAGTCCTGTGGCAATTCATCTTATGTTTCTGTATACATTTTTCTTTTTATAAAATATTTTATTCATACAATCATTTCTTTAACTATAGCAACATTACTATTTCATTTTTGAGGGGCAAGATATCAGTCGCACATCACCTCATAAGAACAATAGTATATAAAGAAATGCAGAAAAAAATGTATTCTGTATCCTTTTGAGTATGTCTCTCGCTTTGCTTTTCAGTTCATTGTGTGTCTGTACACCTGTCTTCTGTCTCGTCAGTGTTGAGCCAATGGGAGTATTGCTGGTCCTGGTGGGGGCGTGTGGTTGGTGCAGCTCTGAGCAGTGGCCCCCCGCTGGCTGGAGGGGGGGGGGGGGGGGGGGGGCCTGCATGGCAGAACAGGCTGGACACTGGCTGGCGTTCGGCTCCCCCTCACGCCGGCCCGTTCACAGATGGCTCTGAGGACACGGCACTCTGGTCCAGTCTGGGGGAAACGCACGGATGGAAATATGTATCCATTTAATAATAAAATATTGGAATACATAGCATTGTGTGCAAGTAAAGGTAATGGTCAAATATTGGAACATTTAAAAAAACGCACAACAGCAAGGCTCAGGTTCATGTTCAGGTATACAGTGAATCCGGAAAGTATTCATACCTCATAACTTTTTTCAAATGTTATGTTATAGCCTTATTTCAAAATTGATTAAATTCATTTTTGTTCTGAACATTCCACACACAATACCCCATAATGTCAAAGTGAAAACGTTTTTAAATAATTTTGAGCAAACGTGTTAAAAATAATTAAATGAAATATCACATGTACATAAGTATTCACACCCTTTGCTTTGACACTGAAAACTGAGCTCAAGAGCATCCCGTTTCCACTGATCATCCTTGAGATGTTTCTATAACTTGACTGGAGTCCACCTATGGTAAATTCAATAGATTTGACATGACTTTGAAAGGAACATATCTGTCTATATGAGGTCCCACAGTTGACAGTACATATCAGAGCACAAACCAAGTCATGAGGTCCAAAAGATGGTCTGTAGACCTCAGAGACAGGATTGTATCAAGCAGTGGCGTAGCCAGGAATTATTGTGTGGGTGGGCCTGGAGAAATGTAGGTGGGCCAGGGGGAGACATATTAAGCGTGGGGTCTGAGCTGAAACTTCATTAATGATTTTAATGATTTTTTAATGCACTAATAGAACATAAGCATAAATTAGCAGTGAAAATAAAAACATAGGCACGGCGGCCTCAGAAAGTGTATAAAACTGACAGGGATGGGTATAGTTAAGGTTTTAACTTTTATCGATAGCGCTTATCGATCCGGTCCTTTTAAACAGTGGTGTAGTGGGCGTTGGACGCGGGGGTACGCCGTACCCCCACTTATTTGAAGCATGATTTCTTTTTTTAATAGTCTAATACATCTAAAATCATTGCCAGTGTTATCAGTTGCAAGTGTGTGTTTGTTGTATTAATGACTAAAACATAATAGGCAGATTTCAAAGTAATTATAATAAAAACGTAGCTCAAACATTTATGCAACTTGATTTGAAGCGTGTGTGTGTGAGGGGCAGAACTGTGTGTGTAGGGTGACCAGGTGTCCTGCACTGTGCGGGACTGCACACACAGCATTTTTATTATTTGTCCCGCGTCCCACACATTGAAACTATGTCCCGCATTTGAGTGATAGTCGCGCAGAAAGGCCGGATCGGTTCGCTGACAGCCGGCACCGCCCTTTATTATTATATTGTGTGTCCCCCCCCACCAGTTGACAGTTCACGAGCGCGAGTGTCTCCCATCCACCTACCACCCCGTCCACCCAGTAAAAAAATCCCCACTACACCACTGCTTTTAACGTTACTTTTATTGGTTCTTTTGGAGAAAAGAATAAGGTAAACTTACTAAACAAATTGTGAACAAAACTAAAATTGCTTTTTATTTAAATAAAATAAATAATATTTCACATCAAAAGAAACAACAATGTTTTAACAAATCGTATTCAATAATCTGATGACAGAACTGTAAACAGAATAGCTGAAACTTTAACAAAATAAATAACTCAGTTACCTCTAATCATTAACCCATGTTTGTATAATGTAGTTAACTCCGTGTGTTGCTGATAGCATACATAACACCTGACGTGGAAACATTACTCGTGGATGGGGCTACAGACCTACTAGAAAGACAGTCGAACCCGGTGCATTCCTCCGTCTGAATGTGGTGCACTTTTGCTAAATGTTTAGACAAATTGCTCGTGTTACCGCCCTTACATGCTAAACTCTTATTGCACTTTAGGTAACGAGCATTGACCACATCGAGACGGGTAAAGTTTAACCACACCTCGGAGCGCGTTCTCTCCGCCATCTCCTCCGTGTGTGTTGCATGCATGTAGCAGAGCGTGTGTGTAAACTGCCCCGCCCCCTCGCACACAGACGGGGGAGAGAGATCTCTAGTCTGGAAAGATCTAAAAGACGCATGTTGCTGTCTTTTTGCATATTAGAAACGGAGTTGGCGACACTACAACTGCAATGTAATGTTTGTGTATCAACAATACATATGACACATATATATACATACATACATAGGCGGCCACAGGTTGTTTATCCTTGACAGTCGCACATGGGCACACACTGAGTGTCTTCATATTCAGCAAATGTGTACACGCTAAACTGCAGACTTCAAAAAGAAATAATACTTTCATTCACTCACGGCAAAAGTTACTTTACTTACTATAAAAACTCACGGTAAAAAGATGCACTCCCTGTTCCATTGTCATGAAGGTGGAATCTAACTATATCCAGAATAAGTTTTATTGGATCCAGGCTAGAAACATGTTTATTTCTGTTGTAAAGTTGGGCATTTTAACATGGGGGTCTATGGGAATTGCTCCTTTCTGCATCCATCCCCTGTCGGACACTAGATGAACTGCAGTTTGTGGCACTTCCTTCTGGGCTTCCCGGCTCTGCGCTATGAAGCGCTGATTGGCTGTGGGTGGGCCAGACGTGCATGTGGGTGGGCCCATGCACATGCACAGATCTGGTGAAGGGTACAGAAAAATGTCTGCAGCGTTGAACGTCTCAACGAGCACAGTGGTCTCCATCATTTGCAAATGGAAGATGTTTGAAACCACCAGGACTCTTCCTAGAGCTGGCCGCCCAAACCAAACTGAACATTGGGGGAGAAGGGCCTTAGTCAAAGAGGTGACCAAGAACCAGATGGTCACTGACAGAGCTCCAGTGTTCCTCTGTGGAGATGGGAGAACCTTCCAGAAGGACAACCATCTCTGCGGCACTCCACCAATCAGGCCTTTATGGTAGAGTGGCCAGAAGGAAGCCACTCCTCAGTAAAAGGCACATGAAAGCCCCCATGGAGCACCTAGGGGACTCTCAGACAATGAGAAACCAAATTGTCTGGTCTGATGAAACCAAATTTGGCCTGAGTGCCAAGCATCATGTCTGGAGGAACCCAGGCACCGCTCATCACCTGGCCAACACCATCCCTACAGTGAAGCATGGTGGTGGCATCATCATGCTGTGGGGATGTTTTTCAGCGGCAGGAACTGGGAGACTAGTCAGGAACAAGGGAAAGATGAATGCAGCAATGTACAGGGAGATCCTTGATGAAAACCTGCTCCAGAGCGCTCTGGACCTCAGACTGGGGTGAAGGTTCACCTTTCAACAGGACAACGACCCTAAGCACACAGCCACGATAACAAAGGAGTGGCTTCAGGACAAGTCAGAAAATGGCTGTGCACCGACACTCCCCATCCAACCTGATGGAGCTTGAGATGATCTGCAAAGAAGAATGGGAGAAACTGCCCAAAGATAGGTGTGCCAAGCTTGTAGCATCATACTCAAGAAGACTTGAGGCTGTAATCGCTGCCAAAGGTGCTTCAACAAAGTATTGAGTACATGTGATATCAGTGTTTTGTTTTTAAAGGTCCCATGACATGGCCATTTCTACTGATCATAATTCCATTGTTGAGGTCTACTAGAATAGATTTACATTGTTCAATGTTCCAAACTCACATCTCTGTATAGTATGTGTATTCACTCTCTGTCCTACACAACATGTTGGAGCTCCTGCTCCTGCTAAAGACCGGGCAAAGCAGTACCCCGATGTCTTTCACGAAAGTGGGGGGAAACTATTCTGCACCCCGTGCAACTGTGTGTTGGAGCATAAGAGAAAGTCGACGGTGGCGACCCACTTTGATTCATTCAAACATTCGAAAATGCTTTCTGCTGCTGCGGACAAGAAAGCCAAACAACTCACGTTCACCGAGGCATCAACCTCCAAAACCCTTTCGAGGGCTACAAGAAACGAAGTGAGTAGCCTACAAGATTGAAGCTGGTCAGATAACGAACGAGTAAATGAAAACAGAATGAGGCGGAGAAGTGTGTGTGTGTGTGTGTGTGTGTGTGTGTGTGTGTGTGTGTGTGTGTGTGTGTGTGTGTGTGTGTGTGTGTGTGTGTGTGTGTGTGTGTGTGTGTGTGTGTGTGTGTGTGTGTGTGTGTGTGTGTGTGTGTGTGTGAGAGAGAGAGAGAGAGTGTGATTAAAATAGCCCAATTACTTTTACAATAAATAAACATTGAATGTGTTTAATTGAATAGGAAAGGGGTTTAACATTAGTGGCAGGTTGTTTGTGAGAAAGAATAAATAAAACAGCCCAATATTTAAAAAAAATCTATTATTTTTCACAACTTCCCGCAATTTCACCGCATAAAATCACATAAAAACCCTGCATGTTTAATCGCATAATCAAGGAATTTAGCCCACGTCTTTCTGGAGGGTCTATACAATGGCGTTTGTTAGTAACCAGAAAATGACACCAGTAATGACAAACAGATGAGAATGCTGCGTGGGGTCTGGGTGCCGTGTTGGCGGGACATTGCTGGGCTCGCTGCTCCGCCCTGTGGGGCTCGAGGAGCAGACAGTGTGAGGTGGATTACTGGTGTAGTTTCCTGGTTGCTGCGTGGGGTCTGCGAGACAGCGAGACACCACGGAACTCAGCCTGAGCGCACACACGTGAGTGTCCACGGAGCCGAGGCTGAGAAAAGATAAGGTGCGTGCCAGAGAAACTTCGCGAAGTAGCGCGGCTGAGAAAAAAGATAAGGCTGAGTGTGTGTGTGTGTGTGTGTGAGGAGCTCCGCAGATTGGTCCATTTGGACCTGGGTATTCACACGTCACAGAACCCAGGAAGAAAACAATGGAAAATTAGAAATCTCCAACGAGGCGTTCTGGGGCAGCATAGACAGGTCTTTTCTGTGTTAGAGTTTTACTCGCTACAGGGTGAACTTTGAGGGTTTGTGACTCTGCAGACCGTTTACATGAAGAAAAAGCTTCATAACACACAAGGGGACGGGTAATAACCAGAAAAGCATGACATGGGACCTTTAATTAATTTGCAAATATTTGTTTAAAACGTTGTCATTATGGGGTATTGTGTGTAGAATGTTGAGAAAATAAATCTATTTAATCCATTTTGAAATAAGGCTTTAACATAACAAAATGTGGAACAAGTGAAGGTGTATGAATACTTTCCAGATGCACTGTATATTTGTACCAGGAGGTAGATTTTGTGGGTGGACGTTTCAAACAAAAAGGATAACAGACAAAAGCTTAAAAAGTACACTTCCAATCTGGTCCCTACACACTTTCACTTCCCACATTAAAGGGGCCCTATTCTGTTAATTTCCAGCTTCATATGTGTATGTAGTGTCTCTACTGGGACATGTCTCCATGCTTTAAATGTTCAAAAAGCTCTTTATTTGTCTCATACTGCCTGTGCTGCAGCTCCTATTTTCACCCTCTGTCTGAAACCAGCCCAGTCTGCTCTGATTGGTTAGCTGGCCGGCTCTGTTGTGATTGGTCAACCGCTCAGAGATGTCTAAACCCTTAGCTTCTTTAAGCTCTTTTTCCAAACCAACTAGTGGAAGTAGGAGTTGTGAAACCCTCCAACAGGGAGTCTGCATCGATCCTGACGAACCAGCTATTTTTTTGTATATTTACAGCAACTGTTGCAAAACCCCAGCAGCTCATAAACATCCGATTTAAAAAAGAAAAGGATATTTACACAGATAAAAGCAATGCGACTCCAGATTTTGTTATAATTATTAGTTGTTGATAAAGCTATGGTATCAAAAAGTTAAATAATACTAATATTTGGTTGAGTATATCTTAAACTTTGTTCAAGGAATTTATTTTGTGAGATCTAAAAAGCAATATTTTAAGTTTAACCTCCAAAATGGTGAGTTTTAAGTCAATACCGGATCACATTTTAAATTAGAGTTTAAAGCAGGGGTGGGGAACCTCCGGGCCGTATACAGTCCGCGAGACCATTTGTGTGTTTATATATTAATGTATAAAAAAAAAAAAAAATCAACTGCAATAAAAGAAATTAAGAAATCTAGACCGCAATATAATTAAACTGCCGGTTTTTCCTGACCAAGGTGAGGTTCCTTGAACACAACACGAGCATAACGTGTCATCACGTGGTATATCTCACGTCTTCAATATTAAACGACACCGTCGGTGTCACTTTTTTCTTTTTTTTAAAATGGCAGTGTTTTGAACTGGCAAACATTTCACTTTATGTCAGATTCGTCTGTGATGTTCACCTGGTTCTGCTGTGTTGTGTTTCTGCTGTGTTGTGTTTCTGTTGTGTTCACTCATCGTGCAGTTTAGTATCCAGTGTTCCTCAGTTTGTTGCATTTAAGTTTTCATTCAATTCCTGGAATTCAAGGTACCTGCTATGAGTGTCTGCATTTTGGTCCTTACGCCTTTTACACTCCCTCCAAAGCATAACATAAAAACAGTGAAAACAGAAAGATATCTGGATTAAGAGGTTGCTTTTTCTTTGCACAGCATGAAAAAAAGGCAAAATCAATGCGCTGTGATTTTAGTTTTCTTTTAGCAGGTTGAGTTCAATAATTTGTACGGCCCTCGGAGGATGTTGTAAAACTTGAAATGGCCCTTTAGAGGAAAAAGGTTCCCCACCCCTGGTTCAAAGGATCAACATGTAAAATGTAACACACGTTGAAAAAGAGGTTTACATTTTGTATTTTAAGCTAGTTATAAAGTGTGATGCATCATGATTTAAAGTTGAATCATGATTTAAATCTTATTTATAAATGAATCCTTGCAAGTACTTTTGCGTGGTTCCTTGTTAGAATGGTACAGACAGTAGAAAGCAGTCAGACTTACTTGGCCTCCTTGCTGGCCGACATTTCCTCCAGAGGACCGTTGGGTAGCTTCTCACTGCTCACAGGGAACACAGGAGGAGAGCGAAAAGTTAAGAATCATATAACATGATTTTAGTCCAGTCATATACCTAGTGATAGAACCATATCAAAAGCAGTCCAAATAGATTTATTAAAACAAGATGCAGGAGCTGCTCTTAAACTCTTAATATAGAACATGCCCGCTTGAATGTCACAGGATCTACAAAACAACTAATTACAGGACTTTTACTAAATGATGCAAATTTAGATTTTTTTATTGCGATGGCCAACTCTGCTGTAGGTGCTGTGTTTCTGTGGACAAAGCCTGTGTCCTTATGTGTGGAGTTTGGACTTTTACAATGTTTTGTTCATAATCTATGAATCATTTCACAAAAAAAAACTGAAGCATTGATGCAGATCAATGATCACAAGTACATAAAATAACTTAACATTTAAGCACTTTTTGCTTTTCTACCTACTACGTGCTTTCCTACAATATTGCACTTCCCAATTAATTGTTCTACTTTGGAAATCAAATAAAAGCACAATCAATCATGTTTTAAAATGGACTGAACAATGCTGCTAGCTGAATTAGGGTGTCAATATGATGGATACAGTTACAGGGAATATAAGGTGTGACAGCATCAAACTTTGTTAGACACTGAAAACTCATGTTTAGGGAGCATGTAGTGTTGGTTCTGACCCTGTTTTGGGACAGCTGGCTGCAGCTGAGCTGTTGACACCCGTTCTCTCCGAATCCACACACTCCCCTACTGAGTATTTCTCTGGAGAAGCACTCTTCTCTTCATCACTGGAACACACAGACACACAGATGAACATCAATACCATGTGAGGGGAATCGAAGCACCCACCTTCCCCACAGAAACACACAGAACAGAGTGAGACGTGAACATTGATGCATGCTCAACTGACTGACAGAGCGCACTAAAACAAAAAGGATGGACGTGTTGAAATGAGGAACTGAATAGTATGTGGGACAAGCTTCAAAGTGTACAGCAAATGGAGAAAGTTTGGATTGTTTTGCGACAATCCTCTGTTTATCATTTAGTTAGAGAGCCAGGAAACAGTAGGCATGCCTACAAACTCATTTGGACTCTGATTGGACCCAAATTAACAGCCGTCGGTCTTGCTTCGTCTTGGAGAACCACCAATAATCTTGATGAGGCCTCAATCAACGCACAGAGACATCCATTTATATTCTTATACTTTAGGTGCCACATCATTGATGAGCATGTGTTCAAATAAAAAACAAAACAAGCAGTCATGGTGCTAATGACAATATGTTCCCAATTGAATGGCTCTGGTTATCTTTACATTTTCCAGCGCAATACCATCTTTTCTTTACTTTTTAATTCATAGAGTTATGTAAAGTAACTAAGCACATTTACTCAAGTACATGTTTCAGGAAATTGTACTACTTTGTACTGCACCCCCACTACAATTCAGAGGTCAATTACATACTTTTACTCCACTTTATTGATGTAATACCTTAAGTTACTTTGCAGACTTAAGAGTAATGATGTGAAATATAATCAAGTGTTAAATCAGACTTTAGTTCCACCTGGAGTAAATTCACAGGCTACCCTGCAGTATACAAAGTCATTCAAACTAGCTGCACCTTTACCAGCTGTGATTAAACACATACACAATTATAATCAAAACACATATTGTACATTATTCTGAAATGGGCCAATCTGTATTACGAATAATATTACTTTTGGTATTTTGATGCCTATACCTTTGAGCTCAACGTCAGGCTTTGGATGTTTAAGTAATAACAGGATTGCCACACACTGTACATCAGCCAGGAAATATATGTGTGTTTATTCAGGTGTCTACATCCCATTTTTGTTTTTGAAAAACTAAAATGAAGTTAACCTATAAAAGAAGGCTATCGATATGATACATTATTAAACACTGATTGCATTTAATGAAATAACATGTTCCGTGCACATTACATTTGTCTATTTAATTCAAATTAGTACAAGTAAAAATGCCTTCCTACTTAAGATATAAGTATATAAACAAATATAAATAATTGTTGTAGGAATATTTCACTTTTCTTATGATTTAATGCTTGCTGTATGTATAGTGTTCTGATAAAAAAAACGTTTTGAGTAAACCGTATTTTGAGTTTAGTGCGTAGCGGACTTAGTTACACATTCAAATTGCCCGTTTGAGTCTTAATTCGCAATCTTAAGATCGATGACCCAAAGCACATAAGGAGGCAACCCTAAACGTAAAAATACTGCACTGAGACAACACCTTGGGTAGAAACGCATGCAGAATGGAGATAATGAAATAAACAAACAAGGAGCTGAAACCAAAGAAGAAGATCAAAATTGGGAAAGAAAAGTTGGTGGTTGACGTGACAACAAGACTACATCACGGCTGCAGGCTGATCTCTGATTAGCTGTACATACCGATAAGATTTCAAAACTCTGAAGAAGACCACACCCACAACGCACAGCAAGAGAGAGAGGAGGGGAAGCTCAGGTTGTAAGTGTCGCTCAGTTCATCAGACAGTTGTTATTTACTCAGACAGATAGACAATATAATGCAGCATCAACAAGGGGACAGAAGGACAGAGAACTCTGGGAGCAGTGTGTGTGTGTGTGTGTGTGTGTGTGTGTGTGTGTGTGTGTGTGTGTGTGTGTGTGTGTGTGTGTGTGTGTGTGTGTGTGTGTGTGTGTGTGTGATGAAACAGGACAGAGGAGGATGTAAGAGGTCAGTTTACTGTGGATTTCATTTGAATCTTTTCTGGAAAGAAAACATGTTCAAACTGTCCTGCAACAAAAAACGAAAGTGATGGGGAACTAAAGCTCAAAGTAAAACTTGTGCCCTAAACACTTTTAGTGGAACGTCGCTAGCATAATTAGCTCAGGTTAGCACAAAAGGCTTTCCGTGCGAGTCACACCACAGCGGGGACAAATGAAACCCATCGTGTCCGCTCATGATATAACAGCTACAACATCAACAGAGAAAGACTAGCATGGTTTGATGGTGGCTGTTCTGAGCTCCATGTTCACATTTCACGTCTTAATACAGCACAAAACATACTTTTTTAATTGTTATTATCGTTTAAAAATTGCAAAGGGTAAACTAATTGAAACACTACTCCTTATTGTTTTGCTTGTGGTTTCTTTTTTTGTCAGCAGGATTGATGAAACTTGGAAGGATGAAGCAAAGAAGAAACCATGTCATCTTTAAGCTGAACATGGTGGAGATTTTTTTACACAGGAAAAGCCTTCACGGAGGGCTACGTTCAGAGGGCTACGTTCAGAGGGCTACGTTCAGAGGGCTACGTTCAGAGGGCTACGTTCAGAGGGCTACGTTCAGAGGGCTACGTTCAGAGGGCTACGTTCAGAGGGCTACGTTCAGAGGGCTCTTGCACTTTTGAATATGATGTAGTATTGTCCGTTTCATAATATAAGAAATGCTTTTCAGTATGAATCTCTTTTGTGACAGGTGGTTTTTGTGAGTGTTTAGTGTAAAAAAGTGTTGGAAATGAAAATTGGAAAGGTTATTTTTTTCCAATGTTGCCAGTGGGAAAATAAAGCCTTAGTCACCAGCAGTAGGATTTTTCTCTGCGTTTCACACTTGCAGTTAGGCCTGTCGCGATAAATTGACTTATCGTACGATAAATAAAAATGGACTCGATAACTTTTCTGAGCTCGATAAATTGCCATTTACATAAGGATGTGACCAGCATTTTAGCTAGGAGCGCTGAAGCTGCCAGGCGCGCTGTGAGGGGCGGGGCTGACACAGCCAGGTCAGGACACACAGCCAGGTCAGGACACTCCACGTGCACGTGCAGCAGCCAAATTAATAATATAGCGACAAGCGGGAGACAACGTGTGACTTACTCGCGGGGAATTTAAAGTGAAATGGAATTGGTTACAAAACCTAACGACACATCTCGATTCTCCGGTGTGGCAGTATTTTGGATTCAAGCCAAATCAACGAGGCCAACCTACGGATTTGAATGAGCTGGTGTGTCGCATTTGTTTAAAAAAAAAGGTAGCGACAAAAGCAGGCAATACCACACATTTTAAACTACACCTAAACACAACCACCCCATTCCGTTTTCCCAGCTGGGAGCAAACACGGCAGCTGGAGATGGAGAGCCCCCCACCTTCCCGACAGTTTACAATCAAAGATGCATTTGCCCTACAATGCAAACATGTCTACTTGAGCAGGTCTCCCTTGAAAAAGAGATCAATGATCTCAAGGGATACACCTGGATAAATAAAGGCTTGAAATGAAATGAATGTTGGTGTTCCTTGCTCAAAAACTTTGAAAAACAGATTTGGATATGGCCTGTTGAGGCATCTGGGTCTTTGTATGGACAGTGGACTGTACACTTGACTGTTGTTTTAAGGAGGGGTGTTTTGCTTGTTTTTTGCAATGTGTGCTCATATTTGTGATTTATTTATATATATATATATATATATATATATATATATATATATATATATATATATAGATAGATATATATATATATATATATATATTTATATATATATAGATATATATATATATATAGATATATATATATATATCGATATATATATATATATATAGATGGATGGATAGATAGATAGATAGATAGATAGATAGATAGAGAGAGCTGTTTTCCAGCCTGAGTCTATTTAATTTATTGTTTTGGTTGTGTGTGATTTAATTAAATTAATTATAATTAAATTAATTTGTTTTATTTATTATATATAACTTATATATTTTAATATTATTTCACATTTCATTTGCAATGTTGAATGTTCAATAAAAAGTTATGTTTAAAAGGATGTACTTGAATTATTATATATTATAATTATGTCAGTGGTCTAAAATGGTCTTACAACGGTGCCGACAATATTATCGTTTATCGCAATAATTTCCAGGAAACTGTATCGTCCAACAAAATTAATTATCGTGACAGGCCTACTTGCAGTATTCTCTGTTTGAAAATAAACATTTCCTCCCATATACCAAACTTACAACAGACCTTGACTGCTAAACCTGGTATGGACCAAACCAGGACTTCCGTCTACAGTTATGCTCCTAGTATTTAGCCCTACATTTAGAGTTTTTGATTCTGAAAAAGGTACTTATAATATTGTAAAATATAATTTCAAGGGCAAAATATATATTAACTGTAGAGCATTTAATCTTGTTATTTTTACTTTCCATTCCGTTATGTGAGCTATAACCAACATATATTATTAACCAGTGAAAGAATGAGCTCAGTATGTAAGAACACTGAATTAGTCTGAGGGCCCTATTTCAGCCCAGCTCAAGCTTAGCTTTGACAGTTTGGTTTTTAATCTATCCAATTATGACCTAGAAACTTTTTGTGTTGCATTTTTTGTTTTGAGAGCACAGACAGAAGGAAGAAAACAAACTTGTTGGATGTTGATTTAAAAGTGGAAGAACAAGAGTATTATGGTTGATATTGGCAATTATGATACTGAGAATTCTTTCTTTTAAACAGCTTCTCTATCTGGCACAAAGTCACTCCACTGCCACTTTGGTGGTTTTGTCTACAAGAGCAAACTAAATACTTGCAGCACACCAACAGCAGTAGTGAAAAGATGATTAAAATGCAAGTTACCTATTTTAAAAACAACCATTAGATGTGTTTTGGTGGCCTGGGGCCAGCTAGCACAGAGTAGTGTGTGTGTGTGTATGTGTGTGTGTATGTGTGTGTGTGTGTGTGTGTGTGTGTGTGTGTGTGTGTGTGTGTGTCAGTCAAACCTCTTGAAGACGGCGGTCTCAGTCTTGGCGTCCACAGTGAGGCTGACCGTTTCTTTCATGGAGCCGTTGATGACCGTCTCTGTGATGCTGCGCTGCTCACAGGAGGCCGTTTCCTCTTCTGCTTTAGATTTCCCACAATGCTTAGGTGAGTTGGAGGAGGGGGAAGCCTCATTGTTACCCAACCAGCCATCATAATCTGGCGGGTTAGGAAAGAAAAGATGTCAGATCTTAACACTCAACAACCTACAGGAGGCATTCAGTCCTCCAAAAATAAACCAAAACGTGATTGAGACCCTTGTTAGCTAATATTACGCATGGGTTTAATAAGGTCCAGGCAAAAGTTATTTTTGTGCAATATATTTTATCCATGCCACTATATACAAGTAGGGCTGCTCGATTATGGCAAAAATCATAATCTCGATTATTTGGGTCAATAATTGATTATCGCGATTATTAAAAATGATTATCCATTTACTTTGAAAACATCAATTTATTGGTAATAAAAAAAGTAATAATAAAGAAATAATCGTTTTATTTCGATTACGTTGTTTTCATAATCGTCGCAAGCCATAATCGTAATTGCGATTAAAATATGATTAATTGAGCAGCCCTCTATACTAGGGATGCTCCGATCGCCAATTTTGGGGCCGATCCGATCGAGTGGGCGGGGCCTAAGTGGAGACCTTAAAATAATGCCAGACCGGTGAAGTCATTTTGGCGAGCTTGTTTTGCCGCGCACAGAGAAAAGTGTCATGTATTTTGCGTCATGCAATCGGCTCTCGCGATCGGCATGTTTAGAGAGCACCGATCGATCGGTGGAGAGTGAGTATCGGCCGATCTCGATCGGAGCATCCCTACTATATACAAGTACAATATTTTTCTTGTCTGTGCTCTTGCCTCGTGTTTACCCGATAGTAAAAAACCATAGGCCTACCGGGTGCACTCTCCAACACCACCTGTTTCCCAAATGTACCAGGTCTCCCATCCCCCAGTGCCCAAAAAACGGCTTTCTCAAAACAAAAGCATAAGCAACAACTTGTTTGATCAACTTGGATAATACTAGAATTAAAGGGAGATTTACTATAAACAAAAAACAATAATAAAATAAATGATAACTATTAAATAATATAAGTCCGTATATGGCTCCATCAATGAGTATTTTATGTTGTAAACTAAATATAAAAATATTGTAAGCATGTACGCACCATAGACCATAATTAGGGCATTTGATCAAAACCCCAATAAAAAAACCGTAACTTTGAGATAATGGAGCCCAGAAGTGCTAAAATGCTAACTCATTTTCAGGTAAAGAACTAATTCTTGCACACATCTCACCTTCAGACTGTGTGGGTGCATTGACTCCAAGAGGGTCCATTGTCTCTAGGCTGGTTTCCATAGCAACAGGAGAGTTGCACCTCAGAGGGTCTTTGGGGCTGCAAGAGAGGATGTTTTATTTACGAGTCACTCTTTGAGGTGCAAAGACGATCACAGACAAAGCGATGCGCCGTTCTCCTGAAGCGCTGCAGATCTGTGTGAACTTCCTACCTGACGGGGGTGAAGTTGGAGAAATCGGCCCAGCCTGTTTCAGCGTTGGAGGTGGCAGGAGGGGGGGAGCTCCATGAGGTCTCAGGGAGGTCTTCTGTGGAAGAGGAGGGGGAGGCCAAAGGAGAGGAGGCAGCAGGGTTGTTAGGGCTGGTGGCTGGAGCAGTGGATGTACCTGTGTCCATGGGGATGTCATCAAAGTTGGCCGTCCACACTGGCCCTATAAAATGTAATTTATAATATAATAATATAAATATAAGTCTGAAAATGTAAGTATTAACCCCAGCACTAGTTCTTCTTTCATTGATATGCAGCATATAGCCTTTCCATAACCCGCATCATCAGCACTGTGTGCAAAACCCTTAACTGAAATCTACATCCAGGTAACATTTTGAGTTCTTTATAGTTATTGATATGCCATTGGGGTTGTTGTGTAGTAGTGTTGTGTTTACCAACCTGTGTCGACTTCCATTCTGTCGTCGGTGCTGGAGTTGGCAGCTTCGAACGGATCTCTCTTCACATCCTCCTCCTCTGAGTCTGTACTTTCCTCGCTGTCCGTGCTGCCCGAGCTCCTGAGACAGACAGACGGAGCAGGAGTTATTTTTAATGGACAAGCAACTTCATCTTCACGAGGGACTGTGGTTTGTACATGTGGAGCTGTGAGCTCTGTGTGCTAACAGCTAATTGCTGATGATTTGGTTTTCTGATTAAACGTCAGGCTGAGATCCTCACCGCGAGAATGCGTCACGCGAAGTTGA
The DNA here is from genome assembly GCF_949606895.1 of Notothenia rossii. NCBI lineage: Eukaryota > Metazoa > Chordata > Actinopteri > Perciformes > Nototheniidae > Notothenia > Notothenia rossii. Next base: position 36,605,393 of record NC_136903.1, read on the forward strand.
CGCTCGAGTTGAAAAAAATGTTAATCTCGAAGGGCGGCGTCAAATCGCGAGAGTTACATTTTTTTCTTCAATCGAATTCGCACCTATCGGCGTCTTTGCATTGACTTTACATGTAATCACGGCGCGCCCAAAAATCACATCGTGTCCAGTGTGAACGCACCATTAGGGTTAAACAAGTGAGGAAAAAAAACACACACAGTGAACGGTTGTTGGCATCTTTCAATGATCATAAGGGCCGATTGATTATAAAAAAAAACTGAATTAGCCAATGACTAATGAATAATGTTAATATTCCAGGTACATTTAAAATAAAATAAAATGAATTGTTATTTTAGTAGAAGAATGATCTGAAGGTGTTAAAATGTATCAACGTTTATTCTGGACGACATTACAAAGAGTGTGTGTGCGTTGCTGACCTGGGGCGTCTCTGTGCCTCTGGTGCAAAGGTGACATCTTTTTCATCCCAGATATCCTCCTCGTCTGAACCAGCGTCTTCAAACTGCTGGATTTTCTCCTTACAGCGTGCCTCAAACAAAGCTATATTTGCCTGGGGAAAATACACAGGAGCGACATATTTAGAAAAAATATGTCATATCAAAAGTTCACAAACAAGGGCTGGACCCTGCAGAACAAAAGTCACTCAGCCGAGAAGCATTAATGTGGATACCTCAGGTATCAGGAAAATCTATGGAAATAACTTATGGCATATAAGCATATATGCTTAGGTCTTGCATCAATGGTAGAGCTTTTGATAAAATCAGCCTATGCTTCGCACTTGGTTCAAATACAGGCTATGGCAATTTTAGTTTTACAACGAATCCTTATATTTTATTCGTTAAGAATTTCACTTTGCATCATGTCGCTTTGTGGCATCTGCTTCTAAATGAATGTTAACAGGGAGATAAAAAGACATTCCATATGATAATATAACACATTTTCATTTGTTCCAATATCATGTTATGATCTACTCAGTGATTGACTACGTATGAATTCAAGATTAATAATCAAAGTACTTACACTTTCATTTGTATTCAGTGAAAAATTGATGTCTGATATTCTATCAAACGGAATACTGCAATGTTAAAGAGAACAGAGTTTAGTTTAGTTAGGGTCGTTAGGCATCCACATATATGGCAACACACAGGCAGTAGCACACAGCTTTAGCCCTTCATGATCATAGTAACATATACACTGCGCTTTTCATAGCCACTTTCGTTCTTTATATGCATGTTTTTTGTAAACTGGTCAAAGAAAAAAAAATATTTATTAACAGGCCATGGTAGAAAAAACTTTTTTTCTTTTTTCTTTTTTCAGTAAAGCCATTTTTGACATTGCTTAGTAGATGGCAATGTTTCCCAACTGGCAAGTCTTTATCCAAAAAGGCTATTATTTGAAGGGAAGTCCAACATATGAGTAAATTGTTTATCATCTTAATCTGATAAGAAACATAGCCGCTCAAAGCTTAGCTTAGCACAAAACCTGGAAACAGAGGGACACTTCTAACGTAGCTCTCAACGGTGAATGATACACCTTCCAACATCCTGTCATACTTACTAAAAGGTGGATATAGATTAGAACAAAGATTTTCATTATACATTATCTTGCTGACAATTTGTTCTCTTTGAAATAAATAATTAAGACTTTTTGGTGTTAATCCTGGAATATAACGTTAAACGTAAAAAATTGAGAACGTGAACAATTTTTTGGAAGTAATCTCAGGTGCTGCGTCGCAGCATTCAGAGTCATTTGCTCACATTGGGTTCAACGCGTAATAGAGCGAGCAAGTCATTTCATTGGACGAGAGGCATACTATGAGAGCAGGGATTTGTTCAAATGTAGTCAGTAATTTGAGGAACTGTCGAAATGGCGAACGCAGATAAAGTTGAGCTCGAATATCCTCCAGCATCATTGAAGTCTCCGGTTTGGGAACATTTTGGTTTCGCAGTTACGTACAAGGATGACTGACAAAGACAGGTGGACCGAACCAAAGCTGTTTGTCGCCATTGTTAAACTAAAATTGGTTATGCGGCTGGCAATACATCAAACGTGCACACTCATTTGAAAAGGCATCACCCGAACGTGAATATCACCGGTACCAAAAGAAAAAAGACTGAAGTGCAAACCCAACTCCCACTAGCATTTAAGCCTCCACCACTCGCAAAAAGTTCAGACCGAGCCAAAGCTATTATAAACGCCAAATATCCTTATGTTGCCATGTTAGCAAAGCGCTACCTGGCTGTATCTGCTACCTCTGTACCTAGCGAGAGGGTGTTCTCCACAGCAGGAGACCTTGTTAGTGCCAGCAGATCTGCCCTGTCGGCAAGCAATGTGGACAAGTTCATTTTTCTTTAAAAAAAACAGGAAAATACAATGACAAGCAAGTCATAATGTCAAACTGGCTGCTTAGGTACTAGTACAGTACAGTTCAAATACAGATTATTTCAGTTCATCGAAATGCTGCACCTTAATGTTTATTTTATTATATTTTGTATTTATTTGAGTGAATCAATTATTCACAGTTTAATAATAATTAAAAAAAATAAAAATAATTGTTTATGTTTTGTGATAATTTTTTCTGCTGTACCGAAAACGTACCGAACCGAAACGTGACCTAAAAACCGAGGTACGTACCGAGCCGAAATGTGTGTGAACCGTTACACCCCTATTAGATATACATTAAGTCCAACCCTCACATGAAACCAACAATCTCCATACTCCTCATCTTATACCAGCCTACAAAGCACACAGGAATTCCTCAATCTCATCACCTTATTACTCTTCCCCGCTTTTCAACGTTTTTGATATGACACATATAGGAGGGACTATAATAGTATCCTAATTTAATCTTCTCATACACGCTTTACCATCGTGCATTAATGATAACTGGCAAGTTTGATTTAAAGCACAGTCAGTGTTCAATGCACTTGAATGCAATGGACTTTAAGTTGACCTTTAAATGCCAGGTTGATACCTTCCCGGCATTTCGCCTGAACAGATAGAAGGAACACCAGACCCCAAGCCCCTACTAGAATGGGAGCATTTTAGAGACACCAATACAACAGTGCAGCAAATAACACTCCTCACCCTCACAATATTTACAGTCATGTCATTCTTATATGAAATAGAAGTATATAGAACTGACAGCAGCATTTCCTGCTGTCTCAAATTCTCTGTGTGTTCAATGTTAAAATTTCAGCCGTTTATTGTTACCAGTTTAATGTTTAACTAGTAACGACTATTGATGGAAGTCTTTTAAAACAGGATCAAACCCAGACCTTCCATATTTAGAAAAGCATGCTTGAATCCATTGGATATCCACACGTGTAAGGCACAACAACAAAATGAAAATGTGCCATCTATTTTTTTTTTAGATGCTCTCTTGTAAACCTATTTAAAAAAGGTAGAAGAATGATTGTGAGGACTTGAGGAATGGATTGTGCTGAACGTTTCTATTGGTGGACTCTTGTTTCACCCACCCCACCTACCTACCCTGATTATGCTAATCCAAACATCTATGTAGAAAAGCTCTACTTCAAAATCACAAACTGTTTCAGATTAAGCAAACATTTGAAATCAATGATCGACTAACAGCCATCTCCCACAGCCCCCCCAACAGTTGCAGAAGCTGTCACCCCCACAACCAGTTTGCCCTAAGAAATATAGAAAGGGAGAGCACAGAAAAACATAAAGCTGAATATAATAGTTTCTTCTTTTTAAGCCATATTATGTATTTATTATGGCAGCCTTTTTAAAGCGGTAATGGCAGTAGCTGTTTCTTTGCAACGAGATTTTTGATTGGGACATTTGTTACTGTCAAGGTTATTTTGCTGCAATCACAACTATGAATCAGAATTGTGCTGAACGGCAATAAGTGCCATTCCTTTTTTTTTTATGTCAACATGAACCTTGAATAGGAATCAAAGAAAAAGCTCATGTCATAACAATGAGGCAGATCATTAAAAACAGGGTTTTCAAATAAAGTGAAGAGCATATTAAATTATGTGACATTATGAAATGAATGAATGCCCCCCACCACCAACTTTGTTATGTGCTTATGTGCCCTGTCCCTTGATTGTTACACAGTAATATGAAGACAGCAGTTCCAGTCATGCAGGATGAGTACTCACTCCACAACATCGTCCTGATCAGCAAACTCTTCGTCATTGAAGCCGAACTGCTCAATAAAATTGGACGTCATTTGTTGCATCTGATAATCAGAAAAGGCCTGGCAAAACCCAGGACCAACGATAATGATATAGTCTTGGATCTATACACAGCTGGTCATTACTTGCAGTACAGAAAATAGCAAATGCACATACTAAGATGTAGAAACAAAAAAATGTTTAACAAGTACACTGGACACGTTAATGGCTAAAAAAAAAAGCACAAACATGCATTTATAGTCAGATGCCAAAATGCTTTAAGATTCATTTAAAAACACATCAGAGAATATTAATTGAAGTCAAATTTCCTAAATAACATTAGTAGTTAGGAATAGATTTTGCAAGACCCATAGTCACAACATATTTGAATTTAAAGGTACATTTAGCTTGAATTATTTGCATTTCAACAGATTGACATTTTCTGGCAGGGAACAGGGGATTTGCGTTTAGTGTTATAGAGCATGAGGTATAAACATTGCAATGTTTGAAGATCTGCACTGCAAAAGTCCCAAAACACCTCAACAAGAAACCAAAGACAAGGATTCCTGTCATTCTAGTTTTTGTTAAATGAGTTAGTTTTGTTCAATAACACAAATAAATATTTGGATTGCATTAGAAGCCAGATTTTTTTAGTTGAATCACTCAACCCATGTTGCATAATATACTTTCTTTACAGAGATTACAAGTTATAAAAGTAGCCATTGTAAGAAGTCTCACTTTAAAGATGTAATCATGATTCATTAGCACTTTTGGTCATTTAGGGAAAGCCGATAACTGTTTCCCTTTCTATACACTGGTTTAAACGTCATGTTGTCCCATCAGAACTGTTAATAATAATACTACTACATGGGATTTGCATGGCACTTTTCCTAATGCTGTTAAGAGAATATGCTTAAAGGATTGACCTTCAATCAACAGAGCTTCTGTTAAAGATGGTGATAGAAAGACTTACATCTATTGGTAGATAAATTAGATGTGTGTGGCTATGGGCCTGCTTTAGTGTGTGTGTGTGTGTGTGTGTGTGTGTGTGTGTGTGTGTGTGTGTGTGTGTGTGTGTGGGTGTGTGTGTGTGTGTGTGTGTGTGTGTGTGTGTGTGTGTGTGTGTGTGTGTGTGTGTGTGTGTGTGTGTGTGTGTGTGGATCTTACTTGTTGTAGAGAAGAGTCCTGGTGAAAGCCGCTGTCTTTAAAGTCCACCTCATCATCACTGGAAGAATGGATGTGGTGTGTATTCACCTAAAGAAAAATGTAAGCAAGAAAAGAAGAAAAATATATTGACCGCATCAACGGGCATTCCACACGACACTACTGATCAGGCAGAGCTGTCCAGTGTAATCAAATTCATCCATCTAGATGTTTGCATGTGCTCTGGCGCAGTGCATCCTAGTCTAAATCTTTATGAATATCTAAAATTGTATAAAATTAAGCTCAAAAACTGATCTGGAAAAATAAGAACTGAATTATTCAGTTACCATTTGATTTCATATCCAATGTACTGGAGTACAGAGACAACACAATAACAACTGGTTCATTGTCTAAATAACTGCATTGTAAAACCAACATGTAGTTTAGTAAACATTAGAGCTTGACATCAGTGATGATGTTCCTGTAGTTACTCACCAGGTCCACAGTGTTTCTCTTGTTTGTGTCAGACAGCTGCCCAGAAATAAAGGCCTCCCATTTGTCTCGGTCTTCTGCTGGCAGCTCTGTGACACACACACACAGTTTATACAAATACACACACTGCATCTTCATATACTGTATATTTAACAGAAATGTTAAAGAATGGTGCCTTGAGGTCCATTTCAGATGCAATTACATAAAGGAAAGTGAGATGAACAGAGAGCTAAGTGATGCGACATGAGAACAACACATAGAAATGTGGAGATCGATAAACAAGTCCTTACCAGAGATGAGCTGCTGTATCTGTGGACCGTTAGGGCCTTTGTCACAGTTATGAACTATAGAGTTGGCTATTCTGGTGAGGTGGCCCATGTATCCTCGTCGACGACCACCTTCTGCCCTATAACACAAATGAACACACCAGATATGAGGACATATCATTACGAGTCATTAGTCTGACCACTAGACCACTCTGTATATAATATATAGTATATACACACACTAATATAACCATAGTAGGGATCATGGTAGAGGAGCAAAGGACTTTTGGTGTATTATTTTCTACTGCAGGAAATGAATAAGGCATTTTTAAACTCTGACAGAGTGACTCGTGTTTTCACAGAGCAGAATACTCACTGATCTTTCTCGTTGGAGCTCCAGGCTTCTACAATTCTCTGTATAAACTGGCACTTTTGAAACAGCTGGTGGAAGAAAAACACAAACAAAGTAAATACATGAATGAATGATTGAATGGATGAATGTTCTATATTGTTTTAATGACTGATTGAACCCCAGCACTATTGTTTTAGAGATGTTATATGTTGAACTGCTATGCCTGTCATCTCTGCTCTGTGTCATGGTGTTGTCTCCTGGGTGCTGTAGTGCCCGGAGTCTGTCTTTTTAATTTTCTTCCTCCCAACCCCCTTCCCCTCAGGAAGCCTTTTGCCTCCTGTCAGGTCATCATTGAAAATAACAATTTGTTCTTAATTGATTTTCCTGGCTAAATAAAGGTTCTACTACTACAAACAATTCAGCGTGGCCACAATGTAGTAGTTCATAGTGACTTGTGTCTTTCAGTACAGTACAACAAATATAATCAACGTTATTTTATTTGATGAAATTGTTCCAATCTTACGTGTTTGATGAGGATGCTCTCCCTTGCAGGGTCCTGCTCTGTGTCTGGCTGGATCTCGGTGGGGGCGGGGGGCATAGCCAGAATCATGGCTGTACAGATCTCCACTTGAATGTGGAGGAAGTTGTTCCAGATGTATTTGAAATACATATCCTGTGGAGCAAAACAACATAAATAAAATAGGAACATCAGAATAGATTTGTCATTGTCTAACACTGAACTTTATCAGAGTACTAAAGAAAACATAAGTACTCCTTAATGATAAAACTCACTTTATTGTATTCCAAGAACATTTCATTGCAGCATTATAAAATGGCAGCCTTATATTCACAATCTGTAGCTACGACCTAAAAATAAGCTAAGACAGCATATTAAATGTTTCAAAAAGATTGAGGATGGATAAGATGTTCGTGACAATTGGCGCATAGCAACTGAGGGCAGAAGATTCTATGCTTTATGTGGGCAGTTAACTGGTTTAGACTATATTGTGAGTTATGTAGGTCTTATTTTATATGGGCTAAAAAGTTGAAATAAAAACAGAACATAAACTAAAGAAACCGTAACCCTAGTAACACAATCTTCAATCAATTTATTATAAACTTCCCAGAAAACTAACTTTAATGTCTCCCATGGAAGAACACTTTTTAGGAGATAAGATAATTGCAGCATTATAAAATGGCAGCGTTATATTCATAATCTGTAACTTTAACTTAAAAATAGAAAAAACAATGAAATGTTTCCCAAAGATAAAGAGACTACCTCAGCATAAGTTGTAAAGCATGTTACTGTAATGAGCTTGTAGGATTGGCAGTGTGAAAACAACCTGGCCTGAAGTAGATATTACTCACTAGTATTATTCCCAGTGTGTTGAGGTTAATGAGTTCTGTGTTAATGCTGTGAGTGTTGCTCTGCAGCAGACTGGCCACCAGTCTGACCACGTTGAGCCTGGTGTTGCCCACAGGGGGGTCCAACACCCCCCACGTTGTCTTCATCAGATTCGCCTGTTGGTGGAGATCAAAAGCTCTGCTCAATATATACACAAGTGACTGGGATCCATCGACAGCAATTCCTGAATAGGTGTGTGGTAAAGCGTCCATGTCACATAGTGATTCTGTGGAACATCTGTCATCTTCAGTTGTTTTCTAAGAAACGTTTGAAACATACTAATCCAAACTAAACTGAGAACAGCTCATAACAGGTTGGACTTAACTTGGATTAAATAGTTCCATGCAGACTTGTCACTTTAATATAAAATATATTGTTTATGTTAAAGCAGCTTACACCTGTCTGTAAGTGTTTTTACCTTTGGGGGTTCCAGGAGCAGCTGGTGAAAGTCTTTGAGTCGGGGTCTCACAGCTTCCAGGATGCTGTGGTTGACTGAGAATGAAGGGTGGGACATCCCTGGGGGGCAATCCATATGACCCTCAAACCTATAACATAGAAGGTTATACCCTTACTATTTTGGACTGTGCCTAAAGTAGGACAAGAACAACAGTTATGGGTTAGGAATGTAGTATTGCAGCTTAAGTGAAAAACAGCAACTACTTAGCAAACTTCATAATGTGTATATATCCTGCATAGTTTCATTAGTAATATCAGGTTAGTTTATTATAGTAAGTTGTAACTTATTCTGAATATTTGTTTTGCTCTAGAGATACTCTATAGATGTATATATTTATTTTGTTCATGTTTTATGTATACTTTTATTCAGCCTTTTTTAGATGCTGCTATAGCAAAACTATTTCTCAATTTGGGATCAAGAAAGTAGATCTTATCTGATGTACAATAATCTATTTGTCACACCATTGTCCAGCACCCAATCCTCTACTACAGGGGTGGGGAACTTCCGGCCCCCGGGCCGTATACGGCCCGCGAGACCATTTGGCACGGCCCTCGAGGTGATTTATAAAACACACGCAAAAAAGAAAAAAATTAAAGAAATCTAGACCACAAAAAAATGAAACAAGCGAGTGCCTGTTTTTCCTGGCCAAGGTCAGGGTCCTTGAACACAACACGGGCCTAACGTGTCATCACGTGGTAATTATGTCTCGTCTGACAGAGGTGTAGTGCTGACGGAGAGCACCAGAACACCGCTCCGGCACTTCCAAAAATGGCAGTAGCCTACCCATAAGGAGCCGTACACATGCCGCAGTTGTTGCGTGGCTGTGTCTTTAGTTGAAAGCCCAGTGGCCATCTGTTCATCTGTCATACTGATCATACAGTCAATAACTTAGTTGTTATTAGCATCTGGTTAGCTAACTATGCTAACGAATATAAGAAGCTTTTTCTACAACCACTGAGGTAAAGGCACACCTTTATATGATCATTATAGTTATTATAAAAAAATAAGATAGTAAAGTAAACTGGTATAAAATACTATATGACAGTAAAATAAAGTTGTTATTAATAAACAAGAATACAGTTTGAAAGGGGAGTGATTTGTAAAATATCCATAAAGAAAAATAAATCTGCTTACAGTTCTGTTTCATATGGGTGTTGAGAGATGTATCCATAGATCTCCTAATGTTGCTCTCAAAGTGCACCAGATTGATGCTTTTAACTTCAACATTTAAAAAAAAATCTTCCCGAGGGAGCATGCCCCCCGGACCCCCGTAGAGGAGGTTAGGTCCTCCCCCACTTAAATCATGTCCACATGGATAGGAAACTAAATACATTTGCTCACATCTTGTGTCCATATCTTTCTGTTTTGGTGGTCATGTCACAACCGTGCATGTGTATGAATGCGCTAGTCATGGTAAGATATCTGGATTAAGGGATTGCTTTTTCTTTGCACAGCATGAAAGAAAGGCCAAATGAATGTGCTGTGATTTTAGTTTTTTTAAGCAGAGGTCAATAATTTGTACGGCCCTCGGAGGATGTTGAAAAAATTGAAATGGCCCTTGAGAGGGAAAAGGTTCCCCACCCCTGCTCTACTATATACACTATACATAATGAAGAATGGCAGAGGGCACAGGACGTACGCTGGTCTCCTCGTTTCAAACAATGTGAGGAGGATCTGGATAACACTGACGATGGCAGACTCATTCTTCTCCTTCTCAAAGATGTTGGACAACAGCTGCTCCACCGTCTCCTGCCTGAGGAGGAAAGAGAGGAAGGTGAAGGAAAGCAAGCATCAGTCCCTGGTAAATAGCATACTACGCAAAAAGGACAATAGCCCATGCCACCATGTTTCTTTTTTTACCCCGTACCAAATAAACAAAAGCCAACAAGTGACTTATATGAAAATCACTGGTACAGTAAGAACCTAGGGAAATGAAAGTAAGAAGGAAAACTCTCCCAGGCACTCCTATAAGAGTGTGTGTAGCTGAACACATGCTTACTTTTCAAGTGTTGCCAGGAGTGGGTCTGGATCTGAGGAGCCCTGGACCTGGAACATCTGGTCTCTGCTCAGTCTGATGATCTCACACAGAGACTGCGAGGCATTGGAGTGCCTCTGAAACAAGAACGATTGTGTGTGTGTGTGGCGGGGGGGGATAGAATGTAAATACATCCAATCAAGGACCCAATATTCCTGAACACATTTGAAAATAAACATATTTTATCCTGATTATAATAGAAATGTATAAACAAATTAAGAAGAAAATAGCTATACAAATCCTTTTTGGAAAAATCATTCTTAAATGTAGATCTGCAAATCCTCTATTATGAACTACTCCAAGTTGTGTTTTCAGTTACATTAAAACAAAACAAATTGTTCAATGATTCATAAAGAGGCCAGGGGACTTAAATGTCCAGTTGGCAATTGGAAGAAACAGTGAAGTGTGGGAGAAACTCACATCCTCATCTTGAGAAGGTTGTACCATGTCTACCAGTCTCTGAATCACCTTCTCCTCATTCAGCCACTGAGAGAAGACAGAGCACAGATGTCAGATGGATACACACAATATGAGGAGGAAACGAGGCGACCAAGACCTCAAATGCTAAGTATGTTTTCAAATTCATAATTGCCTTATCATAGAAAGTCAAAAGATTCTGTGTAGACATCATTAACAAAACATCATCACTGACTTATCCCTTTTTGGCACAAGAAGAAATGACCAGTTACAAATCCAAGTGCCCCGCCATTTATTTTATATCTTAGGAAGACCCTGACAAGAAGTTAAAGAACCTTCCAACTCGTGTGAGTTGTGTCTGATACCCATGTTGTATTGTACCGTGATGCTTGCCTTGCAAAACCAGGCTAAATTCTGCCAGGTCAGCATTTGCAATGAGATTTGATTGTAGACAACACATTCGGGCACCTGACTGAGCTAGAACTAGCAAGATAGATACACAATTGTGCTGAATTTGTAACCAAAAAGTCTCTGTCTTCAAAAATGAATATTACAATTATATTTAGAAACACTTTCTTTTTTTAAAAAGGTGGCTGGTTTAAAATATCTATGCTATCTGAATAGTATCTATTGTTTTTCATTCAGAAGCAAATACAGAGAAAGTCTCAACACTAGGGATGGGTATCGTTAGGATTTTATCGATACGATAAAACGGTACCGGTACTGCTTATCGGTATCGGTATCGGTATTTTTCGATACTCTTATCAATACTTTTCAATAATTTGGTGCTCAAAATTATAGACATGAATACAAGATGTGAAGATTAAACAGTAATTGTATTGTAATTTTCTTGCAGAAATAACTGTATAACTTATACATTAGCTTCTGCGAAGCAGACACAAATAAATAAAATAACTTAAAAGGGCCTGGCTCGCCCTATCGCTTTTTGGGGTTTTCCCTGAGAAAGAGGATGAAAAGAGGCATTTAAAAAAAAAAATGTTGTAACATTTGTAAATCATTTACATCTTCATCCAGACATTTCAAACTGACAACCAATTCAATTAGTGTCTCGTTTGCAAATGCTTCATTCAGTTGCTTGTGTTACCCCCTTTACAAGCAACTAATTGAGTACATAGATTGCACCTTGCACTATCGCCACTACATTTTTTAAAAGTGCACCCAGACCTTCGATCGCTTCGCTCTGTCCGCCATGCCTGCGGGAGTCTCACAAAAATAATAAGAGCGCTGTTGAGAGAGATGACGAGTGGCCTTTACAGTGGCCAATCAGAGGGGCCTCAAACCGGATACATCACACGGGATGAGGGTTCCCAACCAACCAGAATGGTTTAAAGTTAAACTAAGGAAGTAGACGCAACACATATACCGATGGCAGCACCATTTGTCCAGCGGCTTAACGGTATACCGATACCGTCCAAGTCCAGGTACCAGTATTGACTTAGTACCGGTTCTCGGTACCCATCCCTACTCAACACCCTTTGGACCAGTTGAAGTAGAAAAGACACTTGTCCTCAACATCTATGCCAGATTACAATGACTACAATTCAATGTACTGGCTTGTTCTTGAAGTTTGGGATGGTTCCATTCTAACTGTGTAATGTGTGATTTGATCCGGGATATTATCTCGTGTTGTCCCACTACTCACATTGAGAACGTCCTGTCGAAGCTGTTGTGGTTCGATGCAGGTGAGCATTCTGAGGAGCAGGTCCATGATGGCAGATGTCCCGATGTGTTTGATCATCAGGTCTACAAAGTCCTCCCGCTTCCGCAGAAAATCCACTATCTATAAATTAGGAAAATCAGAGCATGTGAGCAGATTAACAGTAATGAATGCATTTTCGAATGGATTCTGGAAAACTCATCAACTTATCTGATGAGGATTTGCATCTTTGGATAACCGCTACTCCCCAACGTACCTGTTCAGGTTTGCGTCCTATGAGAATGGACAGCACCTTGGAGAAAAAGCTGGCCAGGAGTGGGTTGAGCGGCGGCTCATTCTGGAGGAAGCTGTAGAGTTTCATCAGCAGTTTTTCATCTTCTCCCAGTCTGTCGTTGATCTGTCCCACATCTGACGTAAGCAGCTCACAAGAGATGTTGGGATACCTGTAGGAGAACAAAAGCTGATACTTAGGCCGCGCTTCTACTGCATGGTATGCTTCTACTCAAATAACTCTTATTTTGTTTCCATTGTAAAGGCTGTGAATGGTACCTGACACTTTCTTTAGTACCACCTCAGCAGAGTTTCAAAGCCGAATGGGCCAGTACTAAGAGGTGATGATAAAACACTGCAGACCACTGGTTGGTCTAGACCAGGGGTCGGCAACCCGCGGCCCATGGGCCACATGCGGCCCTTTAAGCCCTCTGCTCTGGCTCCCTTGAGCTTAGACAAAAATAAGAAGGAAATAAAATAAAAGTATTTGTAGGACTATTTATATTTTGTTGCACGGTTGAAAATGTTTCGTATCTTGTATTTTGAGGTGATACCGTGACACATAAATAAAAAACAAAACGGTTTTAATTAGGTCAACTAAAATATGCGTCACATCCTGCGTCTGAAGGAAGAGGTCTATATTTTCCGGTTGTGTATTTCCAAATTCGAGCGCACTCGAGCTGGTTTCTCCATTCTTACCTACCCTACCTTTAACTCTTTTTAGGATGCAGCTATATGTTTTATTTATTTCAAAGTGGGCCCATTTTGATAATATTTTTTTTTCCTTCAAATGTGCAGAGGACTCCCCAAGTGCTGTGTTTAATTTATTTTAAAGTAGGCCTGTGTATTATTTGTAATTCTCCTTATAGGAGTTCTTTGTTTCTTATTAGACGTTAACAGTTGTATATAATGTAATAAATAGCCTAATAAATGCAAAAAAAACTGTAGTTTTTGTCTGATATAACAATAAATACAACTTTATTAGCTATCAAGCTATGAAATATGTTTTGTGGCTCCAGACAAAAAGAATTGGGGGAAAAAGGAGCAAAATGGCTCTTTTGGTCAAAAAGGTTGCAGACCCCTGGTCTAGACTCTAGAGAATCCTCAATAACTTGCCTTCAGAAATTCAGTGTTTTTCACTCAACTACGATTATTTTAAGAAAGCTAGTCGTCTAATCTATGACATACAGTGGATGTGGAAGTGCCCTGTTTTTGGTTGCCGGATTTAGTGGGTCTCAGGTTGAAATGGCAGTTTCGGCAAAGAGACTACATTCGGAAAAGAACCTGGTACCAAAAGTGAGTCGAGGAGAGCCTTGCCATGCTGTGGAACTGCGGCTTTATATTGATCTCAAATCGATTGATTCCTTCGGGGCAAGGTTTGCACTGGATAAGATATCCATATTATTGATTCTTAATGACAGAGGCAAAAGATTTAAAATACTCTGAAGGCTGTATAAAACTGCTGGTAGATGCAAAGTGTTCAGTGGTGCTGCTCTGGGAGTATTACTGTTTGCAGAGCTGAGCATCACTCGCAATCACTGGATGTAGGGTTGAGAAACTAACTTAAAATGCCAAGAACCGGAGACTTACGGTTCTGCTTATTGGTTTCTTAACAGCTACACAGCGCTTTTTCTAGACAGCATGATGCTGCATAGGTCGATACATTCATAGTTTTTGTTTTGTCTCGGCACTGGGAAGGTTAATAAGAATTGCAAGCCCACAAGTGTGGCGCCATAAAAAGTGTTCTTAAATTTCCTCTTAAACATATGTTTGTTCAACTCGTATGTTGTTTATATTTACTAGCATGTAATGCACTAAAGTAAAGCCTGCCTATCTGCTTATCACTGAACCCCCAACCCTTACATGCGAGAAAAAAAAGAACAGAGAAAAGTCAGTAACATCACTCAATTATCTAATTTTCATAGTTCTCTAGATGCGTTGTTTTGTAGTTTCTCAATGCAACCAAGAAACACATGCTTTGTAGTCTTCAGACGTGGTGGAACAGCAGGAAAGAATGCAAAAAGGGGATGCAGGAACAAAAATAGGAAATATGGGATTTGAGTAAGTCGTTGAGTTCCTGCTGCTACTAAGTCAGGGGTAGACATTAAGGGTAAAATGCCACTGGCCCTCTGGGCCGGTGGAATTGTATTATCACTGGCCCCACCATTGTAACCACTGGCCCGGAGCATTCGTCCAAAAAAAATCGACTAATAATGAAGAAAATTAACACATTTGTTGCAATAGTAATTTATGCACTAACTACATTACTACTTGTGCTACAACATTTGAATTATCAGTTCTTCCTCATTTGTTCATCCTTTGGTTTATTAAAATAATGATATTGTGGTCATTGTTAAAAAATGTCTGCTATTATTATTATGAGTATTATTATTTGTATAATGCGCTTTCTGCCTTCCTGTCATTAGGAGTTAGAAATGTAATGGCTAATATATATATATATATATATATATATATATATATATATATATATATATATATATGTGTGTGTGTATATGTAGATTAGATTAGAACCTTCATTATCCTAAACTTCTGGGACATTTCCCTATAGCCAATACCTTTATATTTTCTACTCTTCACTTACTTGTCAGCATAGGTCGGCATTGATGTACAGAGCCGACAGAAGACCTTGTTTATATTGGCATCATATTGAGAGGTGCAGTGAAATAAGGTCTGTGGAAAACAAACCTGTTTGATAAATGCACGTTTTGTTCAGCCGGATAATCTCCACATGTCTACCCTAGTTACATAATTTTCGAATCATAAATCTAATCGATAGATTATAAAAGGGTTTTAGGACGCGTCACTGCACTAGAAGCCAACTCCATCGATCAAGCTGGCTGAATCTTTCTCTCCCTCTTCTTCTCATGCTCCCTGTCACTGTCCTTTAACTCCTCCGGTGACTTTCTTTTATTTGAAGATAGTTTTTTGCCCGGTGCTTGGCCGGTTACCGCTGGTATTAAAAACATTTTGGCGAATGGTTAGGTGGCGCGATAGTTTGTAGTGAACGGAGGAGGAGCCTGCTCGCGCTGCGCTCCGCAGCAAACAGCTGTTTGCTTTTCACCCAACAACGACAAGCGACTCACGAAACGCTATGTTGTAGCGTTAATAAATGAAACAATTTAACAAAATTGCAAGTCAAAATACCAATACCACAGGACAATTCTTTTTTTTAAACAATATTTTTAGTGGCCCGAGCGGGCAAGTAGAAAGTACGTTATGCTGGCCCGGGGTGTCTAAATAGTGCTTCCGGGCCAGCGGGCCATTTATAATGTCGAGCCCTGTAAGTGACTGGATCTATTGACTAAACAGCCAAAGGAAACAGGAACTTTTGCAGCGGGGGCTAAAATGACCACCACCTCCCAGCAAATGCTGCGTTTGTTCAAATGCTCCAATTGTACACTGCAGTGATCCATAGGAAGTCAATTGATGAAAGGTTTTACCCTGTATCATTTAAATGACATTCTTTCCTTCTGTTTTCTCTGAGGGTGTACACTATTAACAGCACATGTACAAATAATGGCTAAACTAATGAATGCAATAAGCAGAAAGAGTCCACATAGGCATTTGTTAAATTGACTAGCTTTCTTGTGAGGAAACAAACCAGGTCATTAGTTTTGATCCCCTTATCCTTTGCAGCATTTTCTCTTACTTGTATTTAACTTTCTCCTCAACATCAGTATCGGGTTCCTGTGTGATGAAGGTCACCAGGTCTTCCATGCACTGTGGTCTCAGCAGGAAGTCAACCAGCTTGTGGTTCTGGGCCTTGCACTCCTGCAGGACGTCGTCCTCGTCCATCACCTCTGTCAGCGTCACATCCTCCTTCTCTAACAGCGTGTCAATGTGGGATGTGGTGTGGAGGTCAAATTTCCAAAACATGTTGGCTATAAAAAACAAAAAAAGAGACACGTTATTTAAATCAAAACAAGGTCAAAATCAGAGGCATAATAGACGAGAATCAGGATTATTTGAAGGATCATCTAACAGCACTTGTGCCTACCTGGGAGTCCAGACGGCGGAGCTCAGGTTAAAAAGAGGTGTGTTCTAGTCTTTGGGAGTTGTGGCCCATTCCAGGCGAGCCGGATGGACAGGCAGGCAGAGAGCGGTGATGGACAGACTGACAAACAGCACACATACAGCAGTTCAACAGCACACACCTGAGAAGACAGAAGAAGATGAAGAATTGTTAAAGCAATGTTCCACTGCTTTTGGGATGGGGGATAATATGGCAATTTCACTAATTACTGATTAATAACAAAGTCATTTTCACTAGTGTTAATTTTGTTGACTAAAACTATGACGAAATATGTTCGTCAACGACCTTTTTTTCCATGAAGAAAACGAGACGATGACGAGAAGGCACCGACGGCAGTAAACAATAATTGCAACAAAATCATCATGCAATATCGTTGACGAAAAGTGACGAGACGAAAATGTAGTTTACTAAATAAAAACTATGCCAAAATCTCTCTTTACTTTCGTTGACGAAAAATGAGGAGACGAAATATTATCAAAGATAACGTTATCTCTGATAGTCAGTTTTTCCCCCAGCGGTTCCATTTCCGGTGCTGCGGCTGGGCAACAGCTGTGTGTCTGTGCTGCGCGCAGCGGTACATTTGAATTACACCGGCCAGCGGCACACTGAACTGTCAGGAAGACTCGGGTCTAACTCATGGTCTGACTAACCTTATTTAACAGAAAATAAAATGGCAACAACAGGGCTTGGGATTATTGGGATTAATTATTGGTTTTGGCTAGACTAGTTTGACTGAAATGTTCTATATAATCTGATGACTAAAAAAGACTTAACAGTTTTCATTGACAAAAAGTAGACTAAAATAATTAGTTTTCTTTGACTAAAATATGACTAAAATGCTCAGACTTTTAGTCGACTAAAACTTGACTAAATAAAAACAGGATGAAGTTGACTAAATATGACTAAAACTAAAAAGGAAATTCAACACAGGACTAAGACTAAAACTAAATTAAAAAATAGCTGACGAAATTAACACTAATTTTGACATACAACCGGACTAGCAGAATTCTGTTTCAACAGTTAAACAATGCCCGGTTCTCGTGAAAAAAGTGCAATATGAAGAGATGCAGCTTCATAAAATTGGATAAACAACACTTCTAGTACTGTGACCAATAATAGTAACCAATTTATGGCTGCTTAAATAATAGCACCAAGGAGCATGTTATTCCTTTTTGGAAAGACACAATGGAAAGGATTTGTTTTGCAGTTGTAAACACAACATTGGCTCCTGCTCAACCACACTAGCCACTTTCTAGCTAACAGGCTAACATTTGTGTCCAGACGGGAGAACTAGCGGAGCTTCCAGAGCTTCCGACTCATACGACAGTGATTAGTATGATCCAGGCCAGGGTTTCCCACACAGACTATACTCGGGCGCCCAGGTATATTAATGGCCGCCCAAGCAGGACTCTCGACTAACTTTTTTCACCATCCTCCCGGAACCGTCCCGAAATACAATCTAAGCCGTCCCGAAATTAATGTGGACCTTCCCGAATTTAAAATATTAGTTTTTCTACAACTTATCATTAGTTAAAATCATTCAAAGTGACCTTTAACATAAATAAAACATCATACAAATCATTAGATGATAATTCATCAACCTTTTTATTTGAGTAAATCAGTCAATCACATGACAAAGCAGGGTATATGCAGGAATCCTGAAGTCAAATTTAATACCTTTTAAGACCTTTTTTAAGACCCTTTCCATACATTTTAAGACCTCATCGCAACTTTGAGTTCTAACCGGTTACATTGGCAACACACTTTACCTCACATTTACTATATTGATTGTAAGATAGCAAAACTAAACAGAGTGCAGACAGACTACTGAAGCCTTCTCTCCACATGAACTTCAACCTCTCTGTGAAGGTCAGGTTTAATGCAGTATGCTGCTTTGTTGCTTCTGTACTCTGTGCTCTTTCATTCCAGTAAAACTCCTCAGAAAACATTAGAAACCAGTATTTGACCAATAAACAAAACAATTGACAAAACTTTGAACTATGAAATATGTTAAACTTTGGTGAGCTTCAGCGGGGTAATCCCATATAGGAGCTCCCTCACAAATACCAGGGGTTAAATTGGGCTGGGGCTGTCCGGGGCTAAGCCCTGGCACATAGGACGATGCTCTGACGTCATCACCCTCACACATTTGTCATATGTTTACAAAAAAGGATATATATGTTAAGACTTTTCTCGTTCTGAATATAGACTATATTTAGGGTCTATATGTGTTGACTTTACTTTAAAATAGCAGATCTCTGTGACCGTATATAGTTTGGCTTAGACCCCGGCCCCACACGGTAAAACGCATACGCAAGCGCAAAAAAGGCTTCCTTTCAAACGCATTCGATTCATTAACGTGTCCGTTCACACTAGACCGCTGCAAATGCTGGAAACGATGTAGTACTATGTCATGCCTGTAAGTGGCGCTGCTGCCGCCCGAAATACACCAAAAGCAGCGAAGAAGAACCCGGAGCATGGTTGCCATGGTTGCCCTTCTGTTTATTCTCCTCGGTGGACGGCGTGTTCTCCTGCTGTATCTCTCAGGTAGTCCACCAGCAGATGAAAAACACCCACCTCTCCGCCTTTTCCAAGGAACGAGGGGACCGTGCGGCAGTTTCCGTAAAAAAAATGTTCCGCCGGTCAACATGTCCCTTAAAGTTTAAATCTTCCGTACAAAATTAGGAAAGTGCCGGTCAGAGGTCTTCTTTGTTATTTATTGAGCTTTAAAACAAATTGATAACGACTCTGTTCTCTGTATAATAATATAAGAATATTTAATAAACGGTGACTGCCTCTCTTTTCCTCCCCCTCTTCTGACAGCCCAGCAGCAGCAGGAGACGTGGGGAGAGGGAGGCGGGCTCTTTCATCGTTATCAGAAAATGATCATATAGATATAGGGCACACACGGAGCCGTTGGACCCCCAGAGCGTTGCGTATGCCGGTCTTCCCACCTTGGGACCCGTTACCGTAGTCGTTTATTCCCACCCCCCCCCCCCACACACACACAGAGCGGAGCAAGGCAACGAAACTTAAAATAATAAGCAGCATTTTACGGCGCGCTATGCATGGGGCCGCCTTGTGGGGTTTCCCGACATGTCGTTTCAGTAAATTAAAGGGTGTTTCATGTTGTCGTTGCTGTGGGACTTCTTAATACCTTGGAAAATGCCATTTAATACTTTTTAATACTTTTTAAAAGCCTTAATTTTCGCTAAATTGATTTATCAACTTTTAATACTTTTTAAGACCCCGCGGACACCCTGCAAAGGCCAAATATATTTTTTAAAAACACACAAACGAGAAAATTACTAATATTGAATCAAATCAAGTCCCATCCAATTATCAAAAAAAATCCAACACTCTGTCCTGAAGACAGAACCCAGAGTAACCACTAACCAGGAGGACAGTCTGTAACACAGTCAGGAGACCTTTACAAACTGCCCCGCCCCCTCGCACACATACGGGAGAGAGATCTCGTCTGGATTGGAAAGCTCGAAAATACATCATAGACGCATGTTGTAGTCTTATTGCATATTAGAAACGGAGTTGGATAAACTAAAACTGCGATATAATGTTTATGTAGCAATACTACATATGACATATTTTTTAAATGTCTCCAGTACCGATAAAAAGTCAGATAACGTCGGAGCTTAACGTTACCACTGTCTTTAATAATTCCGGCCCGGGCGGAGCCCGTTTAATACCGGGGCTCGGTACCCATCCATACATGGGGAGAGGCGCAGCATATTGCTAAGGACTAAATACGATGGAGGGTTCTCATCTCAGCCTTATTACCCATAGGGGATGAAGTGGAGTAAGTAAATAAAGAGGCCGGCGCTCCAGGGTCTGGTTCTGCTGTGCGTTTTTGTGATGTAACGGTAAAACATTTCAGAATTCCTCCACGGGATACCATTGTCATTTTACATCACTCAACCCGCGAAATACACACACTCAGTACATAGCCTACTGTAGCTAGACCCGCGAATTTGCGGGCCAGGAATTCGCGGGCACAGCCAGCACAGCACATGGGCACAGCTTACGTGTGTGTGTCTGTGTCTTTGTTTGTGTGTGTGAGTGTGTTTGTGTGTGTGAGTGTGTGAGTGTGTGTCAGGTTGCTAAATGTTTTGTGTGTTTATGTTGACAAGGAGGTTTAATAGTTGTGTGCTACACACAACGTGCAGTCGATTTCATTTTCATCGCCGTTTGTAGTAGAGTTAGCAGGGTATTTTTATTTTAACTCTCGTCCCAAATTCGTCCCAAAATTATTTTTTATCCTCCCTGACACTATTTTTTTCGGCCCCGGGACGACGGGACGTCCTTAAGCTCGAGCCCTGCGCCCAAGTATATTTCGCGACCCATTTAGGGATATATTTTTATTTTTTATAATTATTATTTTTCGTCCGTGTCCATCTGCGATCGATTAACTTGTGGACAATGATCCCTCGCTCTACGCCTCCTGTACC
This sequence comes from Notothenia rossii, assembly GCF_949606895.1. NCBI lineage: Eukaryota > Metazoa > Chordata > Actinopteri > Perciformes > Nototheniidae > Notothenia > Notothenia rossii. The sequence goes on from NC_136903.1 coordinate 36,626,567, forward strand.
CAGTCCCAGACTGGCCATCGGGAGGACCGGAGGGTTTCCCGATGGTCTGGCCTGTTAAGTGGCCTGCCTCACACAGGGTGACTGGCTGTCTATGATATGGCCTGCCTGCATGGCCACTGTCATACAGATCATAAATCAAAGCCCTTGATTGGTCTCTGTGGCCGTTTCTCAATCTTGAGGAAACTGGCTTCCAAGCCAATATTTCAAGGATGCTACGTCATCGAGTGCCGCCGAAGGACTGTTCCAATCTCCAGCATACTTTGAATTCCACCGAGGCCGCGTTCTTGGTTTGAGGGTAATTTCGAGGCTGCACATGGGTTGACTTCGCGTCCTTAAAATCCCCACAATGCTTTGCGCACGGACCAATTTCTCCAAATCTGTGGCGGAAAATGTAAGGCGGGGCCTCTCATATGACGCACACCTGCACACTTGCTAGCCTGTTCCACTCTTCGTTTTCCGAATGCCAGGAAGGATTCTTGCCTTGCTTCTGAAGGAAGTGACTCGGAAGACATGTGCTACCAAGCAAGCATCCTCGCAATTGAGAAACGGCCTAAGTGTCATTCAAGCTCGGGATAACCTCAGCTCAGGCGAGGTAAAGGACTGAGTGTTTAGATAGTTAACTTAGTCTAAGTTCTCAGTGGGTTTCAAACGGTTTGGTCACCATTTATGTAAACACATATTTCCATTTGAGAGGGTAGTGTTTAGTAAAAATATGCATGTAATAAAAAGTTAACTAGGTGAAAAAAGGTAAGATACACTTTTAAAACTCTTTGAGAGCTAAAAATAGTCTTTGCTGCTGCCTCAAAGAGGAGCAGGAGGGAGAGGAGCAGGGGGGAGAGGAGGGAGAGGAGCAGGGGGGAGAAGAGGGGGACAGGAGAGGCTGGTTCAGGAGCACAAACACACTCACAACTATAAATGAAGCAAAAATAAATAAATAAAACAAGTTTCAGTGTTTTTTTCATATTGGAAATGGGATGTTATTGGTTATGGCCGTGATTTTATTATTATTGAAATGTATACAGTTCTGTTTCATATACAGTTGGGCAAAAAAGTATTTAGTCAGCCATCAATTGTGCAAGTTCTCCCACTTAAAAAGATGAGAGGCCTGTAATTTTCATCCTAGGTATACCTCAACTATGAGAGACAAAATGAGGAAAAAAAAAAATCCAGAAAATCACATTTTAAAGAATTTATTTGCAAATTATGGTGGAAAATAAGTATTTGGTCACCTACAAACAAACAACATTTCTGGCTCTCACAGACCTGTAACTTCTTCTTTAAGAGCCTCCTCTGTCCTCCACTTGTTAACTGTATTAATGGCACCGGTTTGAACTCGTTATCAGTATAAAAGTCACCTGTCCACAACCTCAAACAGTCACACTCCAAACTCCACTATGGCCAAGACCAAAGAGCCGTCAAAGGACACCAGAAACCAAATTGTAGACCTGCACCAGGCTGGGAAGACTGAATCTGCAATAGGTAAGCAGCTTGGTGTGAAGAAATCAACTGTGGGAGCAATTATTAGAAAATGGAAGACATACAAGACCACTGATAATCTCCCTCGATCTGGGGCTCCACGCAAGATCTCACCCCGTGGGGTCAAAATGATCACATGAACGGTGAGCAAAAATCCCAGAACCACACGGGGGGACCTAGTCAATGACCTGCAGAGAGCTGGGACCAAAGTAACAAAGGCTACCATCAGTAACACACTACGCCGCCAGGGACTCAAATCCTGCAGTGCCAGACGTGTCCCCCTGCTTAAGCCAGTACATGTCCAGGCCCGTCTGAAGTATGCTAGAGAGCATTTAGATGATCCAGAAGAAGATTGGGAGAATGTCATATGGTCAGATGAAACCAAAATAGAACTTTTTGGTAAAAACTCAACTAGACGTGTTTGGAGGAGAAAGAATGCTGAGTTGCATCCAAAGAACACCATACCTACTGTGAAACATGGGGGTGGAAACATCATGCTTTGGTTCTGTTTTTCTGCAAAGGGACCAGGAAGACTGATCCGTGTAAAGGAAAGAATGAATGGGGCCATGTATCGTGAGATTTTGAGTGACAACGTCCTTCCATCAGCAAGGGCATTGAAGATGAAACGTGGCTGGGTCTTTCAGCATGACAATGATCCCAAACACACCGCCTGGGCAACGAAGGAGTGGCTTCGTAAGAAGCATTTCAAGGTCCTGGAGTGGCCTAGCCAGTCTCCAGATCTCAACCCCATAGAAAATCTTTTGAGGGAGTTGAAAGTCTGTGTTGCCCAGCGACAGCCCCAAAACATCACTGCTCTAGAGGAGATCTGCATGGAGGAATGGGCCAAAATACCAGCAACAGTGTGTGAAAACCTTGTGAGGACTTACAGAAAACGTTTGACCTCTGTCATTGCCAACAAAGGGTATATAACAAAGTATTGAGATGACCTTTTGTTATTGACCATATACTTATTTTCCACCACAATTTGCAAATCAATTCTTTAAAAATCAGACAGTCATTTTCTGGATTTTTTTCCTCATTTTGTCTCTCATAGTTGAGGTATACCTAGGGTGAAAATTACAGGCCTCTCATCTTTTTAAGTGGGAGAACTTGCACAATTGGTGGCTGACTAAATACTTTTGTGCCCCACTGTAGGTGTTTCCATAGATCTAGTCTCTTTATTTTCCCCTCAAAGTGCACCAGATTGATGCATTTAACTACAAAATAAAAAATCTTACCGGGGGAGCATGCCCCCGGACCCCCCGAGAGGATTTGAGGTCCAACCCCCACTTAAAATCACATTGATAGGTTCCTAAATACATTTACAAATTTTTTATAAATAGTAACCCATGTTTATTTGTGGGTAATATATTTAAACTATAGGGCTATCACTATGGGCCCTGCCTGTACCATCGCGTGAAGGGTCTGCTAACAAGCGACCAACAGAAAGGTTCATGTTAATGTTGTTGCATGTGACCTCAAATCTCAAATCTTATGAAATACATTATTCTGCTACAATACATTATACTATTTATCAAGTAAAGTATATTTGATATATACATATTTTTCAGCTGCAACACAAGTCAACAACCATTAGTATCACGAGAAAAATATTTCACACCAAGCACAGATTCCGTAATTAATGAGAGTTAGGGTTTAAGTAAATTCCAGGTAACACAGCTAGATATTTATATACATGACAGGGAATGTGTAATGCTTAAGGTTAAAAGAGGTCATTATCCATATCTTAAAAAGGATTGCAATAACTGAAGAACAACTGAAACTGAGATACATAGGTCTAAAAAGTGATATTTACAGCTAAGCAGCTCTGTTCAATTCAGTCAAACTTTGAGATCTCACTAATACTACTCAATATTCATTTCAATGTGCCACCAGCCTATATGCACCAATACATTAAAATGTTTTGACTAGTATGCAGCATTATATATCAAATCTGAGTTTTATAATAAGTTGGTGTGTAGTGTAACACATAATTACAGGCCAGATGCAGCTAAACACATGTATTACCAAAGAGGGTATTACAATTAGTGTAGACCTACTCAAATGCCTTGAATATTGTTTTCCCACGATTGACTTTCTTGTATATGTGTGAACAATGTGATCTAGTGTGGAAAGCATACACGTTAAGGAGGTGTAAAGTGGGCACTGTTACATAAACCACATTCCTACTTAAATTGAAGAAGAATGAAAAGACAGAAAGAAATAGGTTCAATAAACATAACAGATGGTTGCCATGATATATCAAGTACATTCGTGATGTCTCTTTGAATTACATCAGCAACAGCTGTCCACCACAAGCATGCAACAATAAAATACATCCATAATTGTACAGTCTCAAGACTCCAAATAAAAGTGAGCCATAAACCAAAGGGTAAAAGCAATAAAACCCTGTGGAAAACACTATTTTGCAGCTATGCATTATGGGATTCCACAGTCCACCAGCCACTGTCACGAGACCTAAACAAAATTGATCTCGACACTAATTAGCTACTGACAGTCAGCATATAACGTAACCATTGACTATCAAGTTCCCAAAAAAACAACAACAGCTTGTTCCTTTCTTAAATAAACAGAGCTGCTTCAGCCTATATACATAATACATAATTATGAGATTCAGTCATTTCCAGTTTCGATCAAACAGAATAAACCCGCTGAAGACGTAGTTTTGTTTTAGATGGTTAACGGAAGAAATAACACAATTTTCCAGCTTTCCACCAAATGCACGCAAAGTGGCCGTTCCGGAAAAAAACATGACGGCCCTGTTATAACGTTAACGCTACACAGTAAACGTTGGTTAAACCGAGCGACGACAGAAACAGCTTGAATTCCGTCTAATTATGAAACGTTAGGTAAACACTATCTGATAATTCCGAATATTACCTAGCTCATACATACAAGGTACCACTGGCTAACGTTATTTTCGTTTGCGGTACCGCAGTGCATTTACATACAAGGGCCCAAAACAGACCACCGCTAACGCACCGGCTCAGGCAACCTAGCTAACGTCACTAGCTCTCGATAGCTATTGTTAGCTAACCTGGCCAACTTAAATCAGGATCAAACTTACGTTAGGAGCTAACGTTACGTCGAGTTGACCGGTATCAGTGAGCTATGAGACAAATGCTAATTGGCTGCAAACTTTGCCAATAAATAAGGCTATGGTTTCAAGATACAATAAAACAGAGACATGCAACGTTAACGTTTTCCCTTTCATGGCTAAAGGTATACCAGGGTGTCTGACAGCACAGTGTAAAGATGGCCAAGTATGCTTATTGCTAGCCAGCTAACATTAGCCGGCTATCTAAGACTGCTGGCTAATCGTCTCTTCAGCACCAACCAAGTGCATGGGCTGGCAAGTGTACCTACCGATAGACAACGGTAAACAGCGAGTCTCCAGCATGTAGCTTCTCTTGCCGTCAGCCCCAGGCCTTAACAAAACGAAAACTAGCAAAACACGAAATTCCAGCAAAGAAAATGAAGCGTTTAAAACTGATTCTGACAGGCGCGAAAAGGTAGATCATCGGAGGACACTTTTCAAGATGGCGGTTCCGTCAACTTCAGCGACCCCTTCCCCCACTACAGCTACAGCATCTGTCACTCAAACTGCCACAGCAACGCTATTGGTGGTTATCTCATCTCTCAAACCAGGCCGTGAAATGTGATTGGTTAAAGAGCGTGCCACAATATTTCGTCACTTAATCGAAGTAAGTATTATGTGGCCCGGAAGAGTGGAGTTTAAACGGTTTCATTAGATGCGTATTTTAAGTAAAATGCTTGTGGTCACAGAAGAGGTGAATACAATCAAATTAGGTGATCTCATCAGTAATAAAAAAAAATGTGGGGGAAATGTCAGTAATGTCAACGTTAACCCCGCTCGCACGTTTGTTCGGTATTACAAATCAAACGTACTCTCATAGTACGATTACGCCCATCGTTCTCCAAGAAACGCCCCTTTTACTGAAGGTTACAGATGGTAGCCGGTAGTACAGTACTGAGATGAATTTCAGCATGGTTTTCACCCGTTTGGTGATGTTTCACCAGCTAATACAAATGGAAGAGATGTTACCAAGTTTGCACACGAATCAATACTTAATCCTTTCCTCGTGCTAACTAAAAATATTCCATTTAAATAAATAAATAAAATGCTACCACCATAACATTAGTGCCATTACTGTCAGGGTGTATTGTTGTTGGAAAAATACAACAATCCATAGTCTTCAACGCAACATATATGATACCTAATTTGACTATTTAAGCCTTTTTAGTCTGCTACAATATTAATCAACCCTTTTTTCAGCTGAGTCCGTCTCTCTTCTTATCCAAGTTATTTGTTATGCTGAACACATTGTGTGTTATCAGACGGCACACAGAATTAATTGTGAAATTCACAATTATATTTTTTTATTGATAATGATAACTGAGAGAACATCCCTCAGTTGGCTTAGGAGTACTGGTGCTATTTCACATCTAAAGTAGCAAGAGGAAGGAAGTCAAACACAGTTATTACACTGACATAATTTTACTTTCATATTCCCTTTAAGCCTCAGTACACTTGATGTTTAAGGGATGACCTAAGATTGGCCCCAGCAGTAATAACGTGATAGTGGTCATTTTGGGAACCACAATTTGTGGTTAAAATATGATATTGTGACAGCTCTGCATTATAATTTGCCATACTAGGTCAAGTACATGTTTTACTCATAGCATTAATGCTAATTATGTCCTATATTCAAGTATCACAGCGAGCTATAGGCAAGGTAAGTTTATATATAGCACCTTTCAACACAAGGCAATTCAAAGTGCTTTGCAAAAATGAAAAACACTTGAACATAGTAACAGGTGCTTCTGTATCGTGTTGGTGATGCTGCAACACTGGGATCAAATTATAGATGATCTCTTTATTCCGACAATGACAAATAATAAAGAAAACCACCATGTAAATGATTCTGCCAGCTCCTACACAAACAACATAGCCTAACACTAAACAAATCAGGAATTAGCTTAGTTTGCTGCAGACTGTTTAAAACATATGTTTGAGTGCCAGTATGCAGATATCTATATATTAACAGGATGCATTTTATTAAGAAATGGACCAGAGAATTGTAAAAAGAAATTGAGAAAAAATGAATTATAATCAACACACTTTTTTAAATTTACTTTTAGCTTGTATTTCAGCTGCAAGTATTGCATGCATTACTGTTTGCACACTATTGGGACATACATATACTATATATCATTGTATTGCACTTTTAACTTGACCCTATTGTTTAAACGCACTGGGTTTGAAGGCCTTTCTAGTCAGGTATTAACTATCATTTCATAGATTTGTATAACAAGAGGTTACTCTATGTCAATCGATCAATCAACAACTTTATTAATCCCGCAAGGGGCAATTGGTTATGAGCAGTTTATGTCATGTACACGGAACATACAGGAAGAAAACACGGTGGATGTGTGATCCAGCATGCACAATACAAGGAAAAGTAAAGTGCATGAGGTTGCACTTTGCAGTATATTTGCATATAGTACGTGTCAGAGTTGTTGCATAATGTGAAGCAAGGTACAGACAAGTTGTATACATATGAATAAGGTGTTAGGTTTAAAGCACAAGGGTAAGGTGCGGGGTTTAGGCGTTTATTAAATAATGTAGTAAACAACTTCTTTACATTACTATTTAAATGTAAAATGAATAAATTGGTGATGCCCTCTGAAGCTAAGATCAACTACATTTCCAAACAATATGCCAATCCGTTTATAAGATTAGCTTCTTCCGTGTTTCCCTGAGACACCTGAACGCAGCGCTCGGTTTACACTAAGCCTGTCCGTTAATCGCTTCTGTCCGGTTCCCGGGATCCATCCTCCTGCAGTCAGCTGGTCCTGAACACTCTGTGAGACACACACACTGCTCTGAGACCAGGAGGAGGCTGCTGCTAGCTTCATGGCGATGAAGATGGATTTAAATAGCATCATAGAGCAAATGGAGATCGGAGAGCAGGACTCAGCTCTGACGGCTCTGCAGAGCTACAACCAGGAGGTAATCACGTGACGTGCGCCCTGCATACATGCATGACGTTTATCATACACATATGTTCTGTTTATGCTGCCTGGCTAGCTTAGCTTTATGTCAGATACAACACCTTTCAGGTCAGAGGATGGTGCTGCCTTCAGGGGAACCAGGGTTTATGGGCACACTGTTTCTGTTTCTATATTGTTAGTAAAATCAGAATCAGAGAGAAGCATCAGAATCAGAAACAGGTTTATTGTGTATGGTGGATACATAAACATTGTTAAAGAAGATACATTGTAAGAAAAACAACCAAAAATATAGTATAATATGAAAAAAATACTCTGAATAAGATTAACTATGTGCATTATTGTTACGAAAAGTGGAGAGCTGTCCAGATATTAAAAGCTTTGTATACAAACGTGCAAAAATATTCGCAGGGTTGTGCAGGACTGACAGTAAGCTACTTAAATGAAATGAATAGAAACAAGACATTGTTCACAACATGTGTTTTCCCTAATTTGACAGGTGAAACCGTAGAGCTGTCATAATATCATATTTAACCACACAATTATGGTGGCCCAAAGAATCACAACAACGTTATTATTGCGATATATCTATGGAAAATAAACAATTGTTTGACTCGTGCATATTGTCACCTCTACAACCTTAAAGGGGCCCTATTGTGCAAATGTTCAGGTTCATATTAGTATTTTGTTCCTCTAGAAAAATGAAGAGCTGTTTGAACATTAAAGCATATAAACATGTAATTCACATGCTTTAATGTTGTGTGTGGGAGATAAACTCCCTCTGCAGGGAACACAGGGATTGTGGCCTTTGCAGACCATTTACATGCACTAAAACCTATAGAACACATTAGAGGAGATGGGAAACTGGCATAACGAAAAAAGAAAAAAAAGCAGGTCTTTTTTTTCACTGCAGGTGATATTAAAATCCTTTTTTAGCCTAACACTGGTTTCCACCAGACTCAAGAATTTCAAACTGAAACTTAAATGTTGAAGTAAAGTATTTCATTTCCTATCCTGGAGTCACTATGCCAGTTTTAAAGCTGTATCACATATTTGACCACTTTTGGGAAGCAGAACAGTTACACCTCCAGCACTCAGAGCAGCGTCAGAAATCTTTTGGAGGCATCTGTCCCTGCGTTTATCTTCAGTCCTGAGATAAATATATATAACGTCATCACTGCACTCTATAATGTATTGGTTTGCAATGTTTTTATTTTAAAGAAGACTAAACTTATCCGAGACACATGAAGAAAAGGATTCGTGACAATCATGCATCCATTAATGCCTGAACTAGCAAGGGCATAAGATATTATATACTGTAGAAAAACATATACATAAATGTTAACCTGAATAATGACCTAACACATGGATTATGTTTTATTCGCACCATTAGTTTTGAGTTTTCTGTCCTAGCTTTCACAACATTCTTTTTCGGGAGAATATCAACTGTAAATAAACCAAGAGACATGCAGAGAAGGTGACAGTACTTTTTTTTAGCCCACAACCTCTCTCAGGTGTCAATGTGTGTCAAACGTTTGGAAAACTATGTAGCCTTTAGGAAGCACTAAGGAATACAAAACAAAAAATAAAAAACTGATTTTTAACTCCGAGGGAGACGTGTCTTCTCCACCTCCAGTGTCATATGAATACAAATGTGACAGATTATTCTGACAAAAATTATTTGTGTTATTTCTGAAATACTTTTTTCTTGGTAAATAATTCGTAGTTTTATGTCACAGTTTAAGAACCAAAAAGGCAAGAACTTGGCTCAGTTTGTAAGTAGTAATTTTTCGCAAGTAAAATTAAAATAAACTCTACAAATAAAGAATTAAAGCATAAGAAAAATAAAAAGTAAACAATCAAGACCACATTTTAGATCTAGATTTAGAATAATTATTGCATATGTCATTGTGAGGAAAAATGAAAGTGTGCATTAAACCCGATGATGACCATCAGGGGCCGTATTCACAAAGGATCTTAGGGCTAAAAGTAGCTCCTAACTGGCAAATTTAGGAGAAACTCCTAAACATAATGGGCGTGTCAGTCTTAAATTTAGGACTCCTAATTGTATTCACTAAGAGCAATTCACAAAGTATTTTAGGCCTAAAAGTAGCACCTAAGTTTAGGAGAGCTTAAAAGTCCTCGAGAGGACTCCTAACTCAGTAAGGCCTATTCACAAAGAAACTGAAAATGGCTGCGAGACGAAATGTTTCGGAGACAATGGAAGACTGTGAATGGATCAAGAGATATAGGCTAAATCGTGAGGGTATCAAACTTGTTGTGGAATTAGTGCGGGATGCAATAACATCCCCGACTAACAGGAATAACCCGATTAGTCCGGAAATAAAATGTTTGGCAACATTACGATATTTAGCAACAGGGAAAATGCAACTTTGCAATGCCGACGATTTAGGAACATCGCAACCATCAGTCAGCCGTGCCATAAACCAAACCATCAACGCGCTCTCTAGACCACATATCATCCAACAGTTTATCCGGTTTCCTTTGGACAATCAACAACTACACAGGATCAAAGCCAACTTCATGGCAATTGCAGGTATGCCCGGTGTGGTCGGTGCTATTGACGGGACGCACATACAAATAATTGCGCCATCAAAAGATGAGGACGTGTTCGTCAATAGAAAGAAAGTACATTCCATCAACACGCAGATTGTTTTTGATGTAACTTTTAACATTCTTGATGTTGTTGCAAAGTGGCCTGGATCTACCCATGATTCGCATATTTTAATGGGGAGCGGTCTGAGGCAGCTTTTTGAGAGGTACCATGTACCAGTTGGGTGTCACTTGCGTTTAACTTTGTCTTCACTTTCATTCATCATGATAGGGGGACTTGAACGGCGGTATGGGCTGTTATTGAAAGTGTTTAAGTGCTCTGAAATATGCTCATTGGATAATAGTTTGCAGGGTGCTTTTAATTTCCTCCTTGATTTAATGCAATTTTCGTATTATATACAACGTCATTATCGTGGTCTGCACAAACTTGTCATCATGCGTGTATTCTGCTAACTGCACTGTCCATAACTATTTGATAGGAATACATTTCTAGCCTAGGCTATTTCCTTTTTTCGGTGATTTAGAGGGCTCGTTTGTGGGATGTTGCGGATGAGTTTCACCAAGACCGCCTGCTCTGAACAATCAATCACCGTACTGACCGCTTCTAAACTCATGCACGAGAATCGACGTAATCCATAGCAACGGCGCGTCACTCTTAGTGATTTATCCTTAGTATGAGTAGGTCTCAGCGGCTTTGTGAATAACTTTTAAGAAAAAACTCCTACGTAAAATGTTTTAGCGCGAGTTAGGAGCACTCCTAGCGGTAAGATAAAATGCTTTGTGAATACGGCCCCAGATCTTTAACTCCCATAAAGAACCCTGGGTCATGACAGGGAGAGCTCTGTGCTACGAGGGGACCCAGTGTGAATGTGTCTCACACGCCTGTATATAATGTATGTTTATGATTTTTTTTCTGATCCCATCATGTGACTAAGTGAGCCCCAGGTGCAGCAGGCCGTATAATTACCAAAATGTATTTGGGCAGCATGCACTTCAGTGTAATCTGCTACGCTAGGTTTTCCAATATAGAGCCCTCAATCTTCATCTGACTAAGCACCAGCTGAGCTTCAGGCTGTCTGCTAACCAGCTGAGCTCTGCATCATGCTTCTCTCCGCCCGGTCAGCTGTGTGGGCGTTGATTTTAGAGGCAATTGGATTAGATTCTCTGATACACAAATACAGTCTCCTACGGCCCGGTCAAATCCTGCCCTACTAAACCCTTTAACACTGAGCAGCTTAGAGCTACAGGCTGTGTGGGATTGGCTGTGTTATATCTTGGTATGCTCACTTTTCCTCTGATGTTAGCCTGCTCTGGTCCATTCACCATGTTGTGTATGACAGTCCTGACATCAGAAGGAACACGTAAAATACATAAGTGAAACAAAAAGCGCTGCATAACGTTACGTGCGCTGGAACAACCGTTTGAAAAGTGTTATGTTCCAGAATGCAGCACTACCCTCCATTCTTGAGTTTGGCAGCAGTCCGTCGGCTATATTAGCTTTTTTTACTCTTTCAAAATGTTAACTTTGAGAACTGCTGGCTCAGCTTTGTGAACCACTTTGGTTTTCAGATGTTGCCTAAATGAAAAGCCTAAGGAACTTATGTTATGATGTTTAAAAAAGAAAAGTAAGATAAGTTCTATGTTTAAAATAAAGGTTTCTAGTCTCGACTGCTCAAAACACTTCACAACACAAACAGCATTTAGTTATTCACACACACACACACACATCTATACACTTCTGAAGGTCACCATACAAGGAGCCACCTGCTCCCCAGGAGTGATAAACAACACACACCTTGGGCACAGCCATAATGATAGTAAGTTTGGGTTCAGTATCTTGCCCAAAAGACTCTTTAACATGTAGACTGCAGAGCCTAACAGCCAGCCCGTCTGCATTTTGTGTAGGCTACCTCAACCCTAACACTATTAATGTACCAGAAAAACCACAACATAAAAACTAGCGTTAACAAAGGCTCAGGTCGGATGTGTCTTGGCTACAGCGACTGCTTTCCCTCTCTTCCCAGACCTTACTGCTCTTTCCCCTTTTCTGTTTTGGCTCTTTCTCTTTACCTCACACCTTTATTTGTGCCTTCTGCTTTTCCTTCTTCAGATGAACCACTGCTTCACATTCAACAAGGAAGACGAGCAGGACAGAAAGGTATTCCTTAGCTTCCAAACTTTTATTCCTGATCTTTTACCTTTGAAGTTTAGTCAAGGTATTTTTCTGTTGATGGATATTTTCCTCATTCTGGTTGGTGATCCAAATGAAAAGTAGCACTATTGCCTAGTTCTTGTGTAGTTGTGTAATTTACTATTAGATGGGGCGTTTAAAGTATTTTAAGCAAGCTATTACCTGGTTAATTTAGTCATTCATTAAATTGTAGCTGAATACATAATTAACATATATTTTCTTAAATGAAACAAAGTGAGATAAATATGGATTTGAAATAACACTGAAATATATTTGCTTAAAAACTAAATTAAGAAAAAATGTACGTGGTCTGAATTAGGGCTGTTCGATTATGGCAAAAATCATAATCTCGATTATTTGGGTCAATAATTGTAATTGCGATTATTAAATGTGATTATTCATTGACTTTGAAAACACCCATTTATTGGAGAAATGTGAACCGTATGTTTTTAACAGTTGATTAGCCTGAACTTTAAGTATAATTCAACTGAAAAAAAAAAAGATATATAAAAAAAGAAAAAGTAATAATAATAAAAAGATAATCGTTTTATTTCGATTATGTTGTTTTCGTAATCGTTGCAAGCCTTAATCGTAATCGCGATTAAAATACGATTAAAATACGATTAAAATACGATTAAAATACGATTAATTGAGCAGCCCTAGTCTGAATGCCCCCATTTAAAATGTGGAGAAAGTTTCATATTTGGAAATTTCAATTAAATTAAATAACAAATTAATCAAATGTAAGCACTCAGTATTCAAAACCATAATTCAAATTGATTGAATTCAATGAGCTCAATTCAGAACTGAAAATCCAAGTAAAGTCAAAACTTCCACTTTCTGCTGCGTTGGTGAACACGTTCAAAATGCTAAATCTTTATATATAGAAATGTCAAAACTTAAAACTGACATTTATAATGGGAATAAAGATGAGATCAATTCAGAAATAGGGTTTGCAAAGTAACATATTTTAAAGTGTATTTAAAGGTGACCTATCATGCAAAATGCACTTTTGTACATCTTTTATACATGAATATGTGTCCCCGGTGTTCCAGGGAACTCACCAAGTGTCAGAAAACACAACCCTCTCTATTTTCTTATATACCCAAATCTCTTAAAAAGGGGCTGCAACGGATCTGATACAGACTGATTCAGATTTGAACACTTCTGTGACGTCACAGAAGTGGCACTACGACTATTGGGCCAACTCCACCAATCAGGAGGAGACAGCCACGGACATTGCCGTTGGAAAGCGCTGGAGACGCTGTAGTACATATGCCAGGCCTGTAGATGGTGCTGTTCTCACAGAATCAGCCCATGCAAAGACAGTGTTAAATTGAGCGAAATGAGGAATGGCTAAAATGCATGATCTGTTTGGTATTTTGAAAAATAAAAAGTATAAATATGCCTTATATAGGTATGGTCCTACACTATATTATTAAAATATAGCATGGTAGGTCCTCTTTAAATATAAAAAGTGCAGTCACTATCTAATGAGGTCACTTAGTGTATCATTTCTCATAACACTGAATCTGACCTGATGTATCCGCTGTGTGATGCAGGTCCTGGGGGAGTTGGTGATGGGGTTCCTGAACCGGGACCTGCAGCCCTCCTGTCACCTGGCCTGTCTGGAAACAGTCCGGATCCTGTCCAGGGACCCTCTCTGCCTGGACCCCTTCACCAGCCACTCTGCCATGTCCACTCTGGCCCGCTTCGCCGGCATCGCCGTGTCCAGTCCTGGGGGGGCCCACAACCAGGGGGAGGAGGGCCAAGGTGATTCCAGACAGCTGTCCCAGGTTTTAGACTGGAAGGCCTTCATCCTGGTGCTCCTGTGATTTTTGAATGTCCAAACACAAAAATAGATTTGGTGGCATTAAAGGATAAAAATACATTTTCAGTCTTATGTTTGTAGTTTTGGCCATTAAAAATAAATAAAAGTGTTATACTCACAGCAGTAATAGCGAAGATCTGGAAACAGGTTGGAAACAAACCTCCAGATTTGACAAATGCTGACACTTGGTTTGGATTAATTGTACACTTGGATAAAGTTCCCCCATATCCCCCAGATTATATTGATATTTGCTGTGTGTTGCTCATCATTTCTGTGGGTTTTTGTAGAGGGTGAGACAGGAGACAAGATTCAAAGTGTCATGAAGGCACAGCACAAATTTGTTCTACAATTACTCAAATAAATCTTGAGATATAGAAGCTACTCGGTTTATCATTTGCCCCAACCTTTTAATAAATAAAGATTTACTCTGTTAATTGCCTTCTTCCTATTCATAGCTGAGGGTGAGGAAGGAGAGAGGGGAGAGGCGGCAGAGGAATGCAATGAAGAGGGGAAGGAAGCCTCCCCCCCTTCAGAAAACGCTGACCAGGAAGTGATTACTGAGGCTCTGAAGTCCATCTGTAACCTGCTGCTGCACAACCAGACAGGACAGGTCAGTCTGTCGTTGTCTCCTCAAACCTACATTTATATACATTTGTCAGAGAATAACAAGTGTTTTGGTTGGTGATCATTTATCAAATATGTCTGTATTGATGATGGATGGCAGGTGGTCGCAGCAGATCTCCAACTGATAAAGGGCGTGGCAGAGAGGCTGAAGCAGTGTCATGATCCCATCTGGAACCATGAGGTATGGACGTCAGTGAGACATGTGTTATAATGTGTGGGTGGGGGAATGATTACTCTGAGAGTTAACTTGACAACGTTTAGAGTAAGGTTGTAGTTAATGCACATATTGAATAAGCCAACACGTGCCGACTCTTGCTTCAAGTCTGTCCTATCTTTTCCAATTTTGTCTGAAACATAGCCATGAAACGTTATAGTATTATGTATCTTTGTTATTTCAAATTGGTAAAATAAGATCATACCTTTTAGAAGATTGGGATTCAGCACTGGTGCTAATGCAATACCTGAGTTTGGTACAAAAACCAAAACAAATGTTGTGATACCTAACTGTTGAAGGACATTCGGTTCTTGTTTTGGTACGTTAGAATTTTTAATGCAACATATTTGTGTCAAATGATCACTGTGGTCGGGTATCCAGCCATACTCTGAAAAGGAAAAGATAAATACTGAATGAGTGTCCCTGCTCTGTGTCCAGGTGCGTTTCTTTGACCTGCGCCTCACCTTCCTGCTGACGGCCCTGAGAGTGGAGGTCCGGGCGCAGCTGGTCCAGGAGCTCCACGGCATCAGTCTGCTAGGTAACTGACTTCCTGTTTAACTGCTGACCTGGAAAACCAACAGCAGTTGTTTTGGTTACAAATGTTAAGAGGCAACTATCCTTAAATGTTTCCACTTCCAGTTGCCTCATATCGAAGTCAACGTTTTTTTGGATGTCTTTTTGGTTAGATGCCTGAAATAAGGTCTATAGTCAAGAGATGTAAAAATGTTTCTACGATATAAAATACATCAGTAGATACCCCATTTGTGATGCATGCCTGAAGCTTCTATATGTCATAGAAACAGCGGTTGCTAATAAGTGACTAAAGGGAGACAATGACGTCTCTAAAGTGTGCAAATCCTTTAAAAGGGTTAACCCACACAAGGCTCCTGGACCTGATGGCATCCCTGGCCGTGTTCTCAGGGTGTGTGCAGTTCAGCTGGCAGAGGTGTTCACAGACATCTTCAACAGGTCCCTGCTGCAGTCTGTAGTCCCCACATGCTTCAAACACTCCACCATCGTTCCTGTCCCCAAAATAACAAAAATTACTCGCCTCAACGACTACCCCAGTAGCACTCACCTCCATCATTGTGAAGTGCTTTGAGCGGTTAGTCAAAACCTTCATCACCTCCTCCCTCCCTGACTCTCTGGACCCCCTGCAGTTTGCCTACAGAGCAAACAGGTCCACAGACGACGCCATAGCCCTCACCATCCACACTGCCCTCTCACACCTGGACCAGAGGAACGCTTATGTGAGAATGCTGTTCATTGATTACAGTACTGTTCTCGTTTCAACGTATGGATATTGAACTTAACAGCCAGCTAAACTTTCCTCAGCATCATTCCTCCAAGGAACAGGCAGGTGTTGTATTTGGCAGGAATTGTAATGATACGAAGTGTGAAACTGAAACAAAATACATTTCTCCATAAGTACACATAAAACAATATGTTCTTAACATTTACAGAATAAATGTACTTTTTACAAGAGCAGGTTATTGCAGGTAAATATGCAATGCAACATTACACAGCATTACGTAACACACTATAACACAGCAACAAGTTCGTACAAAAGTAATAATTATCCTTACTACAAAATTATATTACCACAAATAATATCAAACACTTGTAGCTAAGATAATAATTATTAACTTGACTTACTGATAATGCCACGTTTAGGGCTTAGAACGAAGGATGGAAGTGGTCATAGCCACAAAGGAAGTGCCATCTCTTTCAAAGTACATTTAAAAAATAAAAGCTGCCTTCTAACCGCTAATAAATTCTTATTTGTGTTCCATGACAACTACAGTTCAGCTTTCAACACCATTGTGCCCTCCAAGCTGGTCATCAAGCTCAGAGACCTCGGGCTCAACAGCGACAAGTTCTTACAAAAATAATTATTATTGTTCAGGATCCGATCTGTGATTGGACAGAGAGGATCCTGACCTTCTACAGGTGCACCATAGAGAGCATCCTTACCTTCTACAGGTGCACCATAGAGAGGATCCTGACCTACAGGTGCACCATAGAGAGGATCCTGACCTTCTACAGGTGCACCATAGAGAGGATCCTGACCTACAGGTGCACCATAGAGAGGATCCTTACCTTCTACAGGTGCACCATAGAGAGGATCCTGACCTTCTACAGGTGCACCATAGAGAGGATCCTGACTGGCTGCATCACGGCCTGGTACGGCAGCTGCACCGCCCTTAATCGTAAGACTCTACAGAGGGTGGTGAAAACTGCAGAGAACATCACCAGGAAGGAGCTGCCATCCATGGAGGACCTTTACTCCCTGCGGCTCAGGAAGAAAGCCCTCAGGATTATAAAAGACCCCCATCACCCCAGCCACAAACTGTTCTGTCTGCTGCCGTCTGGCAGGCGCTACCGCAGCATCAGGACTAAAACCAATCTTATTGCACTATTTCACTGTTTAACTATTTAGTTTTTGTATTTACTTTCACAGTTTTTTCTGTTTTTCTGTTTTATTGTGTTGCACTGTTGGAGGAGACCTAAGATTGTAATCGTCATAACTACACTGTAGCTATGTACGTATGACCAATAAAAGCCTTGAACCTTGAACCTTGATTACCCCAAACATTAGCCGCTTTAGCTTAGCGGTGACATGAAGTCATGTGACTGGGATGTTTTTTAAAAGCGTTAGTGGTGTTAGTAGATCCTGCTCAATAAAACCTGTAAGTATATTAATTGTTTGTTTGCCAAAGATATTTCTTTCTGGTGTTTTACAAAATCCAATTCTCATTGCTTTTTGTCGAGGAGCCCTTTCAATGCTATCTTCTGGGTTGGCCTACAAAAATATCTCTTAACTGCATAACTCTATCCCTAAGATGTTCTAAGTGCCAAAAACTCACGATAAGTTTTTAACAACACATGTAAAAAAATAGGTAAACATAATCAGGTAAATGGTTGTGTAAACAGAAGGTACAAATCTGTACTAGGTGAGAGAGCACAAGTATATAACTTCCTCCTCTGTGTATGTTCTAGGCAACCAGTTGGAAGCCACGCTGGGTCTGTGTTGGCCGGACACATTGGAGACGGCAAGGGCGGGCTTTGAGGGCGTCCCCCCCGAAGAGCTGCCCCCGCTGAGCCGGCAGCCGATAGAACGGGCCATGGAAATACTGAAAATACTCTTCAATATCACATTTGACACCAACAGACGCAAGGTTGACGAGGTACTAAAAAGAAACGACACGTATTTAAAATGTGTTTGGATGTTTGAACTGATTGACTATGTTCCGTGGTAGACTTTGTACATTAATTCATAAGAATACGTCTTTTTCTTTTCCGACTTACCCGGAAGTAGCAATCATATCAAATGATCTCCTGGTGTTGGTACGTCCAAGCTATTGTATCTTCTGTCTGCATGAACACAGGATGACATCACACATGTGGTGTGGCTGGTGTGTGTTGCACCTAAGAGTCTACAGCCTTCTCTCAGCAGTACAGTACTTGGGCTAATAGGGCTTGAGCTAAATGCTTAAGTTCACCACCTACCTGAGTTTAGCATGCCAATATAACAACATTTAATTGTCACCTGCTACTTATTACTAAACAAAAACTATAGCTGAGGCTGATTTGAAACCAGAGCATTGGACAGATTGAAACTCTGGTCTGATGATGGCACTTGATGAAAAGTAGTTGGGCTTATAACATTCATCCTGAGGGGAACTAAATGTATTACTACCCCAAGCTTCCATAAGTGGGTCTTTGTTGACCCGGTGAGGTGGTTTTCTTGAAGTATCTTTGTAATTACATTTTTTTATCATTTCATATTCCAGCTATTCCTCAAAAAACATGTTTTGGATATCATGCCATTTCAAAGTGATTTTTCTTAACCAAAATGACAGAAATGGCATAAAAACACATATTATTCTAATACGGGTCCTTTTTGACCCACTTATGGAAGAGTGTAGGGTCCAGTCACTCGTGTATCTAAGGGTTAACAAGATTTTTGCCAATGAATCATGGCACAATTTAGATTTTTAGATATTTAACTGAATAAGTAGAGACCTTGGAATATAATGGGATGCCCAAAGACATTAGAATTCATCCTCTGGAGATGAAAACACCTGAAATCCATTGACCATTTGTTTAATTTATAACATAATGTCATATTAAATTAAATGATGTGTTTTTATGCAAAAATCTTACTTTGTAAAGTAACTAGTACCAAAAAAGTGTCAAATAAATATAGTGAAGTACCATTTCCCCCTATTTTCGTCATAGTTGAGTTGAAGTATAAAGTGGCTGTAAATGTACTTAGTTACATTACAGTCCTGGGGAAGTTGAAGTCAGTGATGGAGGTTGTTTTAGGAACACGTGACCAATGTGTGTGCTGCCTGTCAACCCCTCCCAACTTTAGTTTTATGAGTCAGGAAAGAATGCAAAAGAAAGGGGGTGGACTTGCTATTTTGTACAATGATTCCCTTCAATGCAGGAAGACATCTTATGGGAACTTTGCTTCTTTTGAATATGTGGCCCTTCAGCTGAAATGCTCCTCTCGAGCTCTGTTCCTAAATATCTATAGACCACCCAAATACTGTGCAAGCTTTTTTGATGACTTTACTGAACTGCTGTCTATAGTGTGTATTGACTTTGACCGTCTAGTCATTGTTGGTGATTTTAACATCCATGTTGACAACCCCCAGGACAGAGGGGCTAAAGAACTGTTTTGTGTTCTTGATAGCTATGGACTGACTCAGCATGTGAACGGAGTCCACGCACAATAAGGGGCACACTCTGGACTTAATTATCTCAAAGGGTCTGAATATCTCTAAGGTTGTGGTGACTGATGTTGCACTCTCTGATCATTCCTGTGTTTTCTTTGAGAGGTCTATTTCTGTTCACAAAAATGTTCAAAAAGAGGTAACCACAAAGCGATATTTAACTGAAAATACTAGGGAAATGTTTACTCAGAATTTTTCTTCCACACTTGACCCTGCTAACATCTCAGTAAATGAGCTAGTAGATCATTTTAATTCAAAAATATGTTATGTTATAGATGCCATTGCTCCAACTAAGGTAAAGGAAGTGATTGGCAAGAAAATATCTCCATGGAGAAAGGCCATGACCGTGAGAACAGAAAAATGAGTTTCGAAAAGCTGAACGTAGGTGGCGAAAAACAACTCTCCAGGTTCACTTTGAAATCTATAAAGAGAGACTTGGCCTTTATAATTTGGAATTGAAAAACGCACGACAGTCTTTCTTCTCTGACATCATTACCAAAAACAAAAACAACGCACGTGCCTTGTTTGCTACCGTCGACAGACTAACTAACCCCCCAGTGTCAGTAGCCTCTGAATTTCTATCCACCAGGGCATGCAATGATTTTGCCTCTTTCTTCACTGACAAAATTCAGAAAATCAGACAAGCAGTCAGTGCCTCTGCATCAGGTACAGCAAATTTGTTGTCCCTATGTCCACCTAATATCAATTCAAACACCATGACACAATTCCATCAGATTAATGATAAAAACATAGAGGACATTATTCAAATCCTCCTCCTGCTGCCTTGATATTATTCCAACAGGATTTTTCAAAGATGTTTTTCGTTGCATTGCCTCAGATCTACTTCATATAGTAAACAAATCTCTTCACTCATGTGTTTTTCCACAGGCCCTGAAAACTGCAGTCATTAAACTGCTCTTAAAAAAGAATAATCTAGATGCTTCAGTAATGAACAATTACAGGCCCATATCAAACCTGCCATAGGTAAAATCATTGAAAAAGTTGTTTTTCAACGGTTGAGTAACTTCTTGCATTTAAATAACTGTTTCGATGTGTTCGAGTCAGACTTTCGTCCAAACCACAGCACTGAGACTGCTCTTGTAAAGGTCTTCAATGACATCCACTTAAACACAGACAGTGGCAGAACTTCAGTGTTAGTGTGGGGTACCTCAAGGCTCCATCTTGGGGCCTCTTCTCTTTAATATCTACATGCTACCACTGGCTCAGATAATGAAAAACAACAAAATAAGTTACCATAGCTGGGCACACACATAGCAATTTCACCAGGAGACTATGCTCCAATTCAAACACTGAGTAAGTGCATTGAACAAATCAATGACTGGATGTGTCAGAACTTTCTCCAATTAAACAAAGATAAAACTGAGGTAATGGTTTTTGGAGCCAAGGCAGAACGTATAAAAGTTAGCGCTGAGCTTCAGTCTGCAATGTTCAAAACAACAGATAAAAAAATCTAGGTGTAGTCATGGACTCTGACCTGAGTTTCAACAGTCACATTAAAACAGTTACTAAATCAGCCTACTATCACCTAAAGAACATATCTAGTATTAAAAGACTAATGTCACAGCAGGATTTGGAAAAACTTGTCCATGCTTTTATCTTCAGTAGACTCGACTACTGTAATGGTGTCTTCACAGGTCTCACTAAAAAATATATTAGAAAGCTGCAGCTAATTCAGAACGCTGCTGCTCGAGTCCTCACTAACACTAAGAAAGTGGATCACATCACTCCTGTTCTGAAGTCTTTACACTGGCTTCCTGTGTGTCAAAGAATAGATTTCAAAATACTGCTTCTGGTTTATAAAGCTTTGAATGGTTTAGGCCCAAAATATATTCCTGACCTACTGCTAAATTATGAACCAACCAGATCTCTCAGGTCTTCAGGGACTGGTCAGCTTTCTGTCCCCCAGAGTCAGAAATAAACATGGTAAAGCAGCGTTCAGTTATTATGATCCAAATATCTGGAACAAACTCCCAGAAACCTGCAGGTCCGCTGCAACGCTGACTACTTTAAAATCCAGGCTCAAGACTTTTCTTTTTGCCGCTGCTTTTAATTGAATTATTCACATCTTAAATTGCACTGTAACTTTTATCCATGTATTTTTTCTTTTAATGTTTCTTTTATTATCTTTTCTTTTTAATTACGTTTTTTAAATGCCATTTTCTTAATGTCTTTCATTTTTTGTAAAGCACTTTGAATTGCCTTGTGTTGAAAAGTGCTATATAAATAAACTTGCCTTGCCTTGCCTGTGTGTGAAGGGGGACGCAGCAGAGTACAGACATGTGGGGGCCATCCTGAGACACTGTCTGCTGAGCCAGGCCGAGGGAGAGGAGCGCAATGAGGAGTTCCACAGGTACGAGAACACACGCTTCACCTGCACAGCTGATTCTCTGTTCATTCATTCATAAAGCAATTTATCTCTCTCCCTGTTCTCTCAGCCATACTGTTAACCTGCTAGGAAACCTCCCTCTGCCCTGTCTGGATGTTCTGCTGGTACCCAAAGTGCAGCAGGGCTCTATTGAGTACATGGGGGTCAACATGGATGCTGTCAACATGCTGCTGGAGTTCATGGAGAGTAGACTTGACCAGGTGAGACTGCACACTATGGGTATGTAGGTTTAATACCTCTAAATCACATTGATGTTGCCTGATTGGTAATCATTCTTATTTATTGGGAAGTAAATAAATACACCCAGGCACACTTCTGTAAGGATGATGTTTGTCACTATAGCTGGAGTATGTCTGGAGGATTAACTGATGAACGGTGTCTATGTGATCAAGTAGCAAAATAATAGGGTGGCATCTGGTTGCTACACATTTCTAGTGGACTGCATTAATATAGCGCTTTTCCAGTCTTTAAAATACCTCAAAGCGCTTTACATTTCCAAGTCAGCATTCATCCATTCACACACATTCATACAAGGTGCCACCTGCTCAGGGAGACAACATTCACACACTGTTGGTAAACAATTAAAAGACCTAATGGATTGTTCCTGACAGAAAGCAGTGGAGAAGAACTAGTTGCATTTACATTGTACTTCAAAAATCATTCTGGTTAGCTACGATGTAGGTCTCAGAAGTTGATGACAAAGCGGCTGATTGGCTGATTGTTCGGAAAGTTTAGAAGCCAGTTGTGTTTTGGCTTAAAGCAGCACTCCACCAATCTTACAAATAAAGGTCAGTTACTTATCATGAGGAGTATCTATAACTCTGTGAAAATATTAATATAATGGTATATGGTATATTGACTTAATTAGTATCGTTTTTCTTCCAGTTTTGCAATCTCTCAATCATCCATTCACCCACACCTGTCTGCCATACAGAGGCCAACAGAGGTGGGAGAAGTACTCAGAACCGGTACTACGTAAAAGTAGAAGTACCAGAGTGTCGGAATACTCTGTTACAAGTAAATGTCCTTTAATTCAACATGTTACTCAAAAAGAAGTAAAAAGGTATCAGCATAACAATATACTTAAAGTAGCAAAAGTAAAAGTATTCATTGTGCAGATTGGTCCTTTTAAGAATAACATATACGATATGTTTTATAATGATTGATCATCAAAGTGTTCTCAAAGCTGGTACAGGTGCAGCTTGTTTGAATGACTTTGTATACTGCAGGGTAGCTTGTGGATTTACTCCAGGTGGAACTAAAGTCTGATTTAACATTTGATTATATTTCACATCATTCATCCACATCTGTAAAGTAACTAAAGGTATTAAATAATTGTAGTGGAGTAAAAGTACACCATTTACCTCTAGTAGCCCAACCCCTTTTCCCACTTCCAGTTTGAACACAAATGCAAAGTAATAGCACATCCACTCTCACGGTAAGTACCTACACAAAATAAGGCAATGTGGAGATTCAAAGGTGAATGCCAGGTGCCATCTGCTTAAGAAGACTAACATTGACACACACTCACACACCGTGCCATCGGGAGAAATGTGGGGTTAAGTATCTTGCCACATCGACTTTTTGATTTGAGAAAGACCATCTCCCTCCTGAGCTTATCTTTAGTTGTGAGCAGACACTTATCATGTCCATTAAGCACAGCCTCACACATCCAGAAGTTTGTAAATGTTCCATTAACCTCCTCATTTGATTTTTGCATTTGATTTGCACTGTCCCCTGTGCTGTCACATTGTATTAATATTGTACTCACATGCTGTGTATTTTCATTCTAGAATTGATTTAATCTCTGTTTTACATGAAACAGTGTTGATGAAACTGACTTGCTGTTACAGTATAGCTGAGTTTTTTCATGTAACATTGACTCCCAGGGGCTTAAGCTGAAGGAGACCCTCCTTCCATCCCTGAACCTGCTGACTGAGAGTGCCCGAATCCACCGAGAGACCAGGAAGTTCCTCAGGTCAAAGGTCAGTGAGGAAGACAGAATGAACATTGAAACGATTAATGATGAGTTTTGTTTGTGTTCAGGTGGCTCAGGTGTGTGTGTGTCTGTGTGTTTGTGTGTGTGTGTGTTTAGGTGTTGCCCCCACTGCGTGACGTGAAGACCAAGCCCGAGGTGGGCAATGCTCTGAGGAACAAACTGGTGCGCATTATGACGCACATTGACACCGACGTCAAGGACTGTGGAGCTGAATTTCTGTTTGTTCTCTGCAAAGAAAATGGTGAGACAAATATCTGTTTTGCTAATAATTCATACAAATTTTTTTTATGATGTTGGCTGAATGTATCATCAAACATCTTGATTAACCACTTGTAAAGGTTCTAAAGAATTTCAAAGGTTATGGCTACAATCAAATGCTCGTTGTATTGGTTTTGTTGACATTGCAGTAATGTATTGGCAGAGGTGGAAGAACTACTCAGTTCTTAAAAGTAGAAATACTACAGTGTAAAAAATACTCTATTACAAGTAAGTGCTGCATACAAAATCTTACTTGAGTAAAAGTACAAAAGTATTGGCATCAAAATGTACTTTAGGTACTAACATTAACAGTAGTTATTGTGTATAATGTCCCATTTAGAATAATATATATTGGATAACTGGATTACTATTTATAATAATTATAATAATACATTTTATTTCATGACACCCAAGGACACAGTACAATTTGTTAAAAAAAAGAAAACGCGAATAGGTAACAGAACATGATAAAAACACAAACAGGAAATCATGGAGGAGACAGTCAAGTGGACACAAATAAAACATATAATGGGGAGCACTACAGTGAGTAGGCAGATTTGAACAGATGGGTTTTTAATTGGGATTTGAATATGGTGATTGGGTCTGACTGTCGGATGTGCGGGGGGAGGGAGTTCCAGAGTCTGGGAGCATTGCAGCTAAAAGCCCGAGCACCCATGGTGACGTGGCGTGGGGTGGGGACGGTTAGCAGACCAGCAGAGGAGGAGCGGAGGGGGTGTACTCCTGAAGAAGGTCAGCCAGATGGGGGGGGGGGGGGGGGGGCAGGTTATGTAGGGCTTTGTAAATGAGCAGTAGGTTTTTGAAGTTGATACGGGATTGAACAGGGAGCCAGTGGAGTTGGATGAGGACGGGGGTGATGTGTTCTTAGGCCTTGGTACCGGTGATGATCCGGGCTGCATGCATTAATGTGTTCATCACAGTTGTTAAAGTTAGAACTAATTGATTCACTTTGTATACTGCTGCTCAATATCATAACATATCATTTTTTAGCATAGTTTATGTGTTAGTTTATGTTTATTTTTCATTAACGTATAATACGAATATGTAACTAAGTAACTAATCTTGTTTAATAATTGTTGAAGGGTAAAAAGTACAATATTGGCTCTTTAACTGTGGTGGAGTAGAATTATAAAGTAGCATTAAATGGATATACTTAAGTAAAGTACAATTACCCCAAAATCGTACTTAAGTACAGTCAAAACAGTAGTATTTGTATACTACTGTTTTACCTGTGTTCTTTGCTCTATCCAGTTTCAAGGTTCATTAAGTACACAGGATACGGGAATGCTGCCGGTCTGCTGGCTGCCAGAGGACTGCTGAGGGGGGCCAGAGACTCTGGGATCTACTCTGAGGATGAAGAGTCTGAGACAGAGGAGTATAAAGAGGCCAAGGCCCAGTAAGAACCACCATCACACTTTACTCAATCTCCCTCACAATGCAGGAAAGAGTCCCCTGAAAACGTAGCAGACTCCACTTCACATTAAGGTTTACCAGGTATTTGGGTCAGCTACCCTTATTACCGAAAACACCAACGCTAAGCCAAAGGTGGCTAATTTTGAGCATGCTAACATTTAGTAGTCTCATTTAGCTAATAGTTTATTTAGGACATAAAAGCTTCAGACATTCACCCGTCTGTTATTTACTGTCACATTTGATGTCTTAGAAGAACAAAACATGAAAATCTATTGAGCAAATGTCATGTCGCAAAAATATTATCCAAGTGAAACAAAACCTTGCACAAAGAAGAAAAAATATCCAAAAAGGAAGTGACTCACCGGCTGCAGAAAAGGGAAAACATATACTTAAGCTGGGTTTTTGCTGCTCCGTCCTCTCCTTATATTGCCTACAAGAATGTTAAAGTCCCCCACACACGGCATCCTCTCTAGGTCCCATATGAGATACTCTGAACTGTGTTTCTGTGAATAGGCACTATCAGTTGTCATCGCCTCCCTCTCATGTTGTATGGCACTAAAAGAATATCCTCTTGTTCTGACAGGTGTATCCAGTCAGGTGAACCCCTCATTGTAGCTAGGAGTCTGATCCCTATCCAGGATCTTAGTTCTGGAGCCATTCATGCACGACTATATTTTGTACGCTTCAGTCGTCTGCATTAGCTCTGGGGTTGTATACACCAGAGAGCTGATGTCTGTCTCCCTGGAACCAGTTTTTCTCAGCCTATAGTCAGAATGCAATGGCCCGCATCTTTACCGGTCAGCTAATTAGCAGTCCGACACTGTGTGGCTTGCTAAAAGTAGAAAGGGGTAAAAAAAAGTTCTCTCTCATCTCCAGTCAATCGATTCACAGTGATTTTACACTGATGACCCAGCTGGGCTGACACCAGGGACAATAGAATAGTGAACACTAAATGAAAAGAAACAAAATTAAAATGTGATATTAGGATTATTGGGAAAAGCAGCTCTCCAGAACGTGTCACAATGCAGAGTAGAGCAGGGATGAACTAAATGCAGAACACATAATGGAGGCAGGTAAACAAAACCAAAAGCAAAACAGACTAAAGCTGTTCGCAAAAACGGAAAAAAACTCAAACACACAGAGGTATCAGGCAAAATAATAAAAACCAAAGGTAATGAAACAGGAAAACGAAACAAGGAACAAACTGGGATGATTTGGGGAACAAGGGCGGCAAAACAAGGAGGGCACACAATGACACATGACAAACCGAACCAGACCGGAGAACCGACAAACCAACAGAGAACACTCGGACAGATATACAGGACTGTCTCAGAAAATTAGAATATTGTGATAAAGTTCTTTATTTTCTGTAATGCAATTAAAAAAACAAAAATGTCATACATTCTGGATTCATTACAAATCAACTGAAATATTGCAAGCCTTTTATTATTTTAATATTGCTGATTATGGCATACAGCTTAAGAAAACTCAAAAATCCTATCTCAAAAAATTAGAATAGTTCCTCAGACCAAGTAAAAAAAAAAGATTTATAACAGCAAAACACAATCAAACATTTGAAAATGTCCATTAATGCACTCAGTACTTGGTTGGGAATCCTTTTGCACGGATTACTGCATCAATGCGGCGTGGCATGGAGGCAATCAGCCTGTGGCATTGCTGAGGTGTTATGGATGCCCAGGATGCTTCAATAGCGGCCTTTAGCTCATTAGCATTGTTGGGTCTGGTGTCTTTCAGCTTCTTCTTCACAATACCCCACATATTCTCTATGGGGTTCAGGTCAGGGGAATTTGCAGGCCAATCGAGGACAGTAATGCCATGGTCAGTACACCAGTTACTGGTGGTTTTGGCACTGTGGGCAGGTGCCAGATCATGCTGGAAAATGAATTCCTCATCTCCATAGAGCTTTTCAGCAGACGGAAGCATGTAGTGCTCTAAAATCTCTTGGTACACAGCTGCATTTACTCTGGGCTTGATGAAACACAGTGGACCAACACCAGCAGCTGACATGGCTCCCCAAACCATCGCTGACTGTGGGAACTTCACACTGGATTTCAAGCAACTTGGATTTTGCTCCTCTCCAGCCTTTCTCCAGACTCTGGCGCCTTGACTTCCAAATGAAATACAAAACTTGCTTTCGTCTGAAAAGAGGACTTTGGACCACTGTGCAACTGTCCAGTGCTTCTTTTCCTTAGCCCAAGTCAGACGCCTCTTCCGTTGTCTTGAGTTCAGAAGTGGCTTGACCATGGGAATACGGCTATTGTAGCCCATTTCCCGGACACGTCTGTGAACAGTGACTTTTGATACCTGGACTCCAGCTTCAGTCCACTGTCTTTGAAGCTCCCCCAAATTCTGGAAGCGACTCTTCTTCACAATGCTGTTAAGGCTGCGGTCATCTCTCTTGGTTGTGCAGCGTTTCCTGCCACATTTCCCCCTGCCAAGAGAGTTTTTGTGGATGTGCTTTGAAACTGCACTCTGTGAACAGCTTGCTCTTTGAGAAATTTCTTTCTGTGTCTTACCCTCCTGATGGAGGGTGTCAATGACGGTCCTCTGGACAACAGTCAGATCAGCAGTCTTCCCCATACTTGTGATTTAGTTTACTGAACCAAGCTGAGTGTTTTTCAAGGCTCAGGAAACCCTTGCAGGTGTTTCGAGTTAATTAGACGATTCAAGTGATTCGTTGAACACCCTACTAGTATACTTTTTCATGATATTCTAATATTTAGAGATAGGATATTTGAGTTTTCTTAAGCTGTATGCCATAATCAGCAATATTAAAATAATAAAAGGCTTGCAATATTTCAGTTGATTTGTAATGAATCCAGAATGTATGACATTTTTGTTTTTTTAATTGCATTACAGAAAATAAAGAACTTTATCACAATATTCTAATTTTCTGAGACAGTCCTGTACACACAGGACTTATTACATTGATAAGACACAGCCGGGGAGGACAGGTAAAGACATACTGTACAGGCAGCAAGGAGATCACACAGCTGGAAGGAATCAGGGCAGGGCTTGAAATGACAAAGGTGGGAAAACACAGAGACAGGAAGTAAAACAAGACAAGACACAAGGAGAAACTACATTTCTATAAAACACGAAACACAAAAATGTATAGTTAGTATCTGCTCATATCATACAATGTTCATCAGAAAATGGAGTCTGGCCAATTGTCTTGTGTCTAAATGTCCTGGTTTTACTTTATAAAAAGACCTAAAAGTTGAGTTTCAAAATTCAATCATGACCTGATGAAGATCATGTGATGTGATTGAAACAGCTACTTAATAGACCTTGAGGTGTTTTATTCACGAGCAGTCAATCAATGTGAACTAAAGTTTAAATAATTATGCACAGCTGCTTAACTTTAAAAAAAAGAAGTGGTTTTCTGTTCCTTTGATATTTATCTATGCCTATCTTTTCCAGTATCAACCCGGTGACAGGAGTGGTGGAGGAGAATCAGCCCGATCCCATGGAGGGAATGACAGAGGAGCAGAAAGAAATCGAAGCCATGAAGCTGGTCAGCATGTTTGACAGACTGTCCAGGTCAATAACAGCATGACACACACACACACACACACACACGCACGCACGCACGTGCGCACGCACGCACGCATGCACGCACGCACACACGCACTTGAAATTGGTTGAAATCATTGCAACAGCTACAGTATAAGACAAATATATAATTTAACATTTAATGGGTTACTGTATGAAGGTTTCTGTTCAAACCTGGTTATGGCAGGGGCTGATATTAATTTGGCTCATCTAAATATTGAATAATCCAACCAAAGAAAAACACTCGGAGGAAAGTTTGTAGCAAGGTTAAAACAATGTATTGCTCAATAACAAAAGCACAAACAAACGTAACTTGAGATATGTCAACTTCACAGACCACAGGAAGTGTCTTGCTAATGCGGCTGAATGAATTAATATCTCCAAAATAAATCTAAGGAAAGCAATGCATTGCAAGAAGTAAAACATACCAAAAATAACTGAATTTACTGGCAGTCGAGGAGGAAACTAACACTCCACCGGTGTCTGTGTTCCTTCAGTAGAAGAGAAAACGAAACGAAAAGAAAGAAAAAGAAGAGAGTGGCGGCTGCATTAAAAAATGTGCCAACAATAAATAGCTTTTTCAAAAAAGCAAAAAGTGACAAAATAGGCCAGCAACAACCACAAGGAACAGTGGCGGCGGTCACGGAGGATGTTGTTGAGCTAGCGAGCAATGTTAGCATTGAACCTAGCATGCTAACGCAGCAGCGGGTATGAAGATGAAGACGAGCCTGACGAGGACGTCACAGAGCAGGGTGAAGGTTCAAGTTCATCGGAAGTTCCCTGTGTCTCTCAGGATCCTGCTTTTGACAAATAAGTGTGCGATTTGACATGCCAGATTGACTGAAAATTCTAAATATTGGTCATGTTGGTAGGATTGGGTAGGCGTGGTGTTACTTGTTGATACGTGGGTTGGGGGGGGGGGGGGGGGGGGGGGGGGGCCCCTGGAGGTACTAATCCGGCCTTGCCTCTCCCCCCTTTATTTCCAACTAAACTTAAAGTTCCCTAGGCCGCACTCCCATTACACCTGTGGGGAACAGCACACCTGATGGAGACATGTTAAGGGGGCCCTATTATGCTCATTTCAGGTTCATAATTGTATGCTTCCATGCTTTAATGTTAAAAAGGCTCTTTATTTGTCTCATACTGCCTGTGCTACAGCACCTCTTTTCACCCTGAAACCAGATCCCAGTCTGCTTTGATTTGATTGGTCAACCTTTGCAGACCATTTACATGCTGCATCGCACTATAGGAAAGAGAAAACCCCAAAAAGCATAATAGGGTTCCTTTAAGGAGGGGAGAGAGGGACAAACTACATCAAAAAAATATAAAACATATTATTTTAAACTTGTGGCATTGTCACAGTGGCATTAACTGCAAATGTTCTTCAGTAATTATTCCTGACACAGTTTTCAACACTCAAAACTGTAGTCTGTACTCACACTATCACATGTGAACAATTTCTCCCTGCAGGAACAACTTGATCCAGCCCATGCAGCTCGGTATGGACGGGACGATGAGAGAGATTGCTCCGGAGGATCTGCACAAAATGGCTCACAATCCTTTGTTCCAGCAACAACAGTTGGATAATTCAGACAGTGAACCTGAAGCTTAGAAACATACAGTAGACACAGATTGAATTCCTGTAACAATCATGGAAGACAGTCTCTTTATTTTTTATTTTCACATCACATGATCCAACCTGTTCCTGTTTACGTATTCTATTGAGAGGGTAATTAGGAAGAAATGGGATTTGGAAGCTTCTTTTAATGTGTGGTATCACTTTCCAATAAGTACCATCAGTTTGTAGATTTGTTTGCATCCTCCCAGTCATTGGTTTTAGTTTTACGTTCATAAAACCAACCTGCTTCTGGGGCGCTAGGAGCACTAACAACCCAAGAGATTTTAAAGCATTAAAACAGATATTACGCATCTCTACACCGTGGAATCACATCCGCACATTTGTAACATTTGACATGAGCTTGGCTTATTAATACATTTGTTTAAGGACGGTTTCATGAAGGTTTGTAACATGTGAACGTGTTCTTCAGTCACAGACAATCTCCAAGATGCTCATTGTTTTTATTGACAATTATGTAATGGTTTATAAACTTGAGGCAGCATGTGTCAACAATAAGTGGAAAATCTTGGAGACATCACTTTAAATAGTTTGCATTTAGAACCTGTTAACACAAATGATTTGAGGTTGAACAATATGGAATATGTGTAGTGTTGGAGCTATTCGTGATTTGATGGAGATGTTTATAATTTCTACCTTTCAGCCAAAGAGCTGTACTCTGGTGACGATGGTTCCACTGTATTTTTTTACTTTAGATGCCTGCTGTTTTTGCAAAACCCTTCAGAGGTTTTATTTTTAGATGTCAAACTGCAGACAAAAGGTTATAAGAGTGATAATGAAATTGTTTTATTTGAAGAAATCCTCAAATCTATCAACAACTTATATTAAATGTTTATTTCTTTATACTGTATAGCTGTCAACTCTGTTATAGACTGTAATATATATAATAAATATATCTAAATGTTGTCTCGTATATATCTTTTTTGAATCTGTTCCTGTTAAGAACTCATTGACACTTTACAAACATTTTTATTTGGGGGGCGCCTTTCATAGCACCCAAGGACACCTTACATGGCATACTGTAGGGGCAATATAGGGAACAATTAAAACAGTGGATTTTGTGAAATATCAGCCGGGGTAAAACAAGACAAACAACAGGAAATGGACTAGAAGGACACAAAAGGACACAGGGTACAGTTTATAATGAGAGTGCCAGTTTGAACAGGTGGTTTTGAGTTGGGCTTTGAATGTTGTTATGGAATCAGACTGTCTTATATGTAGTGGCAGGGAGTTCCAGAGTCTGGGAGCCGAGCAGCTGAAAGCTCAAGCACCCATGGTTGTGAGGCGAGAGCTTGGGACGGTGAGAAGTCCTACGGACGAAGAGCGGAGGGTGTGCGGGAGGGGGTGTACTGCTGAAGGAGGTCGGTGATGTAGATTGGGGCAAGGTTATGGAGAGCTTTATAAGTGAGTAGAAGATGTTTGTAGTCAATACGGTAGCGTACAGGAAGCCAGTGTAGTTGAGTGAGAATGGGGGTGATGTTGTCGGATGAGTTGGTGCGGGTGATGATCCGGGCAGAAGAGTTCTGGATTATTTGCAGTCTATTGAGGAGTTTGATGGGAAGGCCAGTCAGAAGTGCATTGCAGTAATCAATCCGGGGTGTGACGAATGAGTGGACCAGGATTTCAGTGCTGGGTTGGGACCTTTACATATACAGTCTATGGTTGGGACAGAGATGAGCGGAGTCTGGAGATGTTCCGAAGATGGAAGAAGGCAGTGCGGGCAGGGGCGGACTGGTCATCGGGACGTTCGGGACGAATCCCGATGGGCCGGTACTGAAGTGGGCCAGTCGGACGATGTGGGCCGGTCGGATAAGTCACTAGCACCCCCCGTTGACAATTTACTGGCGGTAATTACTTGCAGTACCGAGGCGGGCCGGCGGTACCAAGGTGGGCCAGTCGAGAGTCCCGGGCAGATTTTTAGTCCCAGTCCGCCCCTGAGTGCGGGTGATGTTTTTAATGTGTGGTGCGAATGAGAGAGAGCCGTCCAGAATGACACCGAGGCTTTTCACTTGGGCAGCGAATGGTATGGGGAAGCCGTCGATGATGATGTTTGGTGCTGGGGTGTTTTGTGACTTGGTGAGGATGGATTGGAGCCGATGAGCAGGGCCTCAGTTTTGCTAGTCTTTTTAGTTGTGCATTGTTATTTGTGCTTGAGAAACATTCCACTTTAACTTTATTTCAATGAAATTAGCAATAATGAATGTCCTACTTTTTTATTTGTTTTTCTCTTCTTTTTTTTAAATTGTAAAAGAACGTGTAACCCAGGTTATGATGATACTGTTGACTAATTTACGTATGTTCCCTGAACGCCACACTGACAGCACGAGACAGTCGTGCCTTGCGAAAATCACCCAGTCAGACATTTGTGAAGTTTGGATAGCGGCTGGGAGATAAGGAAATATTTGGGAGAAAGAGTGGACGTTATTCCTCCTCCTGTTAGCATTGACCTGGTGAGTCAGCGAAAATTTGCATAACGTAGCCTGCTAACATATCGGGTTTTGCAACTCCACTGTATGATATGTGTCCTTAAAATTGTTTGAATTGTGTTGAATAAGGTTATGAATGCTAGAATAGATGGCAAAACCAGTCAGGAGATGAATGGAATATGAATGTTGTAATGTTATAATGCGGCTAAGCTAATGTGGCTAAGCTAATGCGGCTTAGCTAATGTGGCTAAGCTAAATTTGACGCATTTTGTGACCACTGTCACAAAGGAAGCCTTGTGAGCTAATTTGAGCCAATGTAGATGTATTTGAACTGTATGTTGTTGATTGATTGAGATGAGATTGTAACTGTTCTGCACACATGTGTGCAGGCTGTTTTTTTGTTGAGGGACAAAGTTCTCTGACGTCCTGGTGCAGAGTCCGTCTACCACCCGCACCACCATCGCTGCAGTGGAATCCTCCCGTTTCTGTGGATCTATAACGGCCCCTACACACGGCGGCGTGCGTTGCCGCTTCAATGCTTCTGCCCATTCACTTTGAATGGGGTGACATCACGATTCGCCGAGCTGCATTTTGGGAGCAAAGCGTAGCTTCTCTCGCGGTGCTCGCTAAAAAAGTAGAGCAATGTTCTACTTTTGCCGCCTCGATGGAGGCGTTGGCTAATCGAATCATATGCCAGTACAAGCTCTAGCCAATCAAACCGCGTGCTTGTGTGTCTGGGGCGGGAGATTCATGTGATTGGTTGTTGGTCGAGTTTCAGCCCCCCCCACCGGCAAGCGACAACGCACGCCGCCGTGTGGAAAGGCCATTACGGCTCCTACACACGGCGGCGTGCGTTGTCGCTTGATTGGCTAGAGCTTGTACTGGCATATGATCATAGACTGTATATATAAATGGACGTAGGGTCCGTGACGTCACCCATAGGATTCTGCAGAGTTGCCGAGAAGCCCTTAGTAGGCGGGGTCGGCCACTAACGGCTCGACAGTGACTTCAGAGTTCAACTCCCGCCTACTCCAGCCTGCTTCAAATAACGGCCCGTCTACACTACAGGCATAAAAAAATCTTGAAGCTGGGCGTGTCTGAAGCTTGGCGATTTTTTGCGAGCAACGCGACCAACAACCAATCACATGAATCTCCCGCCCCGGACATACAAAGCAATAGCAATGTTAAAACGAAGTAAACTGGATATAAACTCTCCAAACAGGCGAAAAACCTACCAGTTTCACCCACTGTCTCTGCCACCTCCCTCCATGCCTGGTTCCTCCGGTTTGTATGCCGGTAAATAGTTCTGGTCGTAAAGAACCGGGTGATTTGCTACCGTAATATCTCGTTTGGAATATGAGGAAATGAACTGCGGTCTGGCTCTCCCAGCTTGCACGCGGTTTGATTGGCTGCGCTTGCACTGGCGGGATTTCCATAAACGGGATTTGATTGGCTGATGCCAAGCATCGAGCCTCAAAAGTTGAACATTGTTCAACTTTTGATGCCGATAGATGCTCGTGATGCTTGCAAAGCCATGCCATGCTCCCCACAATGCAGTTCGGCAAAGATTAAAAATCTTCTACGTCACCCCATTCAAGTGAATGGGCGAAGCGTTGAAAGCATTTTTCGATGCCTGTAGTGTAGACGGGCCGTAAGGGCAAAGAGGCGGAGCCGAGGCGGGACCTGCTGCCACCGAGCTGAAAGTTCCAGAGCTAGCTGAAGCTACCAAGCTAAGCTAACATGCTCCCCATCTGCACACTGCTGTGGCTTTTTACGTTTCTAAGGTAAGCGGACATGAAACTATTCAGCAAAACTATAAATAATAATCTAAGTTATTGAGTTTATAGCATAATACTTCAGAATCTTAAAATCCCTTAACGTTTGTATGCAATTGTGCTAAATTCAACACTGGAATCAAGCAAATATTAATATGTTTGCATGACATTAGTTATTTATATTTTAATATCACTTAATTATACGTTTAATACGTTTAAGTCAAGCTAAGGTACATGTGATGGTAGGTAGTTAGTGCTCTTACCTGTGAGGCCTCCTCCAAACAGCATAATAATCAGACTGTATCATTAAAACTAAGTACCAGTTCTAGATCCTTGACTTTAGACAAACAATTCAAAAGACAACATGTATTTAAAGACCAATCTTTATTTGAATGTGCCTCTTAACCTGATATATTAGTTATACAGTAATAGTATTGACAATCTAAAAAAACTGAGCAACTCAACAGTCAACCTTATGTTTCTTATTGTCTAAAGCAGGGGTTGGCAACCTTTTTGATATGAAGTGCCATTTAAAAAAATTTTTTTTATCAGAATTAACAACGGGGGGTGGGGGGGGTTGAGGAGCTTGACGCTCGTCAACTATCAGCAGGAGGGCGGGGGAGCCTCGCTGCGGGGAAGCAGTGTGTGGACCTGTCAGCATACTCGCCAACCTTTAGACCTCAGAAATCGGGAGCATTTCAAAATGCAAAATGGGGGGGGGGGGGGTGGTGGTGCTAGTGGATCGCCGGAGCTGTTAGATTAATAACATTAACATGCTTATTGTAGTTGTAAGTGCACTGACTTGCGGCCTGTAGCACCGTCCTTGATGGAGCATATGTGTGGGCTGGACCTGTATTTTACAGGAAAGGGGGTGAGCAGAGAGTAGAGCAGTTGTCGATTCTTGTTCTGTTTTCTGTGAATATCTGCCTCACCCTCTCAGACTTTGAGTTGCGCGCGCTACTAAAGAGACGTGTTACCATGGGAACCAAACAATGGTGTCGCTGTATTAAAGTCCGAGGGGAAACAGTCGTGTGTAAATCTGATTTTGTCAGAAGTCGGGAGAAATGCGGGAGAAATATGACCCCGGGAGGAAACCGGGAGAGGGCAATGAAATCGGGAGTCTCCCGAGAAAATCGGGAGGGTTGACAACTATGCCTGTCAGCGCAACTTACATGATGCCAAATTTAACATACACATTTAAATAATTGGTTTAAATGGCATAATAATAAGGACGATCGTCCGTTCTGTGATTCTCCAGAACACACAAGTTATGATATTAGGGTCATGCAGAGTGAGATGAGATCACTGTCCCTTTAAGAGAGAGAGAGAGGGGTGCGGCTTGTGCACGTGTGTTTGTGAATGGTAGAGCGACAGTGATGGAACGTGTGTATGTTTCTGGAAGTGAAACGGGAAAGCAGAAAAACAGAGGTCTGTGATGTATTTTGTGAAACAGAAGAACAGCTAAATAAATGCAACGTCCTCCCAAGAAGAGCTCGCCTCTCTCCAGTCATTTAAGCTAAAGTGGGTTATTGAACCTGAAGCTTGTTGCTTCTACCCTCCTCGACTACGGTCTGGGAGCCGACAGGAAAGTTCAACACACAGATGGCCAGTCCGCCCCTTTGTAGCATATTATTTTGATGAGAGATGAGCAGATCGCCACTGGGCTTTAAATATTTTGCACACTTATTCCACTTATTCCTAGTGTGCCACTGGTTACGGTGCCGCGTGCCAATGCTGGCACGCGTGCCAGGGGTTATTTTCATTTTCCCCCTCTCATATTCAGTGTAGACGGATTGAGACAGCGTGGTGTCCAGAAAGCTGCAGAGACTTCAGGGAGAAACCTCTGTGTGATGGACGTCCTGTCTGTTTGTTTGGCCCGGAGAGGACTGAGGGTCTTTCCTCTGCGAGGAGGACCAGGCCTGATGGAGGAGCCCATGCTGGGCAAAGCTGATACCAACTGCACAGGCCTAGTCTGTCACTTTATTTAACTAAATGTGTTTACTTATTAGACCCTCCAGAAAAACGCGATTCTGCGATCGCAGAATTTACCGCATAATCAGCAAAATGGCGCAGATTTTTAAAAGGCCACATATTTATCAAAAGGCCGCATAATTCCCGCGTTTTTCCACACAAAGTTGAGAAAAAAAAAGTTGACTCGTCTTGACCTGACGTCATCAGCTCGCGCATCACATAATGTAAACAACACTGTATAGAGTGAACGTGTGGAGCTCACACGATAGAGAAAACACCAAGATGAAAAAATCTAATCCATCTCATTTACAGACGAACATTTCTACTAAAGACCGGGCAAAAAGTGGGGGAAACTATTCTGCACCCCGTGCAACTGTGTGTTGGAGCATAAGAGAAAATCGACGGGGACGACCCACTTTGATTTATTCAAACATTCGAAAATGCTTTCTGCTGCTGCGGACAAGAAAGCCAAACAACTCACGTTCAGCGAGGCATCAACCTCCAAAACCCTTTCAAGGGCTACAAGAAACGAAGTGAGTAGCCTACAAGATTGAAGCTGGTCAGATAACGACCGAGTAAATGAAAACGGAATGAGGCGGAGAAGTGTGTGTGTGTGCGTGTGTGTGTTGGGGGGGGGGGGGGGTGTGTGTGTGTGAGATTAAAAAAGCCCAATTGCTTTTACAATAAATAAACATTGAATGTGTTTAATTGAATAGTAAAGGGGTTTAACGTTAGTGGCAGGTTGTGTGTGAGAGAGAATAAATAAGACAGCCCAATATTTAAATTTTTTTTAATTCTTTTTCCCCGCATATTTTGCAACTTTCCGCATATTTCGCAACTTCCTGCAATTTCACCGCATAAAATCACATAAAAACCCCGCATGTTTAATCGCATAATCAAGGATTTTAGCCCGCATAATAAAGGATTTTTGCCCGCGTTTTTCTGGAGGGTCTAACTTATACATTTAATAGGTTTACACCTTCTGTCCATATGTGCGTTTTATTTAAAACATTTGATTAAGTTTTGGTTCACATTTCAATAAATTGTATTTGTATTTGCACTCCTTTTGTCCATTATTCTTACTGAAAATGTTAGATTACACATTCACATCTGACTGAAGGTTGGCCCCATTTATTTGTGACGTTGCAAACTCTGCGGTACAAGGCACAAGTGATGTGAAGCTCATAAAGCGAGGCAAATAGAAATAATCAGCGTGGAGTGTAGATGTGGAAATAGGTGCATTCGATCAGCTGACTGTTTTTACAATAAAAGTAGTTTCTTAGTGTACTGGTCTTAAAATCTCATAACATCAGCTTTTAATGTTCCTCTTGGATGTTCTTCTTGACCCTCAGACAAGGAGAAAATGTCGTGTCTTTCATGCATGTCCTTTCCTAACAAAAATTACAGGAAACATAAAACATATTATTGCAGAACAAGTGTGTTATTTGTGAAAGCGGTGTGTTTGTGTGTTTAGGGGTCCTTGGTATGAACAAGTTTGAGAAACACTGCGCTAGTGGATTGTCAAAGGGGGAGCCTCGTTGCGGGGAAATTATACAAATGGCTAGTCCGCCCCTGAAAATGTCTATGCAAACGTTATTATGAATAATAATTTTAAAAAAAGAAATTATAAAAAAATGTTATCAATTTTTAATTTTTTAATTTTCCATTTTTATTTTGTAATCATCTCGCGACCCCAACTCGGAGTCTCGCGAGGGAACCCCTGGTTTAATGGAATGTATATCAGTGTATTAAAGTCAATACTTCATTTATTTAAACCAATATCTTTCTTGATTCTTTGTACAGTATGAAAAAGAGAGTCTTTGTACCTGTGCTGAAGTTCACTGCTGTGAGGAATCCAGTTCTGTCTCTCACTCTCTGGTCCAGCTTGTCTGCATCACCTGGACACCTTAAACAAACAGATATATATGTAAAGTACCATGTACAAACACTATAACTGATTCTCTTCTGTTGAACATGTTGGATTGTGTATTGTCCGAGTCAGGGTCCTTTTTATTTTACTGTAACTTTGGAAGTTGTGTTACCAATGCTTATTGTTTATTTGATACCAATTTGGTAATAAAACATAAACAACAAGGTTTGGGTTTGTTCTTCAGATGACTGTGATGTTAACGTGTAAGCTCAATAATGAACTCCAGCTCAACCAACAATATTGTAATACCTAAGTAATCATCTTGAAATATGACATTAATAATTGTAATATACACACATCTTATTGTGAGGTTGATTTCACATACACTACTTCGACATTAGCTTGTCTACATACTTGAGCATAGCCAATTTAAATTAACCTTAGCGATGCATACAGTTCCTACCTACATAATAAAATATCTCTCTAAGTTACAAGGATGACCTTATTTTATCAACCTCAAACAGAAACCGTTTGTTGTACAGTATTATCCCACTTAACGCTTAACACTTGTCTATTTCGTTTTAACCTTTATAAATATAGTCTATGATTTTAAGTTGGAGGCTACTATTAGCATCGTTAGCACCGATGTAGCTACCACTCGCTTACACGCTAACCCAAGCCTTAACATTAATTACGTAGCTGATTAAAATCATTAACACGTAATTAAGTACTCGAATTTGACTTACCGCAAAACCGCATTCATGCACCGTCTGTTTCAACCGCAGAGCGGGTCACAATAGTCCGATATATAAGCATGAAGAACAAACAAACACGGCCGGCGGCAAGTTGTGTTCACTGGATGAGCTGAACAGGCAGAGTGCCTGTAGCTTCACGGAGCGGCTAGCAGCGAGACAAGAAGCTAACAGCAGCAGTCACTTCACAGAGCCGGCACTCAATGTGACCACGCCCTAATTTATGCAAAAACTTTAAGACCCAATATAAATAAAAGGGTCGTGTTAGAAAACAATTCACTCACAGATCCATAATCATGAAGGTGGAATCTAACTATATTGATAATTATATTTATTGCATCCATGGGTAGAAACTAGGGCTGTCAATTTAACGCGTTAATAACGCGTTAACGCAAAAAAAATGAACGCCACTAATTATTTTAACGCGATTAACGCAGGTGTAGTTTTTGTCCTCGGCCGCCCCGTAGTTTCAGAGCGCATCGAGATTAAAATACCATCTACAAGCTGATGATGGCAGCCCGGCTCCTGCCATCCGCTTGCGGCAGACCACACTTCCACGCTCACCGGCAGGCCATCGGGATGGCCACTGACCATCGGGAGGACCGGGAGGGCGTGTGTATGTGTGGCACGAGAGAGAGACCTTACGTGTATTGTTGTTGTTGTTAGCATCTGGTGCTAGCTAGCTGCGCTAACAGATATAAGGAGCTGTTTCAATGAAAACAGAGGAGCGACATTTCGCCGACAACTGCGCCGAGCACTTGACTTTATGCAGGTAGCCAGACAGTGGGACATTGTACGAAAAGTCAGCACACTCAGCACGGATAGTGCGCGAATATTTGTTCAGAGGTTGTTTTATTACAAACTGTATTACAAACTTGAAAAATATCCCTCTAAAGGTACATTTAGAACAGATAAAAAATATGCGATTAATTTGCGATTAATCGCGATTAACTGTGGACAATCATGCGATTAATCGCGATTAAATATTGTAATCGACTGACAGCCCTAGTAGAAACATATTTTTTTCTGCTGTAAAGTTGGGCATTTTAACATGGGGGTCTATGGAAATTGTTCCTTTCTGCAGTCAGTCTCTATCGGCCAATATATGAACTGCAGTGTGTGCCACTTCCGTATTGGTGTCCCGGCTCTTCCACAGAGTTTGCCGCTTGCATATGATTCGATTGGCTGACGCTTCCACCGAACCTTCAAAAGTTGAACATTGCTCAACTTTCATCGCGAGTGGCGCAAGCAAATCTACGCTTCGCTCCCACAATGCAGTTCGGCGAAACATGACGTCACCCCATTCAAAGTGAATGGGCAGAAGCGTTGAAGCTTGTTAGAAATTAAAATCAATGTTTTGATGGTATAATGTAGCTTAAACATACCGTCAGTTTAAATGCTGTCTTATACTGAAAAAAACAGAAATTCTCGTGCACAACCAGTTGTTAAGCTTTTATTCTGAAAATCCTTCATCTCCGGTTAGCATTTAGCATGTGGCTAATATACCATGTCCTATAGAGGTGAATTTAGTAGCGAAATGACATGGAGTGATGCACACCGAAACCTACTGATTTAACACTACAACTATAGACGTCGAGATATTATTATGTTCCTCTTGGATGTTCTTCTTGACCCTCAGAGAAGGAGAAAATGTTGTGTCTTTCAGGCATGTCCTTTCCTAACAAAAATTACAGGAAACATAAAACATATTATTGCAGAACAAGTGTGTTATTTGTGAAAGCGGTGTGTTTTTGTGTTTAGGGGTCCTTGGTATGAAAAAGTTTGAGAAACACTGCGCTAGTGGATTGGACTGAACATCTCCTGCTTGTAACATTACCGCGCTTCTTTT
Source organism: Notothenia rossii (assembly GCF_949606895.1). Lineage (NCBI taxonomy): Eukaryota > Metazoa > Chordata > Actinopteri > Perciformes > Nototheniidae > Notothenia > Notothenia rossii. Next base: position 36,668,223 of record NC_136903.1, read on the forward strand.
AATTAAAGTACCCATTTGTACCTTCTCAGAGATTCAATTAGTCTCCTTTTTAAGGCTTCTCTCCTGGACGCGAGAATAACACAGTTAACAATTGGTGACCAGCTGACGTGATCTCGTTGGAGTGGGAGAGACTACAGCCGGCTATTGACCGGAGCCGCTGGCATCCGTTCGACACACAGAGAGCTCGTATCAACTCGGTAAGAAGAAACCTGTTATATCGAATTCTTCAATAGTTTATGCAGGACAATGTTAGGTCTGTGTGTTTGACGGCGGCCAGCGGATCCTGAAAATAGCTGTGCAATTTATGTTAAAACAGCCTAAATGTATAAACGTTGGTATCCTATAACACGTGGCGTTGATTTGTCACAAGCAGGGTGAGTTCAAATTACTTATTTTTCTTATATTTAACCCTGCATGCTATTCGTTTGTCTGTTATTACATGTCGGTTGGAGGCCAATCACTTCAATGTAAAACGTAAATGGTTTTTAGGCCATCAAACAGTTTGGGACTGTTTGAGGCAAGGACACAGCCACAGTTGGAAGCTTAGGAAATTGGAGTGAGTTTTTGTGTAAACGACAGTTGGAGGCTGTTTTAAAAAAGTCCTTTTCGAGGAAAAGGCCTGACAAGTTTGAAGCTTTCAGTGGTTATTCTTCTCTGTTTTCAACCAGACATTGCGTGTGAATTACGAGGGGAAATGCGACATTCGTGCGTCAGATAGACGATATTCTTCTGATTGTGTTTGGATAGCGTCCCATTTTGTCCCATTATAGCGTGTTTAAACAGAAGAGGTAACCATACTGGCTCTTAAAGTCAAAAGATACGTAATCGGTATGAGGCCTACGACGTAATGGGTGTGAGGCCCATTCATAATTTTAAACTAAATAGAAATGTTATTTTAAAATACAGTGTTGTTTTGTGTTGTATTTTCTAGACTAAAGATTACCCCGCCATTATTTCAACTCCCCAGTGAGAGCCACGAGGTGTATTTTCAAATCCCTTTGTTCTTCAGGTTAAAGGTTGGAAAATCAGTTGCCATCTTGTCTTGCCTCATGTTGACAATCAGCCACACGGCAGTCGCCATTTTGTGAAATGCTAATTGAAAGTACTCTGTTTGTTTTAACACACCCAGTACCACTCACATGAGGCTAGGCACTCCATCTTGATCCAGTCTTTTTCGGGATTAGAAAAATAACGGGAGTGAAAACCCCTGATTTTCCTCCCTTTGAGGAACCCTGGAAATATCCTCTTTCAACAGCAGTTCCAGCAGCTCGGATTGAAGCGCAAGACATAGCTTCTGGGATAACAGGAGTGTTTCCTGTATCCCATTGAACTGTGTGGGGGGGAGAGGCGAACTGCAGGACGTATCCTCTGCTGATCAGCCTGCTCATCCATCTGTCCATCAGACACACGCGCTGCCACTCTGAGAAAAACTCTGAGAGCGGGCGCACATGCTCGAGATGTGTTTTTGGTCATCATGGTGACGAGACAAGCCACGCCAGAGCCCCTGCCGCCGCTGTCCGTGAGGCAACCCAAGGTGTGCTTGGACCGAAAGGGCTGCGCGGGGGCCTCCACACGCTGCGTCTCACTCCGACTCTCATCATGAGGCGCGTACACGCTCAGGGGATGGATGGAGGTGTGTGCAGTGCTGCCCACATGAGGCGTTAACGGCGCTCATGGGTTTATTAAGGCCGTGTGTACGAGGCGTATCTCGGACAGAGGAATGCCGCAAGCTCTGTAGTTTATTAACCAACAGGTTAAAACCAGGCTTCTGCAGCGAGCCCCGCTGTCTACTAATCAACAGATTAGTGGCAGCCGGCTTAATTAGCGCGCTCTGAAATTTATTAACCGACAGGTTAAAACCAGGCTTTAGCAACGAGCCCTGCTGGCTATTAACCGACAGGTTATAGGCAGCTGGTTTACAAAGGGCGTGAGGCAACCCAAGGTGGGCTTGGACCGAAAGGGCTGCGCGGGGGCCTCCACACGCTGCGTCTCACTCCGACTCTCATCATGAGGCGCGTACACGCTCAGGGGATGGATGGAGGTGTGTGCAGTGCTGCCCACATGAGGCGTTATATAACGGCGCTCATGGGTTTATCATGACCGTGTGTAGGAGGCGTATCTCGGACAGAGGAATGCCGCGAGCTCTGCAGGTTATAAACCGAGGTTAAAACCGGCAGGCTTCTGCAGCGAGCCCTGCTGTATACTTAATCAACAGATTAGTGGCAGCCGGCTTAATTAGCGAGCTCTGCAGTTTATTAACCGATAGGTTAAAACCAGCAGGCTTCTGCAGCAAGCCCTAAGCGCCGTGGCACTGCGGGCGCTGCCGCTGGGGGCACTCAGCCTGGAATACTGCTCATTCCCCCGTTCTGGCTTCTCTGTGATGTGCTGTACTGGTCGTCATGGTGACGAGCCACGCCATTGCTCTCGCCGCCGCTGCCCGTGAGGCGAAAGGGCTGCGAGGAAGCCTCCACACGATGCGTTTCACTCCGGCTGTCATCATGAGGCGTGTACACGCTCAAGGGATGAGTGGAGGTGTGTGCAGTGCTGTCCACATGAGGCGTTATAACGGCGCTCATGGGTTATTATGACCGTGTGTAGGAGGAGTATCTCGGACGGAGGAATGCTGCGAGCTCTGCAGGTTATTAACCGATAGGTTAAAGCCGGCAGGCTTCTGCAGGGAGCCCTGCTGTCTACTTAATCAACAGATTAGTGGCAGCCAGCTTAATTACCGGCTGTGCTTCCTCGGAGGCTCTCGCGGAGCAGACCAGGAGCGGGAGAGCCTCACTCTCCTTTGACTCGCCGCCGGGAGACCCTGTCTCTGGGGTGGCGGGGGAGCGGAGACGTGGGACGGAGCCCCTGCAGCCGCCGAAGGGCGAGTCTGACACCGAGGCGGTTGCTGTGGGCGTCTCTCCGCTTGCGGCTTCCTGTGGCCGGCGTGGACGCCGCAGCTACTGCGGGCGTTGGTGCCGCTGTGGGCGCTCGGAAGGCTGGAGCCAGCTGACATGCTGGCGAATGCCGTCCGCCTGTTCCGCGGCCGTCTTCATGGACTCCACCATGGCGTGGAACTGGGGTCCTAACAGCCCGTACGGGCTGATTGGAGCGTCCAGTAGCACTTTTCTGGCCGTCTCCGTAACAGACGCCTGCTGCAGGTGGCGCTGGATCTGTGTCACCCACGCGGAATTCCTCGCCTGGGAGACAGCGACGGACGCGCACAGAGTGAGCGCCGTGCTGGCCGCCTTGCTGATTTCCTCTGCCTCGGTGGTGGACCGCTCTACCAGTGTCACCACCGAGTTGGAGAGCAGCGCGATGATATTCGCCGCCGCCAGAAAGGCACACTGGTGCACCCTGTCGGCCTGGCGGGCAACATACTCTCAGGGGGAGCTCAACGTAGGGCGCCGTCCTGTGGCGACGGAGAAGGGGACCGCATGCTCGGCCGCCAAACAAGCCGCCAAACCAGCCCCCTGCTCCGACTCTGTCTCCCCCGTCCGGGGGAGAGGAGGGAGGGGAGAACCGCACGGTGAACCATGGAGGGAGACGGGGTAGGAGCCGTCCGACTCCTGCCCGGCACTCGGCTCCAGGGACATGCTGCCGTCCAGCGTCCGCTCTTCGCTTCCTGTCGGCTGATGGGACACGGGCACAATGTGAGCAAGCGACCTGCTGGCTGAGAGCCGCGTCCGCGTGCTCTGGCCCAGGCAGGATTCGCACATTGCGTGCTGGTCATAGCTCATGATATATCCTGAGCCACATGAGGGACAATTTCGGACGCAGTTGTTGCTCATGATGTTTAATGGTTCTGTGCTTCAGTAACTGCTGAGGTTTGCTGAAGGAAAGAGGGAGCAGATTGCCGTGCCTCCTTCCTATTTATACCGGAAGGAGGCCCGAGGGCGGGGCCCACCTTGCGGGTGGGCGTGGAATACAAGTGTTTCAGTGCTGCGCGGGTACGCAGTGGGATTACCCAATAGCGATAGCCTTAGAGGGCGAAGCCATATACGAAATAGAACACCTTTTCTTTCAACCCTCAATACAAGCCCCAACTTTTGGTGCTTTAGGAGGAGTATTGGAGTTGGACGGTCTCCCCACAGCTACACGTGTCAAAGACTTGGAGTATGAGGTAAGACTCCTATCTGGGGAGCTCAACAGAAAAATGGAAGAACTCAGCAAAAGAATGGAAGCACAACTCAAGAGAAGAGAAGGCGAAGGTTCTCCAGACACAACAACAGTAACTGAAGCTGGAAGACTCAAGAACTGCTCAGCACTAATGCTACCAGTGATAGCGGCTGGAGAAGGAGGATTGCAATACCAATCATGGACTCACAGGGACATGGAAGCATTAGTGGCAAAGCTACCTCCACTCATCAAAGGAGGTCAGAAGTGGGTGAATGATCTGGAGAGATACAGTTGCAAGAAAAAGTATGTGAACCCTTTGGAACTTCCTGGATTTCTGCATAAATTGGTCATAAAATGTGTTCTGATCTTCATCTAAGTCACAACAATAGACAAACACAGTCTGCTTAAGCTAAAACCACACAAACAATTATATGTTTTTATGTTTTTATTGAACACACCATGTAAACATTCACAGTGTAGGGTGGAAAAAGTATGTGAACCCTTGGATTTAATAACTGGTTGACCCTCCTTTGGCAGCAATAACCTCAACCAAACGTTTCCTATAGTTGCATATCAGACCTGCACAACGGTCAGGAGGAGTTTTGGACCATTCCTCTTTACAAAACTGTTTCAGTTCAGCAATACTCTTGGGATGTCTGGTGTGAATCGCTCTCTTGAGATCATGCCACAGCATCTCAATTGGGTTGAGGTCAGAACTCTGACTGGGCCTCTCCAGAAGGCGTATTTTCTTCTGTTGAAGCCATTATGTTGTTGATTTACTTCTGTGCTTTGGGTCGTTGTCCTGTTGCATCACCCATCTTCTGTTGAGCTTCAATTGGTGGACAGATGGCCTTAAGTTCTCCAGCAAAATGTCTTGATAAACTTGAGAATTCATTTTTCCGTCAATGATGGCAATCTGTCCAGGCCCTGAGGCAGCAAAGCAGCCCCAAACCATGATGCTCCCTCCACCATACTTCACAGTTGGGATGATGTTTTGATGTTGGTGTGCTGTGTCTTTTTTTCTCCGCACATAGCGTTGTGTGTTCCTTCCAAACAACTCAACTTTGGTTTAATCTGTCCACAAAATAGAACATCCAGGTGCTCTTTCAAACTTCAAACGTGCAGCAATGTTTTTTCTGGACAGCAGTGGCTTCCTCCATTTTATGACCAACTTATGCAGAAATCCAGGTAATTCCAAAGGGTTCACATACTTTTTCTTGCAACTGTACACAGCCCAAGACCACCTGTGCTTGGGGGACATTTGGGCCCTGCTCGGACGGATTGAAGGACGACTTGAGGCAAAAGCAATAGATTCTGAGGCCAATTGCACGCACAACTCAGATGACACTCCATTCAACTACATCAGGTCGATTTATTGAGCTGCTATTCGTCACATCTACCCGACAACACCCAGTTTGCATGCCCTCACCAGCCTGAGGAAAGGCACGGAGGAAAAAATGCATTCCTTCTTGAAGAGATGTGGAAGAGTGTGGGAGGACTGCACTGGAAGAGGACATGATCTTTCTCCATCTGTTGAAATGTGGTGGAAGAAAGCTGTCGTTAAAACCCTTCCCCCATCAGTGCAGGCAAGCCTGGGAAACATGGTGGGATTAGACACTAAACCCATTGAAGAATGGGGACTACATCTCATTCACCACGATATGAAATACCAAGCAACCCAGAGGGAAAATGACGAAGAAATGAAAACATTACAACTAAGACTTCTGAAGATACAAGTTGCTGAGAAAGATATCGAAGCTAATAAAAACAAGAAAGCGGAAAGGCAAATGGCAGTTACATCCGAGATGGCCATAGAACCAGAGAAGGCAGGGCAGACACCTCAAACAGTTCAATCTCAGATAGTGCCAGAGAATCAGATGCAGAACCGACAACCAGGAGGTTTCCGAGGAGGCAGAGGCAGAGGAAAAGTTCTCCGGTTTGAAGGCTGCTACAAATGTGGTCAGCTGACACATTTGTCCAGAGAGCGTCTCAAAATATGAAGAAGGGAACCTAGTACTCGCCCAAGACGGAAGGTCCTTACCAAGTCCTCCTGTTTACACCGACTGCAGTTTAACGGGCAGCGATACACCTAACTTGGAGCTTTTGAGACCTGAAAACAGAAACTCGATTCGGCTGTGGTGAAGTCTGGCTACAAAGGGAGGTGTCCGATAGGGTCGCTTGTCTCAAACCAGTGAAGAAGTCAACAAGAACCCAGCAGAACTAGAGAGTGACTGTTAGCAAGAGAACAGTGACGGAGCGACAGAGACTGGCACAACATTTACCAGTCAGTACATAGATAGACTTCGTCAGAAGACCGGGGCTGTGTTTAAAGGGGAACTTCATTTATTGTTAGTGGAAGTGTAGTTTTTAGTCGAACAATTATGTGATTTATGGAGTCAGATTACATTTTTTCTCATAAACACAATTTTATAATCGGTCTGAAGTATCTGTTTTAAAACAAGAGCTGCAGATTAAATAACATAAAACTGATTGAGAGCTTGGATGAAGAAGTTGTAGGATTTTTACAACAGTTTTCAAGAATCAGTTTTTATTTATTTATTCTTGAGTAACTTTACTTATTTATAATGTAGTGCGTAAGGCAATATCTCATTTTGAGTGAGGGGCACCAGCCCTTCATCATGTCACCCTCTGTGAGAATAGTTCGTATTTTTCCCTCTAGTTTGGAGACATATTTTATCATTTGCTGGCTTTTAATAACCTCAATGACATCTCACAAGCAGCAGATAGCGAAAGCTGGCGCACTTAGCTGCCGCTGCTCTCCAGCTACTTTTATCTACTTTAGTTTTAGTTTTATGTAATGCAACTGTTATCGCTCGCTTTGATGGCCTTGGCCATTATAATATGATCTGGATGTATCTGCCCAACGATCGAATTAACCGGTGTACGTATATACAGTGTGTGTGTATTTTGGACTAACATCAACCCTACCTGCTGTGTGTCGGGGCCACCACCCCTCACCTGGCCTCTTCTGCGGCGTGAGGCCCATCCTCTAGCCAAACATCACCGACAACTATGTGGATCAACGAGCTGTTTGTGTGGTCTGTTCTCATCTGGACGGCCCTGTCGTTCAACCTCAATCAATCAATCAATCAATCAATGTTTATTTATATAGCCCAATATCACAAATGTTACATTTGTCTCAGTGGACTTCACAGTTTGTACAGATTATCAGTATGACAATACGACACCCTCTGTCCTTAGACCCTCACATCGTACAAGGAAAAACTTCCAGAGAAAACCCACAGTTTAAAGGGAAAAATGGGAGAAACCTCAGGGAGAGCAACAGAGGAGAGATCCCTCTCCCAGGACGGACAGACGTGCAATAGATGCCGTGTGTAAATTGAAAAGATAATACATTTGCAACATAGGTAGTCCAAATGTTTGGAAATGCATGTGTGTATAATAGGAAGATGAATCCACGAGGATATCCATCCAGGACTTATGATCCAGGACCACAGCCACGACTCAAGATCCAGGACTCGCGATCCATGACACAGGACCGCAGGATCATCCATGAATCCGGATCCCGGCGTATATAGACACCAAAAAGAAAGAAATTTGGGGAAGCTGGGTTAATCGGAACATGAGAGTACACAGGTATAGACAGAGAGAAGGAAGAAGTAAGATGTCCCCCGACAAACTAAGCCTATATCAGCAAAACTAGGGGCTGAATCTAATCAGCCCTAACTATAAGCTTTATCAAAAAGGAAGGTCTTAAGCGCACTCTTAAAAACGGATAGGGTGTCTGCCGCCCGAACACAAACTGGAAGCTGATTCCACAAAAGTGGAGCTTGATAAGAAAAGGCTCTGGCTCCCATTGTACTTTTAGAGACTCTAGGAACAACCAACAACCTTGCATTCTTGGAACGCAATGCCCTAGTAGGACAGTAGTGTATAATGAGTTCTTTAAGGTAAGATGGCGTCTGCCCATTAAGGGCTTTGTAGGCGAGAAGAAGAATTTTAAATTCTATCCTGTGTTCTATAGGGAGCCAGTGTAAGGCAGCCAGAACAGGAGTAATGTGGTCCCTTTTCCTAACTCTGGTTAGTACACGAGCTGCAGCATTTTGAATCAACTGAAGCGACTTGACTGACTTCTTGGTACACCCTGATAATAAGGAGTTACAATAATCCAGCCTTGAAGTAACAAATGCATGGACTAGTTTCTCTGCATCGTTTTGAGGCAAGATATGCCTGATTTTTGCAATGTTACGTAGATGGAAGTAGGCGGTCCTTGAAATTGATTTTATGTGGGTGTTAAAGGATAAATCCTGATCAAATATAACACCAAGATTCCTTACAGTCTCACTGGAGGCCAAATTAATGCCATCCATAGTTAGTATATCTTTAGATAATTTGTTTCGTAGATTCTTCGGGCCAAGTACAATAACTTCAGTTTTGGTCGTGTTTAACATCAAAACATTTAAGGTCATCCACGTTTTTAAGTCCTTGAGGCAGTCTTGAATTTTATTTAAATGATTAATTTCATCAGGCTTGATTGATAAATATAGTATAGTATCATCCGCATAACAATGAAAGTTTACAGAATGATTCCTTATAATATTGCCTAACGGAAGCATATATAGTGTGAACAAAATAGGTCCAAGCACTGAGCCCTGTGGCACTCCATGGCTAACTTTGGTTTGCATGGAAGATTCATCGTTGACACGTACAAACTGAGAGCGTTCAGATAGATAGGACCTAAACCAGCCTAAAGCAGTTCCCTGTATGCCAACTAAGTGCTCTAGTCTTTGCAATACGATATCATGGTCGATAGTATCAAATGCAGCACTAAGATCGAGCAAGACAAGAATAGAGACAAGTCCCTTGTCTGAGGCTATTAGAATGTCATTTGTGACTTTAACCAGAGCTGTCTCTGTGCTATGATGTGTTCTAAAGTCAGACTGAAAATCTTCAAATAAATCATAGTTTTTTAAGTAATCACACAGCTGCTTTGCGACTGCTTTCTCAAGAATGTTTGAGAGGAACGGAAGATTAGAAATAGGTCTATAGTTGGCTAAAACCTCTGGATCGAGGTTGTGCTTTTTAAGAAGCGGTTTTATCACTGCTACTTTGAATGATTGTGGAACATAGCCTGATAATAAAGACATATTCATAATATTTATTAAAGAAGTGCTAATTAATGGAAAAACTTATTTTAACAGCTTAGTTGGAATCGGGTCTAAGATACACGTTGATGGTTTAGAAGAGAGAATCATTGAATTTAATTGTTCAAGGTTTATGGCTGAAAAGCATTCTAGTTTACTATCTAGTGTAATATTAGAACTTACGTTTCCGGGAGCTGTTGATAACACTATACTGGTCAAATGGTTTTATCGTTAAAAAAGCACATAAAATCATTACTACTGAGTGCTATGGGAATAGAAAGCTCAGTCGAGCTGTGGCTCTCTGTCCGCCTGGCTACAGTGCTGAAAAGAAATCTTGCATTATTCTTATTCTCATCTATTAATGAAGAGTAGTAGGCTGCTCTCGCTTTACGCAGTGCTTTCTTATATTCATTGAGAGTAATATGCCAAATTAAACGAGATTCTTCAAGTTTAGTGGAACGCCATATCCTTTCAAGTTGTCTCGACTTTTGCTTTATTTTGCGGGTTTCGGCATTATGCCATGGTAGGGGTTTCACAACTACCAATATTTACTAGTCGACTAGTTTTTCAAAATAGTAGTCGACTAGTCGACTAGTCGTTACGTCATAATAGAGACACACAAAGAGAGGTTTACAACTGTATTTTCTATTGGAACTCATACAGTAACATTAAACACTGCATTTTAATTTGTGTTACATGGCTGAGTAAATAACAAACACTGGACTCACCAAAATCGACAGCAAAAAACTCTTGTTTACATAAATGCCACGTAAATCCAGTGCGCAACAGCGCATTGCGCAACACTTTATTGGCTGTCCTCCACGATAACGTCCACCTTTCCATATTTTTGGTTTGAACACCAACGCATCGACATGTGAGGGAAGGAGGCTTGACCGCTTTCGGGTGACAGTGTTGCCTGCCAGGGAAAAAACCCTCTCACTCGGGGTGCTTGTGGCTGGAATAGCCAAGTAGCTCCTCGAAAGCGGGGGAAGCGGTGCACGTTTTCTGCCCACCACTCCAGTGGATTATCCATTGTGGGGATATGCGGTGTCCGCTGGCAGTAATCCCGTAGCTCATCATCCGCATCACTGTTGACCCGTGTTTTCTTGCTGTTCGTTTGCCTCTGTTCAGTGCTGACGCCGGTCCGTTGCTCACTGGTGCTAGCATTACTGCTAGTGCTAGCTGTCGGCAGCGGGTGTTTCATCTTCAGATGGTTGCGCATAGCAGATGCATTTGTATTGTACTTCAGTACAGCTGTACACAACTGACACTTAACTGTGGAGTTGGTTACATCTTCGTTGAAGTACTGCCATACATAAGAATGTCGGACGTGTTTTGTAGCATTTTGCAGCACCTCGTTTACCTCCATTTTTTTCCACGACTAGTCGACTAGGGCCTACAGCGCCGACTAGTGGTAAAGGTAGTCGACTAGTCGACTAGTCGATTAGTTGGTGAAACCCCTATGCCATGGAGCTAATCTATGTTGTTTTATTTTCTTCTTTTTCAAAGGAGCAACAGAGTCTAATTTTATTCGCAGCGCATCTGTAGCACTATCAACAACATGATCAATTTGAGGTGGTGCACATTTTGTATAAGTTTCCTTCCTTACATGCAGACATGCTATCGAGTTAAGTATTGGTGGAATCTCTTCCTTAAATTTGGCTATAGCACTAACGGATAGGTTTCTGCTGCAGGAGCTTTTGGCTAATGCTTTGCAGTCTAGTAACAGTACTTCAAAAGTTACTAAGAAATGGTCGGATAAGGCAGGATAATGCGTTTCGACTAATAGTTGCTCAATTTCAATACCATAAGTCAGAACAAGGTCAAGAGTGTGATTATAGCAGTGGGTTGGTTTATTTACACTCTGACAGAAACCAACAGAATCTAATATAGAGTTAAATGCAACAGTAAGGCTATTTTTATCTTCGTCAACATGAATATTAAAGTCACCTACAATAATTACTTTATCTGTTTTAAGTACCGAAGTTGATAAAAACTCAGAGAATTCTGATAAGAATTCTGAATAAGGACCTGGTGCACGGTACACTGTAACAAATAAGATTGGCTGCAAAGTTTTCCAGGTCGGATGCGTAAGACTAAAAACGAGGCTTTCAAAGGAGGTATAATTTAATTTTTGTTTAGTATTGATCAGTAAACTTGAGTCAAAGATTGCTGCAACTCCACCTCCTCGGCCCGTGCCTCGGGCAATATGAGTATTGATATGGCTGGGTGGAGTGGCCTCATTTATGCTGACATATTCTTCATGTCTCAACCAAGTTTCAGTGAGACAGCATATATCAATATTATAATCTGATATTAAATCATTTACCAATATTGCTTTAGATGCTAGAGATCTTATGTTTAAGAGACCACATTTAATCTTCCTGTTTTGTTGCACTGTAGTAGTTGTTACATTTACTTTTAGTAGGTTATTATGTATGACACCTCTATTAGTTTTTACCTTAAATTGTCCTTGGGCAGACACACACACTGTTAATATTGGGTATTTTATCGGGTTCGGGATTCCTATGGATGACTGCCTAGGAGAGAGCGCAGAGAAGCGTGTAAGACTGCGACTCTGCCTCCTGGTCTCAACTCCAGTTTGTCATGGATTAAGTCCACAAAGTCCTGAAATGTTTGCCGAAATTAGATTTGCACCTTCCAACGTAGGATGAATGCCGTCTCTCTTAATCAGAACAGGTTTGCCCCAGAAGGCTGTCCAATTATTTACGAAGCCCACATTGTTTGCTGGGCACCACCAAGACAACCAGCGCTGAAATGATGACATGCGGCTATACATGTCATCATTGATCAGATTGGGGAGGGAAGACAGGAGCTGATTGGTGGTACCGCTGTAAATTCACAGAGGGCCCGCTATAGTAACTCAAGGAGAGAGTAATGTCAAATGACAGTACAATTGACCAATCATATCTTCCCTCTAAATGGGTGGGCTTTATTTTCGCGGACTTTAACCTCATTCACACCAACGCAACTCCGGATAAAGCTCCGTGCTAGAGCTTTTCAGGTTCAGAACCGGTTCTTCGATTTAGCTCCGGCTCTTTTCACACCGCCCAGAGTCCGACTGGTAATGCGTCATTGCGTCATCGTTTGCGTCATGACGTAACCGTTTGCGTGCCTGCTTCATAAAGCCAAACCGCGCGGATAAAATCAGTTGTATTAATTTCTTATGGCTCTATCTGCAGCTTTTCCGGAGTCATTTCTGTGGTTTAGACTATATTCTTATAAAAAAAGTGTACTCGTGTCAATAAAGTTTTTTTTAAAACACAACTGCTTCCGAGGTCGGTCTTATTTCTTAAGGTGGACTGAACCATGAGTGTGGAGTAACGTTGTATCTTTCATTTAAATTAACTGTAACCTTCACCCAGGTATGTAACAGGTGTTCTCAAATGAACACGTGAAGTAAAGTTTAATATTTATAGTTTTATAGATTTATAATGAGTTATAATGAGAGGTGATCAACGTGAATGCTCAGGTTCCACCTTAACACGCAGACACGTTGCTTCACCATGAGCAGAAACCTTTATATATACAGTCTACGGCAGAAACACTGAAACTCTGAAACTCTTGTTAAGTTTCTCCATCGTTGTGTACAAACTGGATAAAACGCTGGCTTTTTGTTGTTGTTCAGGAGTGGATCCTGTCTCTGCCCCCACCTCGACGTAAGCTTGATGTATGCAGTGCTTTTGCTCTGGCCGGAAAAAATGTTGGTGCTTGAAACGAACCGGATTCCGGAGCTAAGAGGCTGCTCCGCTGCTGTGTGAACACAAAAACCCGGTGCTTTTCAAGCTCCAGCTCCGAACCGGCCCTGAAACACCGTTGGTGTGAATGAGGTATCAGAAGTTCCGCCCGCTGTGAAGTTGTTGCAGTGACACGTCCTAAAACCCGGAAGTAAGCTGCGCATGGGTTCCTTCGACCAAAAAGCAATGGGATTTCTCCATAGGGTTTTGGAAAATAGCTAGAAATAAGGTCTGTGGAAAACTAACCTGTTAGATAAATGCACGTTTTGTTCAGCCGGATAATATCCACATGTCTACCCTACTTTTATCATCGCAGGAAAGCAATATATTAGACGTAGATACCCTCAAAGCTTTTTAGTTATTTAAAATACGACCTTAACTTAAAGTATTCTTTAATGTTTGAATAAAGGTTAATTAGTTTGTCTGTTTTGCACATCCTCCTATTAATATCTTTGTACATCTGGCACGAAACTGTTTTATTGTAGAGATCACTGACAGTATTTTCTTGACTTTTTTAGATTCTATATTTCTATGATTGACCTTCTACTTTCCCCCTATGAAAGTATGTACTCTTAATATGTTTTTCATCAAATATAACATATTCAACAAAAACATTCAATAACGTGCTTTAACCAATATGTGGTTGCTGATATATTTATGATCTACGTCACTTATTCAGTTTCGGTGGCAGTTCTTCCAGTTTTTCAAGAAAAGTCTTCTCATCAGGGCTCTATAAATAAAGAACTACGGCAGATGTGTAATATTGAATGCAGCCGAACCGTCTATTACAATGCCGTTACGTGATGACTTTCAAAGAGAAAAGCAAGCACACTCGGATTAAAGTATATATTTTTTTTTTATGTTTTCGGATTTCATATCGCATAAACACCATATCCCAACGTGCATCGCAACATCCTATCACCGAGCTTCAACCATAGCTGAGGATATTGGGTAATCAGTTCAGTGGGTGTGTATTGCAATAATAACACTCAAAATGTCCCATATATACTGTAGGCCTACGTCTGTATCCGGTGACTTTATTTGGAAATTCAGTTCCTGACGGATGGCAAAAAAGCCTGAGATTATAGAATTAAACAAATAAATAAAAACAAGGATAATTGAGTGTTATTGTTGAGTAAATAACAGTGTGTTATTTAGGAAAGAATAATAAATTAGAAGGAAAAAAGATTTAAAAAATACGTATTTCAGTATTCTGAGCCGGATTTATTTTCCTCACGGACGTTAAAAAAAGTCCAACATTATAGAATTTTAAATAAAAACAATAATCGTGGCTTGATATTGAGTAAGAAAATGTTTTTATGAACCACACAGCTTCCGGTCTTCCAAGACCCGACCGGACAGAAAGACGTGGTGCAGACACGAATTATACTACCAATAGAAATACATTGCTTTTAAAATCGTTCTGTGTGACACAAAAAAGAAAAGGAGAAAATCGTATTGGTGAACACGAATCAATAGATTAAATGTCGTGACTATAACACAAAATGCCGTGAGACTGGGTTGGATGCGTCGCTGCAACGAGGTTCAGACGAGCTGCACCTGGATAAGGAAGGTCTGAAAACTCTAGTGCAGCAGCAGAAGAGGGAGGCCTCTGGTGTGGGGACTGCTGTATTTTGACCTCTTAGCCTAGGATTGATATTTGTATATTTCAAATGTTGATTATAATGAATGTTATATGGATTGGATTGTTTTAAGGTGTTTTCTGTGTTGTATTTGGGTCAGAGTTGGGATTTTGTTAGTCTAATGGGGCCACCTTAAGGTGGGGCATAACAGGTTATGGTCAATATATAAATGTAAACCAAAAAATGTTCTCTATTAAGTTTTGGATGTATAAAGAACCAGAGTTCCCTGCCTATACTGTATGTCAAGCATTAACTTCAGTTTAGCATTTTTGGGTAATTGCTCAAAAGCTAAATCATTAGCTAACTGGCTAGAGCTACAGTAAGCTAACACGCCTGAGCAGCCCCTATTGAATACAGTGTATGGAGCAGACATACCAATACCTGCTAATCAGTGCTAACATAAATAAAATAATACTGGAATTTAACTTACTGGAAAACACAGACTTCTTGGACGGTCTGTTAGTACGATACATCCCAATGGTCGTAATGTAGGCTCAATAACAACTTGAAAACAGTCTCAGCAACACGCACATGATACGGGCCCCCAGAACAGTATCCGCGGGAGGAACATAATCCTAGCAAATGAAACCTTGCTGCTCATCCAGTTGACTCCTGACTCTTTGACGGCGGAGAGGGAGTATACAGATATCAGTGCAAAATGGATATGTTTAGTTCACTAAAAGCATGAGCACATTCATGCACAACGCTACAGAGTAAGACTTCTTATCAGCAGCTAATCTCATTAGCTCATTGCTATACCTACATTTTTCTCATAGCAGGAGAAAGAGAGAGGATGGTCTCTTCTCATACTATGGTATACTAGTGGGTCTTGACACACTAGGGAGGGGAGACATATTTGGAATGCTTAAAATGTAGCATTGCACTTCCACAAACTTGACACATTGGTAACTGCTGGACAGTAAGACCTCACATTGTGTTTTAAAATGCAGATTTTTTTCCGTATTAATTTTGAGTCTAAGGACTCAAGCCTAAATGAATGTAAGACTGTGGAATCATCAGGATTATTTTCTCAGACTTTGCGAAGCCCACTCATAGAGATAAGACATTGAACAAACCAGAGTACAAAATGTTGACAGAACTCATATTTTAATAATTCTTAACAAGTATAGGTATGGATTTACACTCAGTTCATAACTTTGTTTTTTATGCTTTGTATTTTTGTACATATTCTGTGCGTGCAAGGCAAAGATAAACAAGACTGTAGAAAATAACTTCTTTCCAAGTATGAGACGCAGGCTCAGGAAACTGAACTGAGGTCTGCTCTTACAAAATACACACCATCCTCCACAGCCACCTGAGAGTTTGATAGAATAAATATACTCCTGTTGCTATCTCACACTATCTCTGATCATATATTGGTCATATCTGGTCTCTTATGAAATGATAGATATGGTGATTATTACATATGTGTGTGTCTAATGTAATGACCCTAAAATGTCACATATTGATGTGATTCAATAGAAACATGCAGAGCTTTAGTGTCCCATGTGTACATTTCAAGATACTAAAAGGCTGATAGTAAAAAATAAATAACACTTAACAAGGCAGGATATATTTTTCCCACATCGATCGCATGATGAGATTGTTAGAAGTATTGTAAGGGAAATGGATTTGACATTGTTTTCAATGTGTACAATTATTTGAGAAAATAACCATAAAATTGGGTTTTTTCCTTTATTTGTCAATTCCCTTTTCAAGATGTTGGTTAACTAGGATGTTTTGGTATATAAATGTAAAAACATCAATGTTTTATGTTGCTTAATCCTAGTCTGGTGACTGGTCCCAAACCTCCAAGTTGCCAACCACATTTGAAAATAAACTGATCGATTCAAGTCTGGCTGTACTGTTGATTATGTGAGCCAGTTTAGCCTTTTATAAGCTTAACTTCAATAATCATAACTGAAGTAATCATCCCACTGTCACACTCTGAACCTGGTGTTAGCTGTTTGCCCCTGTAGCACATGAGGAAATGGTATTGAGGGTTAGTGTATTGCTGTTTTCTTCCTGGATAGTCTTATTGTATGGGGCGGCTGCAGTTAAGGAGGTAGAGCGGGATGTCCACTGAGATCTGCGATACTTTGACTGCATGTCTAATGGCGCATTTCCAATGCTAATATAGTTAGGCCTTGGTAGGCCAGGATCACTTTATGCTGCGTTTCCATTACAGTTTAGGAACTGGGGCAGTAACTATAGTAACACAGTATAGGCGGAGCCGTGACGTCATCTTCAATGCGAAACACAACACCAACACCAGCCGTTAGCTGTTAGCACTCAGAGCACACAGCTCTTCATATCTGTTCAGAATCTAGACAAAAGTTAAACAAGTACAAACCACAGACTGTCTGTGTCATGGTGAATACAGTCGCTGGTTTATTTATGTCTGTATAGGCCGTTGTTGTGAGTGTAGACGGTCGGTGCATATACAACGTTAGCTTAACCGGTCTCCATTCAGAAAACACGCATTTTAAAAGGTTTTTCGCCTGCCGTCTTGTCTGCAGACTTGTCAAAGCATTAATTCATAGTTTTTATTAACCGGTATCAGTATGTTGTTACTTCTGCATCATTTTGAAACGTGTATTACAATTAAATCACGGTAAAATATGTTCATTTTGTTGTAGTTGCCAGCGATTCTCTCACTAGTTTAGCATACTCAGCCCGGTTGTTGGCCCTGAAAGAACCTCGATTTTGGAGGGCCAGAAAACTGTGAAAAAGTACCCGCTAGCCGGAACTACGCCTAGTGGAAACACAACCAAAAACGGGCACGGCACGCTTAAACCGCGCTGTCTTTGGGCAAGACATCCAACCCCAATTTCCTCAATCAGTGTATGAGTGTGAGTGAATAAGCCTTAGATTACATGATGAGCAGTTTGGCACCCTGTAAGGCAGATCTGCAGTGTATTAACTGACAAACTAATTGTCAGTGTGCACTATTGAGTGGCGTAGGAATGAGTTATAAAGCCCGGAATGAGTTAGCATTTTAGCACTTCATGTTCCCTGGTCTAGAACTCAAAGTTTTTTGAAGGAGTTTTCAATTAGATGCCTGAAATAAGGTCTGTGGTTAAAACAAGCTGAAGAGATGTTCACATTTTGTTCTACGACATAAAATATGTCAGCGTTTGCTAACATGTGACTAAATGTCATCACACCAAATGTTAGCCGCCTTTAGCTTAGCTTAAAATCATAAAAGTGGTGTTAATATGTGGAGATGATCCTGCTGAACAAAATGTGTTAGTATCATAAACGTGTGTTTGCCACAGATCTCATTTTTGTAACATTCCAATGGAAATATCCCACTGCTTTGTGTCGAGGGAGCCATGGTGATGCTAACTTCCTGGTCGGCCCACAAAAGAAATCGTCATCACTGCACCACTGTACAGGAGCAAAGAAACTCTCTCCCAAACAGCTATAGACAAAAACAAAAGCAGAGGATTACGAGGGGAAAAGCAGAGTTAAAAACATCATGCAATAAAAAATGTGAGTTACCACAAATGCCCAATTTTAAAAAATGTACGCAAAAGAGGGCCATATGTATAAATGTGGATGAAATACCAAAATCCAATTGATGGAATATGTCCAACTAGTTCAAGAGCCTTTTTCCCTGAACCCGTTCATCTACGGGAAAAAGATATCAACAAGGAAAAGTGAAGAGATATACTCTTTTAATTGTAAACTACACCATGTGCCTTTAAATCCCTTATTAAATAAAAATGATAACATGTGAAATAAGTGAGTCTTTGACATGATGTGTTAATGAGCCACACTCATAGACGTTCTGTTCAATTAGCCATCCTTGTGTGGAGATCACACAATAAAGATATCTCAACCACACACTCCTGTCAGTTACTCATGCAGCTGATGCTGTCTGTGTCCCATTTCAGACCCAACCTCCTTGGAAGGACTCAGATGACTCTTAAAGGTTTCCTCAGACTGAATGGAAAGTGAGTTTACAGGCAATCAGTTGCCTTCTTAATGCAAACATGCAATGGATGCAGATTTTCCCCTGATGATGCATGTTAAAACAGCTGCCCTAATCAACGTAGAGATTTTGCCCTCAGCACAACAGGCCCCGGGCTTGGGAACCACATGGTCACTGGTCCAAGTTATAAAATATACGTGGTTTGGACTAGTAGCTGGAGATGAGCCAGTTCACCTCCTGGATACTGTCGGGATGTCTTTGAGCAAAGCACCAAACCCCCAACAGCTCCAGGGTGCTGAACTGCTGCAGCCCAGCACTCTAACAGCTGTTCATCAATTGCATTCATTTGTGCATGTGTGTATTTCATGGCCTACTGTGTAAAGGTCCTGTTTGTCATTTAGTTTGTCCACTTTTTAATGTTTTGGGTGTTTGACCACTGGACGGTTTGTGCAGTGTGTGTTTATCCACCTCAAACGGACAGTACAGCGACTGTGCAGACGTTCGCTGTAAGATGGCAACAAAACATGCACCAACCATGTGCACTAAATTAGAGCCTGTATCCACATAGCGCCTTTTCTGAACACTAGCATATTTTTCTCAATTGATTCAAATGAGGAGTGAGCACATGCGGCAACGTTGAGAATAGACCAGGGTCTTTTTTTGATGCTGCAAATGCTTTGAGATGAAAATATTAAATATTTTCAGAAAAGCGCTGGCGACATCGCTGTAGAAATGTTCAGCTAGCAAAACAAAGACATACAGCATAGTTTGAGCAGAGCAGGTGAGTGTTGTACTCTACCCATATTTGGATCTAGTTGTGACAAGCTCAATTATACAATGTGTGAGAGCAAGAATCCTCCAGTTGTTGCTAATGGTAAAACAAATTGGCAAACAAATAAAAAGTAGCCGAAATATTTAATAAAATGAAAAGGGGCGATGCTAGCCTGTCACGCAACAGCAACGTTGTCAAGACGTGGAGACGCTGTGTGGACACAGGGTCTTGGGTCTGAGACTTTCAAAGAGAGCACCCTGACACGGGACACAGCAGCTTTCTACAGGGGGGTACAACATTCATGCTGTTCTCAGACTTGGTATACCCTCCTATATCCTGATCTCAGTGATGTCACAGCCCCCCTCTCTTCCCAGGTGCGTCTTATGTCTTTTTTTAAGTCCGTGTTTGTGTTATTCGGACAGAGGGGGCTCAGTTCTTTGGTCTGCTGCTTTCACTGTGTGCATTTTAGAGAGCTCCTCCTGTGTGCTGTTCCTCCCCTCCTCTGGGGGGGGGGCTGTGCCAGGGCTTTTCTTCTTGAGGGACAGGGGGCTAACTCGCGGGTTTTCTTGGGATTCTGATATAGCTGAGATTGTGCCGGGGGTCTTCTCTTGGGAGGGTGGGGACAGTAGCCGTTTTTCTCGAGTTTGAGGAAAACGGGGGCCTGTGCTGGGGCTCTTCTGCTCAGATGGGGGAGTTACAGGGGGCTTTTGGAGGCCGTGGGTCAGCCTCTCCAGGACGGGTGGGGGTTTGTCGGAGGCTGCAGTTGGACTGAAGAGTCGGGCTGCTGATGCTTCTATGGAGGAGGGACACGCTGAGCCTGGGGGGAGGGGCTTAGTTTCAGCTCCACAGCCCATCCTGCCTCTTTCTGCCTTCAGCTCCTTTTCATCCTGGACAGTCTTCCTCTTCTCTTCTTGTTTCCCTGCGTGACCGGCTGCATGGAAGAAGAACAGATAGACAGATGTAAGCACTGAAAGAAATACTGCTCCAAAAAAAAGTACAGAAATAATGAAAACACAGCGTTTTTGTTTGTTATCGTTTTTCACTTATTATAAGAAAAATATCTGCCAATAGAACAAGTGAAAATCTACTGAGCCCCCTAGGGGACATGGGGAAGAAAAAAAAAATGTTTGAAAATAAAAAATAAAAAAAAACCCTTTGCGAGATCTCGCAATACTTTTGCGATATCACGCAAAACCCCGTTGCAGTTTGTAGACGGTCCCTAAGCATTCCTCTCCCTCCTCAAGCTGCAGATTGTGACTAATTCTTGATGTTTAGCTCGTATGACGGCGCGTATCGAACTGTTCTGATAAAAACGACTCTGTAACTCGTTGTCTACCTTGCTATGATTGTAAAGTCATGTTGTTTGTATTTTTACAACGTTATGTTCATGAGTTATTGATCCGCGAAATTCGAATCTGTCAATAACTCAGCTCAGAGGGACGTGCATGTCCCCTCGCTCTAAATGCTCTCTTGAGGTGTCTTCACTTATGTGAAACCCTTTATATATACAGTAGGGGTGTAACGGTTCACAAACATTTCGGTTTTTAGGTCACGGTTCGGTTCGGTACGTTTTCGGTACAGCAGAAAAAATTATCACAA
Organism: Notothenia rossii; assembly: GCF_949606895.1. NCBI lineage: Eukaryota > Metazoa > Chordata > Actinopteri > Perciformes > Nototheniidae > Notothenia > Notothenia rossii. The sequence goes on from NC_136903.1 coordinate 36,689,165, forward strand.
AACATAAAATATTTTTGGTGTTTTTTAAATTATTATTAAACTGTGAATAATGTATTCACTCAAATAAATACAAAATATAATAAAATAAACATTAAGGTGCAGCATTTCGATGAACTGAAATAATCTGTATTTGAACTGTACTGTACTAGTACCTAAGCAGCCAGCTTGACATTAGGACTTGCTTGTCATTGTATTTTCATGTTTTTTTAAAGAAAAATTAACTTGTCCACATTGCTTGCCGAAAGGGCAGATCTACTTGCACTAACAATGTCTCCTGCTGTAGAGAACACCCTCTCGCTAGGTACAGAGGTAGCAGATACAGACAGGTAGCGCTTTGCTAACATGGCAACATAAGGATATTTGGCGTTTGTAATAGCTTTGGCTCGGTTTGAACTTTTTGCGAGTGGTGGAGGCTTAAATGCTAGTGGGAGTTAGGTTTGCACTTCAGTCTTTTTTCTTTTGGTACCGGTGATATTCACGTTCGGGTGATTCCTTTTCAAATGAGTGTGCAAGTTTGATGTATTGCCTATGTGTGAAAACTGATGCCTATTGCCAAGCATTGATGTTATATCTTTATATTTAAGGCCAAGCGCAAAGTAAAATCGATGAACCACTCCATTATTGTGGTTTCTGTGTTGCCATAGCAGCCGAACTGACCAGGAAGTACATTGAGCTAAATGAAAAGTTTTGAGAGATCTCGCAAAAGTATTGCGAGATCTCGCAAAGGTTTTGCGAGATCTCTTTTTTTTTTCAAATAATTTTTTTTTCTTCTCCAAGTCCCCTAGGGGGCTCCGTAAAAATCTGCTTGGTAAGATTTCCTGAAACAAGATATTCCTGATATTTAGATAAATTACATCCTGTAATTAGCTGGGAAAAAGGATTTTGAACTATTTTGGACCAGGATCAGGAGATGTTGTGTTACAAAATAAGCCAGAAATGCTTTTCCGTTTTCTGGTGATTTTCTAATATCAAGTAAGATTTTTTAAATTTTTAAACAAGACGATAAATCTTTTACAAATACCACACTAGCTTAAAAACCTTGTGACATGTTTCATCTGAGCTACAACTCAAAATAAGATGTTTTTAAGAATCTTTGACTTAAATAGATACAGTACTTAGGATGCATTGTTTAAAATCATAGACCCTATATCTCACTGCATTGTTACTTCTTAAAGAGCAACTTCCAGGTTAAAGACACCTGTGAATAAATGTGTAGGAAAATGATGAAGACACTAGATTTTCAAAAAAATATACAAAAATATACACTACAGTGACATCTGGCGTCGTTTTTGTAAGAAATGTTCACTTCTGCATAAAAAAGCCTCGGCACGTGACCTCCCGCGTGTGACGTAACACGGGGGACACAAGGGGGAGAGCGGCCGGTGTAACGTATTAATAAACATGGATCCCAATGCTAGTTTCGACACAGAAGACACAGAAGAAGTTGAACATGAATATTCGAATGCATATGACGGACCACAACCTTATAATTATGAGCCTGCTAGGCGTCCAAGAGACCAGGAGCAGCCAAGGATTAGAAGAAATAACGGCCATCGGAGAGAAATTGAGCTGTGGTGTGAGGAGAACCAGTGGAGAACTGGGCAGCTATCTTGGTGAGTGACCGGCGTTAGCTACAGAATGTTAGCTAACGTCACATCACAACATTGTAAAGTTAGCTATCATATATCAGGCTATAACTAAAGTAACATTGATAATATAGTAACGTTACTGGCAGGACTGTTGATACTGATCCATAACAGAAACTAATGCGCAAGTATCAGCCGTATCTCGCGTTACCTAATGCAACTCCACACTACGGTGCTGTGTACCGGAGGAGAGACGCGAGATACGGCTGATACTTGACGATCTGGCGGAGAAAGGTTGTGGAGCCTCCGTTGATATGCCGTTGTAAATGGCTTGATGGAAAGCAGGTGTGTAGTCGGGGAGGGTGCACAGCTGATTGCAGCAGGTGAGTGGAGGTTGAGCCGGGAGCCAGGAGTGACAGCCACCACGCCCACACAAACAACACAGACAGGGGGAAACAAACAAACACAAAGGAGACGGCTGGAGCAGTACAGCCACCACAGCGTTACATAATGCAACTCCACACTATGTCTTACGGTGCCGTGTACCGGAGAAGAGAGAGAGACAGCAGCGAAGGGGGGGGGGGGAGAGAGAGAAGTAATACGGTTTCCTGATAAAGCTGTGGAGAGTATGTGCTGCAGGGAGGTGGATGCACAACGCAGCCAGGAACGAACGCTAGCTCCGGTCCTTTTTACTGTGGACTCGATGTCCTGACAGGCTGGTATTTTTGCAACCTGCACAAACACAATACTGCACCATGATTACAAATGGTGAAATACAATGTAAAACTACCGAAAAATACCAGCTCCTTAAAACACAACCGCTCTACTCAACGCAACTCTACTATACCCGCGGTCAGAGAGCGGAGATGTGTCCCCTGTGTGATGTAATATGATGCGTTTGACGTATGACCTTAAAAAAAAGCCGTTTTTAAGAGCAAAGCTCAAAATTGCTCCTTTCCCTCTGAATTCCTGCCCTTATGTCTCGTAAAACATATCAAATCCTGCATTCACTTTTTTAATTGTAATTTTCAAGCAAGTTTAAGCATAAATGTAGAAAAAATAAAAACCTGCAAGATGCTCTTTAAGTTATTATGTCTATCTATTATAAAGACATATTCTGACTAGAGATTAGACAAATATAATTTGCAAGATTTGGGTTTTTTGCAGTGAGAATGTGTTTCAACAGAAAGAAAGAAGCAACATGTCTCTTATATTAAGAGAGATGCAGAGTTCAGTTATGAGCATGAACCCTCCTCTCACCCTCCTGAGCTCTCTGTGCTTTCTCCACACAGGAAGGGTCTTCAGTGCAGGGGGGCAGGTCTCCTCTGGAGCCGCAGAAACGGATAGGAGACCTCTGCAGCACCGCCTTCAGCTCTGAGAGACATGGAGACAGATTTTAACTTTAATCATGACCGTGTGTACAAAATAACTATAACAGCCAAGTACACCAGTCAAGTAGTGTATCAGTATTTATGTATAAACAAAAGTAAAGTGAAATGTCAGTTTGTATCAGGGTTCTCCATGAGGGAACAGGGTGATGCTGAATCCTTATCAGCTGTTCTTTTAACAGCTTTAAAGTAGAGAACATTTAACATGTATGTAATATAAAGCTTGAGAGAGCGGCTTCACCCCTGGCCTTTTTAGGAATTTGCTTGAGAATGTTCCAGACAATTGTTATTCACTGCTGACGAAGGCCTTCATGGAAAAGAAGAATTTCAAGAGCCAGACAATTCTATCATGTTATCGTTTCTGCTGAATCAATAACCTCGCTGTTGTTCCTTTAGTTTTCAAAGCCTCACCTTGCGTCATGGCCAGAGTGTCCTCATGGACCGACACAGCTCTGCGTTTCAGAACGGGCTTCAAGTGTTGCCGTGTCTTAGGAAGACTCTCTGAAAGTATACAAGTGAATAAACAAATCAGCTTTTCTTCAGCTACTAAATGTAGGAGGCGTGTGGCGTAGTGGTAGAGTGCGTTGGTGTTGGGATCAGGGGGTCACAGGTTCAAACCCCACTGCAGTCAACATGTCGTTGTGTCCGTGGGGAAGACACTTCACCCCAAATTGCTCCTGTGGGGATTGTCCACAGTATTGAGTATGTAGGTCGCTTTGGATATAACAAGTAACATGTAATAATGTAAAACCTACTAACATGTGGTAGACCACACACACATATTAACACGGTTTAATATTGTTATAATTGTCTGCTATTCACTCCCTAAGACTGTAACAAATGTTGGGAGATAGCAATTTGCAATTTCTACTTTTACATTTTAATTATGTTATACCTGGTACTTTTTTCAATACTCACTAACTTCATAATGCTGCTACTTTTTGATTATACCTTGTATTTGTAACTTTACTTTTCATCCATACCAATCCACTTCTAATATGGAGGAGGATGTGGTTTCAGTGAGACGTACCGTCGGTCACTGACTGTGCTTTCTCCGAGCGCTCCTGTGTGCCGGGCCCCCTCCAGGCAGACGGAGCAGAGGGGAGCAGCTCCTTCCTGGGGGACAGAGTGGAGGCTGCACCCGGGGGCCGCTCCTGGCTGCCGTTCTGGATAAGAAGATCAGAGGATAAAACTCAGCGAGCCGTGACACAAACAATAATAATAATAACAATAATAATACATTACATTTATAAAGCGCTTTTCCTGGTGCTCAAAGCGCTTACAAGCAAGTAAAACAAAAATAACAACAAAAGTAGAAAGTGCTAAGCTAGGTGGAATAAGGGCAAGGGGTTAGTTGATTTGGAGTTGAAGGCAAGAGTGAAAAGGTGAGTTTGGAGGGATTGTTTGAATGATGTGAGAGTGTTGGCGGATCTGACGTGGCTGGGGAGGGAGTTCCAGATTGTGGGGGAGGCTGCTGTGAATGTGTATGTGCTGACTGACTGAGCATGGAGCCAGGGAATGCATGTTGCAATATGGAAATCAAAAGTAGTTTATGGTGACACACCTAGCTCAGAAGTCTAAACGACCATTGTGGAACAAATCCTTACTTCAGTTGTAGTTTGTGCTACTGTTAATTTGTATTGTGTTTCTTGTCTTTCTAATATTCAGTTCACCCTCAATGATAAATACTGGGAAGAAATGTATCACATATACCTCAAATGTGTTCATTTTCTATCTTTCTTTCTTAAGTGTATTCAACAAATATCGTTTTTTTCACTATATTTATTTATTGAATGTAACTTCTTTATGAAAGCAGTGCATGGTTTGTATCCCCCTCCTTCTGGCAACCTCCTCTCATGGTTTTTCTTCTTAGAGCTTTTCAGCAGTTGTCTTTCTTAACGTTGCATTGATCTTTTGTTTTGCTTATGCTGAAGCTTTTCATAATCCAATACATGCTGTCTTCTTTTTTTTTTTTTTACTTTCTACCCTTCAGAGCATTCTTCAGTGCACCATTTTAACCCATATGTTACAGGTGCTTTTCACAGAAATGTGATGTACCCTGCAGTATTTTCTTCTAATTTATTTTATCTTCATCATAATAAAGTACATTTTCCTTAGTTTGAAAAAAAAACATATCCTCTCATTCTCTATTGGTTACTGAACTGTCTGCTTTTTGTAGTCTGTTTCAGGAAAAAAGATTCGCTCACCTTTTGTCCTGTTCCATTTATATAAAAACCTGTCTGAAAATGAGCTGATCAGATTTTGGCCACTTTATGATGCCATAAGGCAGGGGTGGGGAACCTTTTTCCTCACAAGGGCCATTTCAATTTTTTCAACATCCTCCGAGGGCCGTACAAATAATTGGCCTCTGCTTAAAAATACTGAAATCACAGCCCATTCATTTCGCCTTTCTTTCATGCTGTGCAAAGAAAAAGCAACCTCTTAATCCAGATATCTCACCATGACTTGCGCATGCATGCACGTACACGGTTGTGGCATGACCACCAAAACAGAAAGATATGGATAAAAGATGTGAGCAAATGTATTTAGTATCCTATCCATGTGAACATGATTTAAGTGGGTGGGAAGATTTTTTTTTTTTAAATGTTGAAGTTAAAAGCATCAATCTGGTGCACTTTGAGAGCAACATTAGGAGATCTATGGATACATCTCTCAACACCCATATGAAACAGAACAGTAAGCAGATTTCATTTTTCTTTATGGATATTTTACAAATCACTCCCCTTTCAAACTGTATTCTCTGTTTACTTTATTCTCTTTTTTTTTATAACTATAATAATCATGTAAAGATGTGCCTTTACCTTGCTGGTTGTAGAAAAAGCTTCTTATATTTGTTAGCATAGTTAGCTAACCAGATGCTAATAACAACAAAGTTATTGACTGTATGATCAGTATGACAGATGAATAGATCACCACTGGGCTTTCAACTAAAGACAAAAAGAAAAATGTAAAAAATGTGTACGGCTCCTTATGGGTACTGACATTTGTGAAGTCCCGGCCCGGAGCGACGTCCTGGTGCTCTCTGGCAGCTCTAAACCCCTGTCGGACGAGACATATACCACGTGATGACACGTTAAGCTCGTGTTGTCTTCAAGGAGCCTGACCTTGGCCAGGAAAAACAGGCACTGGCTTGTTTAATTCTTTTGCGGGCTAGATTTCAGTTTCTTTTCTTTTCTGCGTGTGTTACCTTGAGGGCCGTATCCAATTGTATTTAATTTAAGTCAATGTTTAATTCTTTCAGTGTAACAAGTTCATGCTTCAAAGCATTTCCTCCTGTGTTGTTATCAGTTTAAAGTTATCATAAGAGGTAAATATTAACAAGGCATTGACATGACACTCTTGCTGCTGGGTTCCCTCTGAAGTTTCTGACTGACTGCAGTGTTACCTGTGCTGTAGTATCGCTCAGCCGGCCGTCATGGATGTGTCTGAGCTGCACCCTCCCTGCTGAGCTGCTGGGGGGGGGAGCGGAGGAGGGACGGGTTGCCCCCCCGGCAGGAGATGCCGGGGTGGGGAGGGGAGGCTTGGCTGCCACGGCAGGTTTAGGCGGCAAGGGGCCGACTGGGCGCTCATGAACGGTGGGTTTTGGGTGAATAGGGGGATCCGGTCTGATGGGGTCCAGTGCTCTCATAGGATGTCTGGGGTCAGCTGGAAACAAGGTGCAGAGACAGTGAGTAGAAGACAGTGTGTGAATGATGCAGGGATGATTTTTGTAGGCCGACCGGGAAGTTAGCATTGCATGGGATACCTTAACAAAAAGCAACAAGATTTCCTTTTGATTTAGAAAAAGTGCAGAAATTAAGCTCTGTGGCAATCACACTTTTGATACTTACTTTTTCAGCAGGATAATCTCCACATATTAACACCACTTTATAGTAGTTGAATTATTAATAGTTATTATAATGTTTTAACTCCAGACATACACCAGTGGGCTATTTGCCAATATACAGTATATCAGCCGTAGAACCAAACATGAATATCTCTTCATCCTAAAATGGCGGTGGCGAGCAAGCTGCTAACTGAGAATGCGGAAATCCATCATGCCAAACATTAGCCACCTTTAGCTTAGCGCTGATGACATGTTGATAGGAAGTCACGTCACAACCTTATATAATCTTTGGATTTTTGGCAATTGAATTTACGCTTCATAAATAATAAAGTACTGTTAATATGTTGAGATTATCCTGTCGAACAAAACGTGTACAGTAGACTACCAGTCAAAAGTTTGGACACACCTGCTCATTCGAAGGTTTTTATTTATTTTAATTATTTTCTACCTTGTAGATTAATACTGAAGACATCAAAACTATGTGGAGGCCAGGTCATCTGACGCAGCACTCCATCACTTTTCTTCTTAGTCCAATAGCCCTTACATAGCCTGGAGATGTGTTTAGGGTCATGACGTGTTAAAAAACAGATGATGGTCCCAGTAAGAGCAAACCAGATAGGATGGCATGGCGCTGCAGAATGCTGTCGTTGCCATGCTGGTTAAGTGTGCCTTGAATTCTGAATAAATCACCAACAGTGACACCAACAAAGCCCCCCCACACCATTACACTTCTTCCTCCATGCTTCACGGTGTGAACCACACATGCAGAAACCATCCGCTCACCTTCTCTGCGTCTCACAAAGACACAGAGGTTGGAACCAAACATTTCAAATTTGGACTCATCAGACCAAAGTACAGATTTCCACTGTCTAATGTCCAATCCTTGTGTTTCTTGGCCCAAACAATTATCTTCTTCTTGTTGTTCATCCTCAGTAGTGGACCTTTGCAGCAATTGGACCATGAAGGCCTGATTCACGCAGTCTCCTCTGAACAGTGGATGTTGAGATTTGTCTGCTACTTCAGCTCTGTGATCGTTTATGTTGGCTCCAATCTGAGGTGCTTTAATTTGCAGTTATGTATTTATCCTCTGCAGCAGAGGTAACTCTTGTTCTTCCTTTCCCGGGGGGGTCCTCATAGCGTTTGATGGTTTTTGCGACTGCTCTTGAGAAGTTCTTGAAATGTTCCGGATCGTCTGGCCTTCATTTCTTAAAGTGATGATGGACGATCATTTTTCTTTACTGAGTTGAGTCATTCTTACCATAATATGGATTACAACTAGGGATACTCCAATCGCCAATTTTGGGGCCGATCACCGGAATCAGTATCGGCCGATACCGATCGCCGATCTGATCGAGTGGGCGGGGCCTATGGGGATCTTCCATTTAAAGTGATGTTTAAAACTCAGTTAATGGGGCTCATAAACTAGCGCTTCCACAAACAACAACCAACATCATTATTACATTCAAATGAAGTACATTATTCAAGTTTACTCTAACTTTGGATAATAACAAGGGATAAATATTTTCCTCTCTTCCCCTCTCTCTCTCTCCTGACAGCCTGTCAGTATCGTCTCAGGCAGCTCACTGATCCAGTAATGAGTGACCCGACGAATATTTTAAGAATACATATATTTATAACTAGTTTAGCTTGTTCCAGAGGTAGATAAAATAGCTAAGTGTGTTAGGTTTAACTCTTAGCGTGTGTTGCTCCGCTCACCGGTCCGTCTCAGCGGGTGGAGCTGCAGGATTTCTGCTTCGCACGTTGCATACCGCTATTTTATTGTCATTTTCGGACACCTTAAAATACTGCCAGAATGGTGAAGCCATTTTGGCGAGCTTGTTTTGCCGCGCACAGAGAAAAGTGTCAAGTATTTTACGTCATCATTTTACGTCATGCGATCAGCTCTCGCGATCGTCATTTTTAGAGAGCACCGATCAATCGGCAGAGAGTGAGTATCGGCCGATATCGATCGGCGGCCGATCGATCGGAGCATCCCTAGTTACAACAGTAGTCAAATAGGGCTTTCCACTGTGCACTAACCCTAACACTGCACAACACAACTGATGGTCTCAAACCGATTAAGAAGGCAAGTAATTCCACAAATTGACTCTTGGCAAGGTACACGTGTTAATTGAAAACCATTCCAGGTGACGACCTCATGAAGCTGACTTAAAGAAGCCAAGAGTGTGCAAAGCTGTCATCAAGGCAAAAGGGGGCTACTTTGAAGAATCTAAAATATAAATCATATTCTGGATTTTTTAACACTTTTTTGTTAACTAAATCATTCCATATGTGTTCTTTTAGTTTTGATGTCTGTATTAATTTACAATGTAGAAAATTATTAAAATAAATTAAAAACCTTCGAATGAGCAGGTGTGTCCAAATATCATGTGTTTGCCACAGAGCCTTTTTTCTGCAATATTCCGTAATTCAATGTTAAATCTCATTAAATCGCTATTTGTCGATGGAACCAGGGAGATGCCAACTTCTTTATACCTGATGACGTGGACATGGTTCTGGGCTTCATGTATGTGGGAGGAGGTACAGGCTTGTCCAGGATAGCACCTGAGGGACAGAGACAGTAGGTCCCAGTAAGACTGAGGGTCACTTTTAATCCGAGCTGTACATGTAATGAATACAACAGAAACACCGTGCTCCACTGAAGCCTTTCTAATTAAGTGACACAGCAGTAAGTGATCTGCTGCTCTGTTCTCATAAGCAGGAGCTTCACTGAAGGTGCAGCAGCAACATTACTGCTGTTCCCAATTAGTTCCCAAATGAAATGAAAATCTACGGTGGTCGACAATTGGCTTCAACGGCCCAGAATAATCCTATTAGGTGAAGACTTTTCTTCATTTGCGTGTGATTTGTCGGATTAGTGTTTTTTATTTACTTAATTTTTGAAACAGTGGTGCATTTCTCCTTATGGAAGTGTTTTGGGCCTTTGTAACACGTTTGTAACAGTCTGCTACTGTAGAATCACTTCAAATGTTACACTTTTCAACACGACTTTGCAAGTTAAATACTGAAGATTGTAAAATGATTAGTATTCATTTTTTGTGTTTAAAGATTTGAATAGAAATGCACTCTCACCTTCAGAGTTGGCCTTTCTCAGCTCCTCGTCTTTATTCTAGACACATATTAAAATACATTATTAAACTACTCAACACAGGATCCAGAATGTATGATGGATAAGCAGTCCTCGTTAAATAAATGTGCCACAAATATATAAAATCCTTCTAAAACACACACACACAAATCCTACCTGACTGGTTTTGGTGTCAGCAGGTGGAGTTTTGGCCACGCCCATTCTGTGCAGCATCACCTGAAGCCTCTGTTCAAAACTAGACGTGCTCTCAGACGCATGTTTCTGAAAGAGCATCCATAGACATTTAGAATAATAAAAAATGCATTTTTGTATGTTACTGTCAGTGCTGTGGTATTCTTCACCATAATCAATCAAATAATCAATCATCATAAATGTGGACCAAACTGATAAACACATGAAGCCTGCAGAATACTTCATCTGACAGAATCTGATCTAACACTTAATGATTACAGTTGTCTTGCATTCTGGTAACAACTGAAACTGCTGCAGGACTTCTGAGTGTCTCCATCTTTTAAAGGATCAAATGCAGCTGACAGATGCTGGAATTTTTCCAGATAAGTTCTTGTTACATCTCTTAGCTTTGAACTCTGACAGTCTGATCAAGATTAAGAGTCTGTTCAGTCCTCAGGATAGACTTTAGGACAGTATCTGTTCTTTTACATGTTGTTGTCCTTTTACTACTAACAAGTAGTACCAATACAATAATCTTCAGCCTGCATCTCACTACAGCAGTGCAGGAATAATATTACTGTTGATAAATTATAATTATTTGTATTACCAAGCCACAGAAAATAAATATACATGTACATTTTACAAACCAGTTTCTGGTTTTCTTTGAAAACGGGTCAGCTCAGACTGACCTTACTGTGTGTGTCATCCTTGTCTTCAGGCTCTAACCCTGTCAGCAGGATGAGGCTCTGGCTCTTTCCCTCCCTCAGCGACCTCTTGGTCACCTTGAGTCTCCTCTCTCCAAACGGACTCCCTCCCAACATCTCCTTCATCTGCACCCCGCCCCTCTCCTGCTCCGTGAGAGGGGAGGTGACCACAGGACTGGAGGGGGGGCCTGGCAAGTGAGGAACTGCCTCTCCTGTCGGATTGGAAAGCGTGGCAGTGGTGAGGTCGGGGCTTGTGGCGGTGTTGGGGAAAGAGGGAGTGGTGTCACTGGAACGCGTCGTCGTGGTTAAAGTCTTGGCAGGCGCCATCGTTCCCTTCGCATCGCCTGTAGGATGCTGGCCCGGGGCAGCGGTTCCTTCTGTGGTGGCGGCATCATTACAAACGTTAGCATCCTCCACTGACCTTGCCCCTCTCCCCTTGTCCCTGTCCCTCTCCCTCTCTTTGGCCTCGCGGAGGGGTCGGATGAGGTCTGCGATAGAGGTCCTTTTGACCTTCACCCCCTCTCCTCCTCCCTCTCCCCCTCCTGCCTTGGGGGCTCGGCCGCCTCTCCCCCTCTTGAAGGCAAAGAAGTCGCCAAACTTTTTCTTGATGTTTTTGGTGGGAAGTGTGGTGGTGGGGGTGACAGAAGAGGGGGGTGCGGGGGGAGTGGAGGATGTAGAGAGGAGGGGTACATCAGGTGATGTAAAGCATGTGTCAGTGGATGGGACAGAGGGAGAGGTGACAGTGGTGCTGGGGGAGAGGGTGATATTGTCAGACGAAGAGGAAAAGGGGGTTGAGGCTGAGGGGGTGGAGCTTGAGTCTGGGGGAGTGGCTGGGGCAGGGATTGACTCCTCCCACCGGCCTTTTCTGCAGCAGAGACAGCAAAAAGAGCAACAGACAAGAAGAGACACTCAGTACTACCACTACTGCTACAGGAGTCAGGACACATGCTCAGTTCAGGTGCACAACACAACAAGAAGGGTCATGCAGACGGCCCACAGAGCAAAGACATCCGTCAGAGAGAGACCACACTGGCACACACCATGATCCAGAGCACCATATCTAAACGACTCTTGGAAGGATTACCATTACATTTGGTTTGGATATTTGGAATGGTGCAGGAATGAGTTCTTAAGTTCTTGAGTTCTTCTATTTTTGGTTCCCTTGTCTAGAAGTCAACATTTCTTTTGAAACTAAGTTTTGGTTGGATGCCTGAAACAAGATCTCTGCACAAGCTGAAGAGATTTTGTTCAACAACATAAAATACGTCTGTGATCGTGAATTTCCAAAATGTCTATGTGTCGTAAAAAGAGTGGTTGCTAACAAGGGACTAAATAAGACTACTAAATGTATCACGCTAAACATTAGCCGCCTTTAGCTTAGTGGTTGTGATGCGCCATCATGTATTTTCATTTTTTTAGCCTAATGTTAGCATTTTACTTCTGTCAATAGCATTTATGCTTCAAAGATCATAACATTGGTGTTAATCTGTGAAGATTATCCCGCTGAACAACGGGTAAGTAATGTACAATAAGTACATGAAAAACATAAATACCGCACTAATAAATGGCCAAACTTCTATGTGTCATAAAAGCGGCAGTTAGCAGTTAGCTAGCAACTGACTAAATGGGGAAAACTAAACATCATCAAGCCGACATTAGCCGTCTTTAGCTTAGCCATGGTGAAGTCATGTACTGTAGTTCCTTAATAGCTTAACGTTAGCTTTTTACTTCTGGCTATTACATTTAATCTTCAAAAAATTAAAGTGGTGTTAATATTGTGAGTATATAATGCTGAACAAGACTTGTAAGTATCATAAACGTGTGTTTGACATGGATCTTTTTCTATTCCGAAATCTATGAAAAAAATGTAGGATGCTAACTTCCGGGCTAATATTTTTGAACTACTGAGATTTCGTCAAGCATTATTGTCAGGTCCCAATCAGGTACTTGTTTTAATCCATCGATGATGAACAGATATGCTTTCATTTCAGCAACTGCTGCAGTGTATTGGGCTGGAACAGTTTTTTGGGCTTCCACTCTTTTTTTCTCCACTCACAGTCCAGATGGGGCTACAGAGCTGTGATTCAGCAGTTGTGGTGGACGGCAGCTGCTGATGGATGCTTTTGCTTCATGGCTGGTGTCGACGAAGGGTGAAAATGAAAACATATGGACGCCAACAGAGGGCAGTCAGAGATGATTCCATTCAAATGACTTTGCATGTCTTCAACTTTACAAAGACATGTAGTACAATTTGAGTGTAAGTTGTGTTGGATGCATAACGCAGGTCAGGTCAACCTGCTTTAGCCAACATGAGGTTACCAACTCCCTTCATGTACAATCACCATCATGTGATTGCAGTCACTAATATAAGATGGGTTGTGTGATCAATTCTTCTTTCACTGATGAAGAATGTGAAATATTGTTGGTAGTCCAGGAAAACGCTACAATGGGACCCTTTGAACTGAACATATTTGTCTCACAGCAGGCCAACTACCTTTATTTTAATTATTGTTGTATTATTTCAACCCAGTCTCACAGCATTTCGAGTTATAGTCACGAAATGTAATATATTGATTCGTGTTCACCAACACGATTTCCCCCTTTTTTTCGTGTCATACAGAACGATTTTAAAAGCAATGTATTTCTATTGGTAGTATGCTTCGTGCCTGCACCACATATTTTTGTCCGGTTGGGTCTTGGAAGAACGGAAGCTGTGTGGTTCATAAAAACATTTTCTTACTCAATATCAAGCCACGATTATTGTTTTTATTTTAAATCGTATAATGTCGACAAACCAAGATGGCAGCGCGCTAGACAGACGTGTTTCTCTCTCCTCCGCACAATCTTACTAATCCTGATATAAAACCAACAAACTACGACAAAGTGAGCAATATAGTTGCTAAAGAAGACCCTGATGCCCCCCCAAAAATCCGTTAGAGGTCGCGGAAAAGGAAAAGCCCAATCTAAAATAGATTTTGGCCCGTCCATACAGGGTGAAGAACCTACAGCTAATGCTAACACAATGGCAGATGGGAATGTTGGGAACGCCGAAGATGAAGTAACTAGAAACTTGCCAATTCTCGAGGCTATCAAAGACCTAAAAACAGACTTCTCCATCAGACAGGATGGAGTATTGGCTGCAATTGCTAAAATGAGGAAGGAGGTTGGAGAATGTATGGAGCGTGTTAACAATGCAGAGTTTCGCATTTCTGACACAGAGGACACCATCATCCACCTACAGGCTAAGGTACAGAGTCTCGAGAGTAAAAACAAAGTCTTGGAGGACAAAGTTATCGACTTGGAAGCAAGGTCCAGAAGTTCTAACCTAAGGCTGGTAAATATGCCGGAAAAAGCTGAAGGCGACGACGCCTGCTTATTTCTGGAAAAGTGGATCCCGGAGGCCCTTGACATCCCCTCGCTAAACTCGAAGCTAACCCTGGTACGTGCACACATAATTGGTCAGAGAAGCGATCCAAATGCCCCCCCGAGGACACTGATCATGAAATTCCTGAATGACCGAGACAAGATGACGGTGCTGAAAGCAGTCAGAGCTAAAAAACAACTAGGCCGGTCCGGTTCTACCCAGACCTGGCGGCCGGGATACACAAGAAGCAGAAGGAGTTCGACGCCATGAGGCAGAAACTTCGCACCATGGGGATTCGATACGGCATGCTTCTTCCTGCCAAATTGCTGGTGACACATAAAGACAAAACACAAACTTTCGAGACTCCAGCGGACGTAGAGGCATTATCAGGCGAACCGAGGAGGAGATGCCGGGTCGAACAGGGCTATGAGGCCAAAGAAATGGCTAGCTTGCCAGCATAGCTCCCGTTAGCGTACGGGCTACAAGGAACGGAGCATTTAAAAACGGCCACCTTTTCTTTGTTGCTACGTTCTGATTTGAGTTGAGCAAGGTAATCGCTAAAATACTGAATATTTCTATACTTTCTATATTATTTTACAAACTTGTGCCTTGATATATATGTAACACGGACTTATTGATATGCTATGGTTCGTGTGGGAAAGGACACCAGCGGAGCTCCCAGACTGGGGGCTAACGCTACAGATAGCTAAAGGCTAAGCTACTCTTTGCTATCTCTTTGTGTTTGCTTCACCTCAATGCAGGTAGCCGTTAGGGATATAATTGTGACTGTGTGATTGGAACTTTATTTTCTTATGTTTAAAGGGGTATTCACACGTTGCAACGGTATAATCACTAGAATGATTGTGAAAACATTACGTTAGTAAAGTTCTAGCTGAACATCAGTTATTTGTTTGGTTTTAAACCGGTACCCCATGAAGCACTCCGCGCTAGATCCCTTTGTTAAGTTCCGGGTCAGTCTGACGACCGAAGGGTCAATTATATATAGTACAATCATGGCACAGTGTTGTTTTGTGATTCAGAGTGGCCTTTACAAACCTCGTTACTCTGTGTTCTAAGGCACAAACATGAATACTTATAATTTAGTTTAAGGACAATCTTAGCTACAGCCGGATGTGCCTTGACATCTCTGCTCAATTGTGCACTGTTTTGAATAAAGAAAAAAAAGGAAAAGAGTTTGGTTATACCTGAAATACAGGAGGGAAAGATTACACGTTGGGGTGGATGGCGTTGTTTGACTACTCCTCACCAAGTGTGGAGTGGTATCAAGCTATACTGGAGTCTACAGTAAGGAGGGGGGAAGAAGCCTGGGTTATGGGCTTCTGGGTATGTGTTTTGGGGTTGATGCACTTAGAAGCATCCATGTTGTATATGTTGTTATTATTTGTGTTACTGTTGTCTAGGGGTGCTCTAATATGTTGCTACATGAAGAGTCCATTTGGAGTGGATAGTTATGACCAGCGGACTAGAAATTAAATGTACATCCTGGAACTGTAGAGGGGTGCAAAAGATTAAAAAGGTGAAGCAGGTGGGAAGGTTAACGGATTTACAATCCAAAATTATTTTTCTTCAAGAAACACACCTGGTCTTGAATGAAGACATCAGAATAAGGAGGAGATGGTGGGGCGAGGTATTTTCAGCTCCTTTTACTACCCAGGCGAGAGGGGTCATGACTCTTATACATAGGTCCATTCCATTAAATGTCACAAAGGCAATCACAGATAAAATGGGAAGGTATTTGATATTTCAGGGTACTCTTTATACAGAACGTCTTAATCTGGTTAATATTTATGCACCAAATAAGGACGACACACATTTTTTCAATGACTTGTTTTTTATCTTGGCATCTATTGAAGGCCAATACATTATAGCTGGAGAATTTAACTGTACTCTAGACCAGGGGTTCCCAAAGTGGGGGTCGCGACCCCGAGAGGGGGTCACGAGATGATTACAAAATAAAAATGGAAAATTATTTTAATTAATAATAACCTTTGCATAGACATTTTCAGGGGCGGACTAGCCATCTGTATAATTTCCCCGCAACAAGGCTCCCCCTTTGATAATCCACTAGCGCAGTGTTTTTCTGAAGCTGAAATTAATTCACTAGCACGCGCCCCCCCCCCGTCGACAGGGGGTCGCCAGTCTCTGGCTCTGTTATTTTGGGGGTCGCGGGCTGAAAAGTTTGGGAACCCCTGCTCTAGACCCCTGTAAAGATAGAGCTTCACATATAGACAAGACTCACAACAGTCGGAAAATTATTCACCAGTCCATTAAAGAGCTAAATTTGAGGGACATATGGAGGGATAGATCCCCTGGATTATCAATGTATTCCTGTTTTTCTAATACTCTTAAAACATACTCCCGAATTGATGACTTTTTAGTTTCGGCAAGTTTGGGATGCAAAGTTAAGGATTGTATGTATGACAGTATTCTGATTTCGGATCATGCCCCAAATAGTATTGTGTATGTAGACCCAGGGCTGTTGAGGGATCCCCCCAAATGGAAATTCCAGCACAAATGGTTACAGGACTCAGACCTAATAACCTTTCTGGGAAAAAAAATTGATCTATATTTTACGCTTAATACCTCTGAAACTTCTGCAAGTACCAGGTGGGAAGCGTTTAAGGCTTATATTAGGGGTCAGATTATTAACTTTACGAGCTCCAAATCTAAAAAAGCCAAACAAAAAATACTATTATTAGAGTCCAAAATTAAAGCCATGGAAAACACCTATTTTAGAAATCCCTGTCCTAAACTACACCAAGAATTGTTACTATTAAGAGCAAAATATAATGAAATGTCAGCCTCTAAAGCAGCATCTAACTTACTGAACCTTAAACAATCCATCTTTGATCAAGGGGAAAAGTCAGGTAAAATCCTGGCATGGCGTATAAAACAACTTCAAATTGAAAGAACTATCACTCTGCTGAATAACGACAAGGGGGAGACCGTTGCAGACCCTGTGGCAATAAATGGGGCTTTCAGGGATTATTATGAAAGATTATACAGCTCTGAAATAGACGAGGGGACACTGCTCCAGAGTCCATTCTTAGATAGCCTCACGATTCCCAAATTATCGGATGAGGAAAGTTTGAAATTAGAGAATGCATTGTCTTTGGAGGAGATCTCTGAGGCAGTGAAGAGCATGAAATCGGGGAAAGCAGCAGGAAAGGATGGCCTGCTCATTGATATCTATAAAAAATTTGAAGCGAAATTAAAGGCACCCCTTTTGGAAATGTTAATTGAATCTATTCAAAATGGCATACTTCCTCCCACCCTGAGAGGGGCGCTGATCACACTCCTGCCAAAACCTGGGAAATCAAATGATAAGTGCGAAAATATGCGCCCTATAAGCCTCCTAAACTCAGACTTGAAGATACTTTGTAAGATCTTGGCAAGAAGACTGGAAGGCCTGCTGCCGGAAATTGTAAAAGAGGATCAAAATGGGTTCATGGTTGGCCGTCAGGGATTTCACAATGTGAGACAGGTTTTGAACATTCTACATGACCAAAGGGGGGCGCCGGATACAGCTCTCTTGGCATTAGATGCTGAGAAAGCTTTTGACAGGGTGGAATGGTCCTATTTGTTTGAACTTCTTGACCGCTTTGGCTTTGGGGAGAATTTTTGTAATTGGGTAAAACTTTTATACAACCACCCGTATGCAGAAATAATTACCAATAATATCATATCAAAGCCGATAAGGATCGGTAGGGGCTGTAGACAAGGTTGTCCTCTATCCCCCTTTCTTTTCTTAATCGCAATTGAAACATGTGCTATTGCTGTGAGAGAGCACACAATGATTTCAGGCATACATGTGAGAGGGTTTGACCATCGAATAGCTCTTTACGCTGATGACGTGATTCTCTTCCTTAGAAATCTGGAGAATTCTATACCGGCTCTTAAGGATCTGATTAAAGGGTTTAACCATATATCGGGTTACAAAGTAAATCATTCAAAATCCTCCATCATGCTCCTTAACTTGGAGGAAAGGTTTAACCCATCCAAACATGTTGGCCATTTTAGAACAGTAAATACTTTCACTTACTTGGGTATTCAGATTGTTCCCAAATTGGAAGATATTGTGAACTCTAACTATAATCCGACTATAGCGTCAATTTCCAAATCAGTTGATAGATGGTCAAACCTTCCGATCTCTCTAATGGGTAGAATTAATATACTCAAGATGAATGTTCTCCCCAAGCTGTTATATTTATTTCAAAACATCCCCCTGCCACCCCCACCAGCTTTTTTTCCTAGAATGAAGAAAATGTTTAGTAATTTTATATGGAATAACAGACGCCCCAGGCTCCGTTTGTCTCTCTTGTACCTGCCTTATGATAGAGGAGGATTACAGTTCCCTAACATGTTGTGGAACTACTGGGCAGCTCAGCTGAGAACATTGATGTTTTATTACACAGAGGAGAGGCCTCCGGCGTGGAGGGATGTTGAGTCTTGCTCCTTAAAGCTCCCACTTCCCACTTATCTATATTCTGACAACCCTAAAAACCTTTAAAAAACTACACCTAACCCTATAGTTAAAAATATGATTGGTGTCTGGCAGGAAGTAAAAAAATATATGAACGAACCTTCTTCTCTCTCCTGGTTTAGCCCGATCTGGGGAAATACTCTTTTTGCGCCAGGGAATGCCGATGGAGGTTTTAGACTATGGGCTGAAAAGGGGGTGGGACAGTTCAAAAACATGTTTGGAAGTGATAATGGGAAGTTCTTATCATTTGAGGAACTTGTCAGTAAATACGATATCCCTCGTAATTTTTAAAAAAAATATTTGCAACTCAGGAGCTTTGTAGGAGCGAACCAGGATCGACTCATGCTGGCCCCTCCTCTGTCTATATTGGAGAGACTTTTAATTAAAAACCCCTTTGGGAAGGGCATCATATCTGAATTCTATGATCTCCTGCTGGCGTTCTCCTCAGAATCCTCTAACTCTAGACTTAATGGCTGGAAAAATGACTTACAGGAAGATCTAACATTGGAACAGTGGAGCACAGCTTGTAAGACGGCCCAAACACAGATGGGTAATACGCGTCTAAAGCTTCTGCAATACAAGTGGCTAATGAGAGTGTATATTACACCAGAAAAACTGAATACATTTAACCATAATATCCCAGACACGTGCACCAGATGTGGGGAAGGAAAAGGCACACTGTTCCATTGTCTATGGTAATGTCCAAGAATAAAGGAATTCTGGGAAGAGGTTAGGGTAACAGCACAGAATATTATAGTGATCAGCTTAAAGCTGGAACCAAAAATGTTCCTACTTGGCCTATATCCGGAGGGACATAACATACAACGTTATAAACAAGTTTTTATAGACATATGTTTTTTACAAGCAAAAAGAGTGATTGCCTTAACATGGAAAAAGTTGGGCAAACCTAGTATTGCACAGTGGTTTAGGGAACTTTTTTTATGTCTGCCTGTAGAAAAAATCACTTACAAACAAAGACAAACAAGAACTGTTCCAGAAGGTCTGGGGACGTTTTATAGAGTATACCAAGAACAACGACCTATCTCAATTTCTGAACGAACCTGGGGCAGGATAATGTGATAATGCTATAATATGCTATAATATGTTAAAATGTAAATTACTGTGATATCCTTTGTAGAAATACGGTCCTATTGCTGGAAAACTGGATGGTTGCCGATGTATTAGAGTGCCCTTGTTGTATGTACCAATTTAATTTAGTGTTGTTATTTTTCTTTAATGTAAAGTAAAGTAGTTGTCCTGTGTATATATTTATTGCTTTTGGCTCTATGTCTTCGTCCTATGTATGTGATTTTTTGTAAGCTGAAAATCAATATTGATAAAAAAAAAAATTCGTATAATGTCTGACTTTTTTTGCTGTCCGTGAGGAAAATAAATGGGGCTCAGAGCCTCAGAATAATGAAATCAGTATTTTTTAAATATTTTTTTCCTTCTAATTTGTTATTCTCTTCTAAATAACACACTTTTATTTACTCGACAATAACACACAATTATCCTTGTTTTTATTTATTTGTTTAATTCTATAATACCTGGCTTTTTTGCCGTCCGTCAGGAACTGAATTTCAAAATAAAGTCACCGGAAACAGACGTAGGCGATACACACCCACTGAACTGATTACCCAAGATCCTCAGCTATGGTTGAAGGTCGGTGATTGGATGTTTTGGCCGCAATGCACGTTGGGATATGGTGTTAATGCGATATGAAATCCAAAAACATAAAAAAAATAATACTTTATTCCGAGTGTACTTGCTTTTCTCTTTGAAAGCCATCACATAACGGCATTGTAATACACGGTTCGGCTGCATTAAATATTACAGATCCGCCGTAGTTCTTTATTTATAGAGCCCTGATGAGAAGACTTCTAGACAAACATGAGGAACTGCCGCTAATACTGAAAACGTGACGTGGATCATAAATATATCAGCAATTAAACAACATCTTCAATTTCTCTTCACACAATACGTCTCTTTGCAATATCAACACTAATTCGGCTGACTTTTATATTTGATCCAATTGGTAGATAGGTAGCGGTGCACAGCTGATAGATGGGGACTTGTAGTTTTTATAGATATTACTGATTTTCTTTGAATTAAAGGATGAGTTGAGAGAATAGTCAGGGGTTTTGGGTGATGGGAGACACATCTATGGATTCAAAATGTTAATAGCCTACCATTCAATGACGGATATACCTTTCTGTCTGTGATGTATTACAAATCAGCTATTAATGTGTAGAAGTAAAACATAATAATATAGCAATATCCTGTAAAATGATGTGAAAACATGAATACAACTACACATCTTCAGATGTTATACATACATAAGTGTCTTACACTAATAATACAAAGTATAATTTGTTGTGTTAACACTTTAAACTTGACAGTGTTTTAACCCGCACCGCCTAGTGGTTAAAGCATGTTATTTAATTTTTTTGTTGAATATGTTATACTTGATGAAAAAAATATTAAGAGTACATACATAGGTGGAAAGTAGAAGGTCAATGATAGAAATATAGAATATAACTAATTAACCTTTATTCAAACATTAAAGAATACTTTAGGCTAAGGTCTTCTTTTAAATAAGAAAAAGCTTTGGGGGTATCTACAGATAAATATTAACGTCTAATATATTGCTTTCCTGCTATGTTAACTAGGTTGAAGCACTTATTTTTAACTGATATTATGCATATTAATTATGCTCTTATAAGATGTATGTAGATAGTATAAGAAATTTGCAGAACATGACAGTTTAATGGTGGAGGTATACACATATTGATAGATGTCTTGTAATGCACTGTTGAGGAACCTGCGACCCAAGTTTTTCATCATTGCATAACTACACCGTAGTTGTGTATATGATATGTCAATAAACCTTAGAAAATCTTGAAATCTTGAAAGGGATGTACAAAATAGCAATTATATACACTTTTTAATTAACTATTAGTAGAGAATAATGAGTAATTAATATACTTTATAGGGATCTGCAGATACATGTTTAGTCTTCTTAAGCACCAACTATCAAATATCTCTCCTGATTGTTGGCATTTGACAATAACCTTCCCTGAATTTTACTCAGGTGTAACTAAAGTCTGATGTAAGGGTTGTTTATATTTCACATCATTAATCAGAATCTGCAAAGTAACTCTAATAAATGTAGTGTAGTAAAAATACCAGGTTAACCTCTGAATTGTATTGGAGTAGAATTACAAAGTAACAATGAGCTGTCATGTGGGTATATATAAATGCTGCGCATTATGGATACAAGCAATTTTCACCCATTTATTAATTATATGTTTTAAATTTGATAACACCAATGTGTTCTTATCCCCTAAACCTCCAGGGGTGTAAACAGTTTAATACTGGCAACTTCTAATTGTGGGAAAAAATGAAAACGTCTTTTAAAACTACAATTCCCAGTAGAGACGTGAGATGTTGCGAAACACAATAGCCAGCATGTGTAGTTCTACACTGAACAAAAATATAAATGCAACACTTTTATTTTTGCTATTTTGATCTAAAACATTTTCTATATACACAAAATAACCATTTCTCTCAAATATTGTTCACAAATCTTTAAAAATCTGTGATAGTGAGCACTTCTGCTTTGCCGAGATAATCCATCCCACCTCACAGGTTTGGCATATCAAGATGCTGATTAGACAGCATGATTATTGCACAGGTGTGCCTTAGTCTGGCCACAATAAAAGGCCACTCTGAAACGTGCAGTTTTGCTTTATTGGGGGGGTCTGGCGGGGTCCGAAAACCAGTCAGTATCTGGTGGGACCACCATTTGCCTCACGCAGTGCAACACATCTCCTTCGCATAGAGTGGATCAGGTTGTTGATTGTGGCCTGTGGAATGTTGGTCCACTCCTCTTCAATGGCTGTGAGAAGTTGCTGGATATTGGCAGGAACTGGAACACGCTGTTGTATACGCCGATCCAGAGCATCCCAAACATGCTCAATGGGTGACATGTTAGGGTTAGGGTTAAACTGACTGGTTTTCGGACCCCCCCAGACCCCCCCTAATAAAGCAAAACTGCACGTTTCAGAGTGGCCTTTTATTGTGGCCAGCCTAAGGCACACCTGTTCAATAATCATGCTGTCTAATCAGCATCTTGATATGCCACACCTGTGAGGTGGGATGGATTATCTCAGCAAAGGAGAAGTGCTCACTATCAAAGATTTTTTCAGATTTGTGAACAATATTTGAGAGAAATGGTTATTTTGTGAATATAGAAAATGTTTTAGATCTTTGAGTTCATCTCATGAAAAATGGGAGCAAAAACAAAAGTGTTAGATTTATATTTTTGTTCAGTGTAGTTAATTGTATTGAATTTGTCAATGTTAGGGCTGGACCCATTCAAGTACAGTTTTGGATAGTCTGCCGTGGTTTTGTTCCATTTCAAAGAGCTGTTTGACGCTCGGCGTAACCTTGGCACACTGCCACTCCAACATCCAATCAGAGAGCTTGAAGATTAATCACAGGGTTTGTCAAGCAAAAGGGACTGTAGTCCCAAACGATAGCTGAGGATTATGGGTAGTGTAGTGTCTTCGGCCATAAACTCTGAAAAAACTATTTGTTTCTCCGAGTCGAAGGGGGAAAACACAAAAACATTGTACACAATTCAAACCAATCAATGTTGTGTAATTAACAATGATAAACTGATGTTTTTAGTGGATGAATATTGCAGATTACTATGCAAACTTCGAGACCGGAAATACTGTTTTCACCCCAAGCTGTTGCCTGGCAACGCAATTCTGTTGATAGTTATTTCATATCGCATTAACACCAGATCCCAACGTGCATTGGGGCTAAAACATCCAATCACCGAGCTTCAACCATAGCTGAGGATCTTGGGTAATCAGTTCAGTGGGTGTGTATCGCCTACGTCTGTTTCCGGTAACTTTATTTTGAAATTCAGTTCCTGACGGACGGCAAAAAAGCCCGATATTATAGAATTAAACAAATAAATAAAAACAAGGATGATTGTGTGTTATTGTTGAGTAAATAACAGTGTTTTATTTAGAAAAGAATAACAAATTAGAAGAAAAATACTGATTTCAGTATTCTGAGGCTCTGACCCCATTTATTTTCCTCACGGACGGCAAGAAAAGTCAGACATTATACGATTAGAAAAACAAAACAATAATCGATATTGGCTTGATATTGAGTAAGAAAATGTTTTTATTAACCACACAGCTTCCGGTCTTCCAAGACCCGACCGGACAAAAAGAAGTAGTGGTGCACGATAATTATCGGCCCGATAATTATCGGTCCAATATTAGGAATTATGACGTCATCCCGATAAACCCGATAAAAGTATTAATAGCCCCGATAATATACAATATATTTTTGGGATAAAAAAAAAAGAAAAAAATACTGCGGTGAGGGTGGATTGGGATGAGGGACGCTTGTTTTTCACTCGGCTCCTCCCGTTTTGCCAGTACTGTGGTATTAGTGGTTTAGAAAGAGGGGAGTTTTTCACAAATCCAGCGCTCCCTAACTCATGCCTGGCTGTGACGTAAATGGTGTGCGGCTGTGAAGCCAGGACAGTAAACAAACATGTTGTAGGTAGTATGGGACTATTTCAAAGTTTCAGAGTTAGATAGTTTGCTTGCTATTTGTATTAACAAATGCAATGCAGAAGTTCCACGAGGAGGGAAAAAGGCAACAGGTACATTTAATATATATATATATATATATATATATATATATATATATATTATTATCGGTTATCGGTATCGGTATCGGTCTTGAGAAGCAGGAAGTTATCGGTATCATTTTCAAAAAAACAATATCGTGCATCCCTAAAAAGAAGTGGTGCAGGCACGAAACTTACTACCAATAGAAATACATTGCTTTTAAAATCGTTCTATGTGACGAAAAAAAGGGGAAAATTGTGTTACTGAACATGAATCAATAGATTAAATGTTGTGACTATAACACGAAATGCCGTGAGACTGGGTTGATTATTTAGAGTAGATTTTAGCAGTATCAGGGTAAACTAACTTTCTTGCAAGCAGTGTAAGACAGACTAAAGATAGTAATTACAGAATTGAAATATATTCTTATTATCTTGCTAAAATATAGCTGTCCTAATCATTTTTATTTCAATAAACTGAGATATATCCAGGACAGAATTAGTAAAAAGAATACTAGTTTGAGTTATGCGGGACACACAAACATTTACCATGCATTTCACACAGACAGCTGCACGGCTGGCTTCACAGCATGTTGATTACACAACAATACACTATTTTTTTTATAGCATTTCCAGGAAAGGTTTGGCCTTTGATTTCATAATGCAAACACTATTATTATCATTAGTTACTATTTAAAGTAGCAAGAATGGTTGTATGTCTTCTTGCTCTGAAAGTCACGTTTTTTCTGATTGCTGAGCTCCTGAAAACACTTGAGATGGAAAGAGTTGTTTGTTATGATGACAACCAGCAACCGTGAGTTGTTTGTGTGTTGTCATTAGCTGCATATCAAACTGAGTTTAAAATATGTGTATTGCTCTTTTCTTTTGATATGTTTGAAACAACACAATATTAAACAATCATGTTAAATATTGGTTTAGTGGATTGCGTCATTGAAACTATCCATGACTGGTGCTTCATACAGGTGAGTAGAAGAACCCCCGTCTTCTACTCACCTGCGTTTGTGAGATTGAATCGTACTTTCAGGCAATCATTGCCTTCAGTTAAAAACAAAATGTTACTTTGGTTACAATAGGTAGATATTAAAGATTTCCTTCACAGTGTGTGTATGTCCAACTCACAGTGCATAGTCAGGGATGATTTTCTTGGTGAAGAACTCCTCTACTCCTTCATCCACTCGTCCCATCCCCTCAGTGGCCTCATTCTCTGGCTCTACCTTTAAAACAGGCTCCTGAAACAAAGAGCACAACAGAACAATTTATACGTCAGAATGTACACCTTGGATTGGGTTCTCAGAATTAATTTACAAGGTTTTTCTTAAAGCTCCCCTATTATACTGTTTTTCATCAATATATTATAGGTCTCAGATATATACAAAACATGTGGCTCGAAATATCAAGCAGATCATTGCATCATCCCATAATCCCCTCTGTTTCAGCCCTGTTTCAAAAGTGCTGATTCTGTGTCTGTTACTTTGGATGAAAATAAGGAGCCCCTCCCCACGCCCCTCTGAGAGAGATTTGGTTAAAAAGAACTCAATGGTGCTCTAGGAGGAGATTCAGGTGATAAGGAGGGGGGGGGGGGGTTAGCTTGGTTGGTGATTGGCTAATGGTTACACAAGCCAAAACATCGTTATGACATCATAAAGTGGCCAAAATCTGATCAGCTCATTTTCAGACAGGTTTTTATATAAATGGATCAGGACAAAAAGAGAGAGAATCTTTTTTCCTGAAACTTTCAGAATCTCTTTACACAGAGGGGACACATGTTTATAAAAGACATGAAGAAGTGGATTTTGCATACTAGGTGACCTTTAAGTTGTATTAACTATTAGACAATATGTAGTCGACTCAAATCAGAGCGAAACAAAATGTTTGTTAGGAACCATGTCCAAAACCTTCTCACACCTAGAGAAGAGATGTCCAGTGCATTCCCTGGGCAGGTAGACACAAATTCTGTGAGCATGAATAAATACTAAAAACAACAAAAATGAAGGAATCATATCTTTATTAAAGGTGCAGCCAGACTTATACAGTAAATACTGTGTCCCATGTGATTCGGCTCATCATGTTTCAAAAAATGTCCTGCTTTTCCTGCCTTGCATCATTTATGTATCCATCCACCTTGATGTTCACCTGGTTGTTTTAAACATCAGCAAACTGGGTTGCTTCTATAAAGTTAAAGAGGTGCAAACCTGATATCTCACTTAATATGAGCCTAAAGTAGAGAGTGCAACTTAACATTTTACAAAATGTATATTGTAATATATATATCAGTGATGCAAACACAGGTATGGTGAAAAAAGAGAGAACTATTGGAAGCAGAAAAAAAACAGCGTAATATACCATCTGACAAAGGCCTGTGCCATAATGCTTAAATTAACTGGCTATTCTTTATAATATACTCGGATCAATAGGAGACAGAGATGTTAAGTCATAAATCAAGGGGTTTTATTATTATATACAGCAGGGGTGGGGAACCTTTTTCCTTTAAATGTGTACAACATCCTCCGAGGGCCGTACAAATGATTGAACTCAACCTCTGCTTAAAAAAACTAAAATCACAGACTATTCATTTGGCCTTTCTTTCATGTTGTACAAAGAAAACCAACCTCTTAATCCAGATATTTTTACTATGACTTGTGCATGCATGCACAGTTGTGGCATGTCCACCAAAACAGAAAGATGTGTGCAAATGTACTTAGTATCCTATCCATGTGGATTTTTTTTTTAAATATTGAAGTTAAAAGCATCAATCTGGTGCATTTTGAGAGCAACATTAGGGGCTATGGATACATCTCAACACCCATATGAAACAGAAACGTAAGCAGATTCTTCTTTTGGGATATTTTACAAATCACTCCCCTTTTAAACTCTATTCTTGTTATTTTTAACAACTTTTTTGTTACTGTCATATAGTATTTTATACCTGTTTTTCATTTAGTCTCTAATGTCTCATTAATAATTATAATTATCATATCAAGGTGTGCCTTAACCTCACTGAGCTGAGGTTATTTGAGCCTCTCAGGAGAGAGCTCTCTTCCACATGGTTGTAGAAAAGCTCTTTAAATTCGTTAGCATAGCTAGCTAACCAGATGCTAATAACAACAGATCGCCACTGTGCTTACAACTAAAGACACAGCCACGCAAACACTGCGGCATGTGTACGGCTCCGCTACTGCAATATTTGAAGAGCTGGAGCGGCGTTCCGGTGCTCTCCCTTCAGCACTCTAGTCTATGAGGTGTGACTTGTGCCAAAGAACAGATAACTAAGCTAACTGAGCGGAGCACTGACGTGTCAACGTCATAGACCAGTGGCAGCTGGTGGAAAATATTTTCGGTGGGGCTGTGGAAATTAGTGATGGGCATTTCGAATGTGTGTTTCACATTAGCGGGACGCTATGGAGCTCAGGTATCCGCCCTCTGAAGCTTTTAGGGCCGACAGGGGGAGGAGAATACAACGCTGTGTGTATTTATCGCTAAGCTAGCGGCTAAACTGAAAAAGTACACAGTAAAATAACTTCATAGTAGCCTACTTGTGGTAGAAGTCCAACTAGTACTGAGGCTTCTTCAAATGTAATAAACTATTCATGTGTCCTGCTCATTTAACAGGAAGAAACTCAGCTAACTGATGATATGAACCATGTTTACCGAAACAAAACACAAGTCTCACAAGAAGCGTCTAAATGAGCCCTGAGCGTAAAAAATGCTAACGCACTCTAGGTATAAATCAATCGATATACTTATCGGATATGCACAAACACGCTTATGCTAACAAGCTGAGATTCCACAGATTCTAGAAATATAAGTATCTTCACTGAGCGATCAGAACTCGCGACAGGAGAAGCAAATACAGACATCCCACGACTTAGCTTTAGGTAGCAAAACACGGAGATATGCTCACCTTTGGCTGTTATTCTGATCAAAAACGAGAAAAACGCGGCTGAAGGTTAATCCATAGGTTAATCCAATGTGTCTGTCACTTTGAAAATTGTATTGATAATCCATAATTCCATTTTTATGTCAAAAACTGAGTTTTCATTAGCTGCTAATGATAGCTTCCAGAGTGAATGACAGCTTCCTGTTTTGTCTCCTTGGATACGAGTCCAAACAACTCACAGACTGCACCGGGCGCTGACGTAGGCGCCCTGTGACCATCAGATTTGACAACGCTGATTGGCTGAAATTATGTTTTGGCGGCATAGTTTAAAGATAGCAACAGTCAGCTGCTAGTGGCTGCTGCTGCACTGGTTGAGGGCTCCTCTCTTAGCGCCCAGACGACGAGAGAGAGAGAGGGTAATGTGACTTATCAGCAGTGTTGGGCAAGTTACTTTTAAAAAGTAACTAGTAATAGTTATAGTTACTGCTCTCAAAAAAGTGACTAGTTACTTTATTAGTTACTAAATTATAAAAGTAACTAGTAATAAGTTACTTTACTTTAAAAATAATAACAATACAAATACAAGTTTTTGTGTTGTTTTTTGCTGACTAGTTCTCTGAAGGCAACAGACTTGACCGCTGCGATGGGCACCATGTCCTCAACAACATACTTGGCAATCAATCTGTTTAGTTCACTGGGTGACATGTGCTGATTTTAAAAAATCGTTTTTTGGCTGTTTAGATGGTGTTTCTCCATCTGGGTCACTGCCAGTGGTTGAGACGGTGGGGTCTTTGGCGACTAGTTTTATAGCCCCATGTACTTTACTTAGGTGCTTCAGGAGATTGGCATTGCTGTTATTCGATGTGGACAATGCTTTCTGTCCTGCACACAGTTTACATTTTACCGTAATATTTTTTGCGTCCTTTATCCCCAAAAATTGAAAATAGTGGTTACATTTCCAAGTTGCAAATGCGCTGCTGCTCTTGCTGATACTTGCATCTGCCATTGTGTATGTGTTTGCTGGTGGTGAGTGTTGCCGTGTGTGTGTGTGTTAGCATTAGCAAGTGTTCGTGTGTGTGTATTTTCCCCATAAGACAAGACCCGCCCAACTCTGTCTCTGATCGGCTTACCCTGAAATGTTACCCCGCATTCACCAATCATCACTCCTCTCTGGTTACTTTCACTTTTCCATGGTACTGTGAGAGGACATCGCTGTATTTGCCTGTAAGTTACAACCGCAGGGAGATTCGGTTCAGTTCCATCACATAATGTAACGCAGTAACACACCCATTTAAATCACAGCAACTATAACGGCGTTACTTAATGGGAATAGGTAACTAGTAACGCTATTAGTTACCGCAAAAAATAGTTGCGTTACAGTAACGCTATGCTAAAACAATGTCGGACACCTTAATCTTCTCTGGTCCCCTCCCCAATCTGATCAATGATGACATGTATAGCCGCATGTCATCATTTCAGCGCTGGTTGTCTTGGTGGTGCCCAGCAAACAATGTGGGCTTCGTAAATAATTGGACAGCCTTCTGGGGAAAACCTGGTCTGATTAAGAGAGACGGCATTCATCCTACTTTGGAAGGTGCAAATCTCATTTCGGCAAACATTTCAGGGCTTTGTGGACTTAATCCATGACAAACTGGAGTTGAGACCAGGAGGCAGAGTCGCAGTCTTACACGCTTCTCTGCGCTCTCTCCTAGGCAGTCATCCACCGGAATCCCGAACCCGATAAAATACCCAATATTAACGGTGTGTGTGTCTGCCCAAGGACAATTTAAGGTAAAACCTAATAGAGGTGTCATACATAATAACCTAATAAAAGTAAATGTAACAACTACTACAGTGCAACAAGATTAAATTTAATTAAGATTAAATGTGGTCTCTTAAACATAAGATCTCTAGCATCTAAAGCAATATTGGTAAATGATTTAATATCAGATTATAATATTGATATATGCTGTCTCACTGAAACTTGGTTGAGACATGAAGAATATGTCAGCATAAATGAGGCCACTCCACCCAGCCATATCAATACTCATATTGCCCGAGGCACGGGCCGAGGAGGTGGAGTTGCAGCAATCTTTGACTCAAGTTTACTTATCAATACCAAACAAAAATTAAATTATACCTCCTTTGAAAGCCTCGTTTTTAGTCTTATGCATCCGACCTGGAAAACTTTGCAGCCAATCTTATTTGTTACAGTGTACCGTGCACCAGGTCCTTATTCAGTATTCTTATCAACTTTGGTACTTAAAACAGATAAAGTAATTATCGTAGGTGACTTTAATATTCATGTTGACGATGATAAAAATAGCCTTACTGTTGCATTTAACTCTATATTAGATTCTGTTGATTTCTGTCAGAGTGTAAATAAACCAACCCACTGCTATAATCACACTCTCGACCTTGTTCTGACTTATGGTATTGAAATTGAGCAACTATTAGTCGAACCGCATAATCCTGCTTTATCCGACCATTTCTTAGTAACTTTTGAAGTACTGTTACTAGACTACAAAGCATTAGTCAAAAGCTCCTGCAGCAGAAACCTATCTGTTAGTGCTATAGCCAAATTTAAGGAAGAGATTCCGACAATACTTAACTCGATAGCATGTAAGGGAGGAAACTTATACAAAATGTACACCACCCAAAATTGATCATGTTGTTGATAGTGCTACAGATGCGCTGCGAATAAAATTAGACTCTGTTGCTCCTTTGAAAAAGAAGAAAATAAAACGACATAGATTAGCTCCATGGCATAATGCCGAAACCCGCAAAATAAAGCAAAAGTCGAGACGACTTGAAAGGATATGGCGTTCCACTAAACTTGAACAATCTCGTTTAATTTGGCATATTACTCTCAATGAATATAAGAAAGCACTACGTAAAGCGAGAGCAGCCTACTACTCTTCATTAATAGATGAGAATAAGAATAATGCAAGATTTCTTTTCAGCACTGTAGCCAGGCTGACAGAGAGCCACAGCTCGACTGAGCCTTCTATTCCCATAGCACTCAGTAGTAATGATTTTATGTGCTTTTTTAACGATAAAATTGTTACTCTTTGAAACAAAATCAATGACCTCTTGCCTTTGACCAGTATAGTATTATCAACAGCTCCCGGAAACGTAAGT
This sequence comes from Notothenia rossii, assembly GCF_949606895.1. Taxonomy (NCBI): domain Eukaryota; kingdom Metazoa; phylum Chordata; class Actinopteri; order Perciformes; family Nototheniidae; genus Notothenia; species Notothenia rossii. Next base: position 36,720,536 of record NC_136903.1, read on the forward strand.
TCTAATATTACACTAGATAGTAAACTAGAATGCTTTTCAGCCATAAACTTCGAACAATTAAATTCAATGATTCTCTCTTCTAAACCATCAATGTGTATCTTAGACCCGATTCCAACTAAGCTGTTAAAATAAGTTTTTCCATTAATTAGCACTTCTTTATTAAATATTATGAATATGTCTTTATTATCAGGCTATGTTCCACAATCATTCAAAGTAGCAGTGATAAAACCGCTTCTTAAAAAGCACAACCTCGATCCAGAGGTTTTAGCCAACTATAGACCTATTTCTAATCTTCCGTTCCTCTCAAAAATTCTTGAGAAAGCAAGATTTTGAAGTCTGGCTTTAGAACACAACATAGCACAGAGACAGCTCTGGTTAAAGTCACAAATGACATTCTAATAGCCTCAGACAAGGGACTTGTCTCTATTCTTGTCTTGCTCGATCTTAGTGCTGCATTTGATACTATCGACCATGATATCCTATTGCAAAGACTAGAGCACTTAGTTGGCATACAGGGAACTGCTTTAGGCTGGTTTAGGTCCTATCTATCTGAACGCTCTCAGTTTGTATGTGTCAACGATGAATCTTCCATGCAAACCAAAGTTAGCCATGGAGTGCCACAGGGCTCAGTGCTTGGACCTATTTTGTTCACACTATATATGCTTCCGTTAGGCAATATTATAAGGAATCAATCTGTAAACTTTCATTGTTATGCGGATGATACTCAACTATATTATCAATCAAGCCTGATGAAATTAATCATTTAAATAAAATTCAAGACTGCCTCAAGGACTTAAAAACGTGGATGACCTTAAATTCTTTGATGTTAAACACGACCAAAACTGAAGTTATTGTACTTGGCCCGAAGAATCTACGAAACAAATTATCTAAAGATATACTAACTATGGATGGCATTAATTTGGCCTCCAGTGAGACTGTAAGGAATCTTGGTGTTATATTTGATCAGGATTTATCCTTTAACACCCACATAAAATCAATTTCAAGGACCGCCTACTTCCATCTATGTAACATTGCAAAAATCAGGCATATCTTGCCTCAAAATGATGCAGAGAAACTAGTCCATGCATTTGTTACTTCAAGGCTGGATTATTGTAACTCCTTATTATCAGGGTGTACCAAGAAGTCAGTCAAGTCGCTTCAGCTGATTCAAAATGCTGCAGCTCGTGTACTAACCAGAGTTAGGAAAAGGGACCACATTACTCCTGTTCTGGCTACCTTACAATGGCTCCCTATAGAACACAGGATAGAATTTAAAATTATTCTTCTGGCCTACAAAGCCCTTAATGGGCAGGCGCCATCTTACCTTAAATAACTCATTATACCCTACTGTCCTACTAGGGCATTGCGTTCCAAGAATGCAGGGTTGTTGGTTGTTCCTAGAGTCTCTAAAAGTACAATGGGAGCCAGAGCCTTTTCTTATCAAGCTCCACTTTTGTGGAATCAGCTTCCAGTTTGTGTTCGGACGGCAGACACCCTATCCGTTTTTAAGAGTGCGCTTAAGACCTTCCTTTTTGATAAAGCTTATAGTTAGGGCTGATTAGATTCAGCCCCTAGTTTTGCTGATATAGGCTTAGTTTGTCGGGGGACATCTTACTTCTTCCTTCTCTCTGTCTATACCTGTGTACTCTCATGTTCCGATTAACCCAGCTTCCCCAGATTTCTTTCTTTTTGGTGTCTATATACGCCGGGATCCGGAGTCATGGATGATCCTGCGGTCCTGTGTCATGGATCGCGAGTCCTGGATCTTGAGTCGTGGCTGTGGTCCTGGATCATAAGTCCTGGATGGATATCCTCGTGGATTCATCTTCCTATTATACACACATGCATTTCCAAACATTTGGACTACCTATGTTGCAAATGTATTATCTTTTCAATTTACACACGGCATCTATTGCACGGCTGTCCGTCCTGGGAGAGGGATCCCTCCTCTGTTGCTCTCCCTGAGGTTTCTCCCATTTTTCCCTTTAAACTGTGGGTTTTCTCTGGAAGTTTTTCCTTGTACGATGTGAGGGTCTAAGGACAGAGGGTGTCGTATTGTCCTACTGATATTCTGTACAAATCTGTGAAGTCCACTGAGACAAATGTAACATTTGTGATATTGTGCTATATAAATAAACATTGATTGATTGATTGATAACGCGTTAGTCCCAACACTGCTTATCAGTAACTTTAGACATCGTAACACAATTTTAAACGATATTTTATTGTAGATTATACATTTTACTGATACCAATTATATAATATTTACCTCGTTCATTAAAAAAATATATATATATATTTTTTAATATATTTTTTATTTTTCATGTGGGAAGAGATGGAGCGGCCCCTAGCGCCCCTATGGGCCGGCCGCCACTGTCATAGACTGTATATATAAATGGACATAGGGTCCGTGACGTCACCCATAGGATTCTGCAGAGTTGCCGATAAGCCCTTAGTAGGCGGAGTCGGCCACTAACGGCTCGACACCGACTTCAGAGTTCAACTCCCGCCTACTCCAGCCTGCTCCAAATAAGGGCAACGAGGCGGAACCGAGGCGGGACCGCCTGCCACCGAGCTGAAAGTTCCAGAGCTAGCTGAAGCTACCAAGCTAAGCTAACATGCTCCCCATCTGCACACTGCCGTGGCATTTTACGTTTCTAAGGTAAGCGGACATGAAACTATTCAGCAAAACTATAAGTTATTGAGTTTTTAGCATAATACTTCAGAATCTTAAAATCCCTTAACAATGTATGCAATTGTGCTAAATTCAACACTGGAATCAAGCAAATATTAATATGTTTGCATGACATTAGTTATTTATATTTTGATATCACTTAATTCTACGTTTAATACATTTAAGTCAAGCTAAGGTACATGTGATGGTAGCTAGTTAGTGCTCTTACCTGTGAGGCCTCCTCCAAACAGCATAATAACCAGACTGTATGATTAAAACTAAGTACCAGTTCTAGATCCTTGACTTTAGACAAACAATTCAAAAGACAACATGTATTTTCAACACACTCTCACTCCATAATCGTCCAGGAGCGACGTTTGGTCAGGGTCCCGTGGCGTGCAGTTGTGACGCTCCTAGGCTCCTTCAGCTTCATAAAGGGACGCAAATAGCTTTCAACTGATTGCAATGTATTCCCATCTGCGGCGGGATTTGACGCTCATGGAAGCACGGCATTCGTTTGTGTCGGCTGCCCTTAAAGGCAATGTGAGCGTCCATTCCCATTGGATAACGGAGAATTGTACACCCGGAAGTAAGTATTCCCCTTACTGTCGATTGATTTTACAGTGATATCTGCACTACTCATCGACTAAAAAACACCAGATTATCCTTGTTAATTACACAACATTGATTGGTTTAAATTGTGTGCAATGCTTTTGTATTTTCCCCTTCGATTCGGAGAAACAAATATTTGTTCGGAGTAAAGGATAGCAGAAGACACTACACTACCCAGAATCCCCAGCTATCGTTTAGGACTACACCTTGTGCTCTGTTTGACAAACCCCGTTTTTTTTTCACCATTCATTCCAATGGCTTGCGTCTATGTCACATGATCTTCACATTTCTCCCTGCAGAAAAAAAAAACATGGCTGAACTTCGTTTTATTCTCGGTGGAAAATGCCTATTTTAAAGTTAGTTTGGCCATTAAAATGCGTTTTGATGTCATTTGATGCGAGAAATATGAGTTGTTATTTCAGATTATGTGTGCAGTGGATGTACATGATCTTTAGTTTGCTAGTTATTACGAAGATTACTTCAGGAAATTGCGTCCATAGAACGTTTTCATTGTTACCAAGTTTGTTGCTTGGGACGCTGCTATCGATATTATTTCTGTTATGTTGTGTAACTGTTTAATGGTGTTATCTTTATTGCTACCCCCTTCCCCGTCAATGTATAGTGTTGGTCCACAGCGCAAACGTATTTGTTTAACAAAATCCGCATCTAAAGATACGTTATTTTCCCCTGTGCAATTCCAGTCTCACATCTCACATCACATCGTCATTAACAAATAGACTGAAAACATTTTTAAAAAAAAAATAATACTTTATTCCGAGTGTGCTTGCTTTTCTCTTTGAAAGTCATCACATAACGGCATTGTAATACACGGTTCGGCTGCATTAAATATTACATATCTGCCGTAGTTCTCTATTTATAGAGCCCTGATGAGAAGACTTCGAGACAAACATGAGGAACTGCCGCCAGCACTGAAAACGTGACGTGGATCATAAATATATCAGCAATTAAACAACATCTTACATTTTTTTTTTCACACAATACGTCTATTTGCAGGATCAACACTAATTCGGCTGACTTTCATATTTCATCCAATTGGTAGATAGGCTGTATTTACACCATAAAGGTGCACAGCTGATAGAAAAGGACACCTGGTGGTTAAAGCATGTTATTGAATTTCATTATTTATATTATTAGATATTAATAGGATCCCGATAAAGTATATTCATTACTCGTTATTCTCTACTAATAGTTAATTAAAGACTGTATATAATGATTATTTTGCACATCCCTTTCAAGATTTCAAGATTTTCTAAGGTTTATTGACATATCATATTCACAAACGGTGTAGTTATGCAATGAATGAAAAACTTGGGTCGCAGGTTCCTCAATAGTGCATTACAAGACATCTATCAATATTTGTGCATACCTCCAGCAATGTTAACTATGTTGAAGCACTTATTTTAACTGATATTATACATAATGTATTATACTCTTATAGGATGTATATAGATATTTCATCTCCGGCCTTGTCAGGTATTGAACAATCAATAAATAAAGAACACAGAATTATTAAATATAAAACACAGAATTTGTGTGATTATACTAAATGATTTACAAATAAACACCACTGCATATTTACAACTGTTACACATGCTGATGTAACGCAAATGTTTCCAACTTGGGATCAATAAAGTATATCTTATCTTAAGATGATCGATGGTTGATGACACCAGATTATCCTTGTTAATTACACAACATTGATTGGTTTAAATTGTGTGCAATTTTTTTGTATTTTCCCCCTTCGATTCGGAGAAACAAATATTTGTTCGGAGTAAAGGATAGCAGAAGACACTACACTACCCAGAATCCCCAACTATCGTTTAGGACTACACCATGTGCTCTGTTTGACAAACTCCGTGATTAGTTCTCAAGCTCTGTGATTGGTTGACCTCCAACTGCATTCCATATAAAAAAAAAAACGTTTCGTAAAAGATAAAATCATACTTTATTCAGCAGTGCTTGCTTTACTCTTTGAAAGTCATCACATGAATGCATTGTAATAAATGGTTCGACTGCATTAAATATATTACACAACTGTCGTAGTTCTTTATTTTTATTTATCTACAGATATCGGGCTCAGGATAGACCGGAAACTATTCTCTTACAGTTCAGTTTGAATTTCACAATAAAGTTAGTAGTAATATTTTGTTTTGATATTATTGTTTTTTATTAACTACTAGACCGCTGGGTCATGTTAAGACCATCTTTTCTGTGTTGCTGTGGGTTTTTTCCATCGCTTTTGTCTTACAAATATCAAAAATAATAACTAAATATATCCGTCGTAAACCAAACCAGAAACAGCAGTATTTTTTATTTTGTTAACACTGTAAACTTGAAAGCTTTTTAACCCAAACCACCTACTGGTTAAAGCACGTTATTACACGTTTAGAGTAATGCAATGCAGGTTGTGTTGCTTTTTAATGACTGTTTAAAATGCTCTTTTCTTAATGTCTTTTATTATTAACTACTTGTTACTTGTTGCTAGGGACGCTGCTATCGATATTGTGTTTCATGTTCTCTATCTATGGCATGTCTCTACTGGGAGTTGTAGTTTTAAAAGACGTTTTCGTATTTCCCATAATAAGAAGTTGCAAGTATACTGTGTACATCCCTGGAGGTTTAGGGGATAGGAAACACTCAAATTTAAAACATATAATTAATAAATGGGTGAAAATTGCTTGTGCCCATAATGGGCAGCATTAAAATATATACCCACATGCCAGCTAAGGTCAGAAGAGCTTTATTTAACAGCTGGTCTTATGTTTGTGACCCCTCCTGTTGTTAATTGATAACATTACATTACATTAATTGATAAGCCTAAAACATGCACTTGTCAAGGTTCAGAGGCAAATTTTACAAATATGGCAGTAGCCATCGATCATCTTAAGATAAGATATACTTTATTGATCCCAAGTTGGAAACATTTGCGTTACATCAGCATGTGTAACAGTTGTAAATATGCAGTGGTGTTTATTTGTAAATCATTTAGTATAATCACACAAATTCTGTGTTTTATATTTAATAATTCTGTGTTCTTTATTTATTGATTGTTCAATACCTGACAAGGCCGGAGATGAAATATCTATATACATCCTATAAGAGTATAATACATTATGTATAATATCAGTTAAAATAAGTGCTTCAACATAGTTAACATTGCTGGAGGTATGCACAAATATTGATAGATGTCTTGTAATGCACTATTGAGGAACCTGCGACCCAAGTTTTTCATTCATTGCATAACTACACCGTTTGTGAATATGATATGTCAATAAACCTTAGAAAATCTTGAAATCTTGAAAGGGATGTGCAAAATAATCATTATATACAGTCTTTAATTAACTATTAGTAGAGAATAACGAGTAATGAATATACTTTATCGGGATCCTATTAATATCTAATAATATAAATAATGAAATTCAATAACATGCTTTAACCACCAGGTGTCCTTTTCTATCAGCTGTGCACCTTTATGGTGTAAATACAGCCTATCTACCAATTGGATGAAATATGAAAGTCAGCCGAATTAGTGTTGATCCTGCAAATAGACGTATTGTGTGAAAAAAAAAATGTAAGATGTTGTTTAATTGCTGATATATTTATGATCCACGTCACGTTTTCAGTGCTGGCGGCAGTTCCTCATGTTTGTCTCGAAGTCTTCTCATCAGGGCTCTATAAATAGAGAACTACGGCAGATATGTAATATTTAATGCAGCCGAACCGTGTATTACAATGCCGTTATGTGATGACTTTCAAAGAGAAAAGCAAGCACACTCGGAATAAAGTATTATTTTTTTTTTTTAAATGTTTTCAGTCTATTTGTTAATGACGATGTGATGTGAGATGTGAGACTGGAATTGCACAGGGGAAAATAACGTATCTTTAGATGCGGATTTTGTTAAACAAATACGTTTGCGCTGTGGACCAACACTATACATTGACGGGGAAGGGGGTAGCAATAAAGATAACACCATTAAACAGTTACACAACATAACAGAAATAATATCGATAGCAGCGTCCCAAGCAACAAACTTGGTAACAATGAAAACGTTCTATGGACGCAATTTCCTGAAGTAATCTTCGTAATAACTAGCAAACTAAAGATCATGTACATCCACTGCACACATAATCTGAAATAACAACTCATATTTCTCGCATCAAATGACATCAAAACGCATTTTAATGGCCAAACTAACTTTAAAATAGGCATTTTCCACCGAGAATAAAACGAAGTTCAGCCATGTTTTTTTTTTCTGCAGGCAGAAATGTGAAGATCATGTGACATAGACGCAAGCCATTGGAATGAATGGTGAAAAAAAAACGGGGTTTGTCAAACAGAGCACAAGGTGTAGTCCTAAACGATAGCTGGGGATTCTGGGTAGTGTAGTGTCTTCTGCTATCCTTTACTCCGAACAAATATTTGTTTCTCCGAATCGAAGGGGAAAATACAAAAGCATTGCACACAATTTAAACCAATCAATGTTGTGTAATTAACAAGGATAATCTGGTGTTTTTTAGTCGATGAGTAGTGCAGATATCACTGTAAAATCAATCGACAGTAAGGGGAATACTTACTTCCGGGTGTACAATTCTCCGTTATCCAATGGGAATGGACGCTCACATTGCCTTTAAGGGCAGCCGACACAAACGAATGCCGTGCTTCCATGAGCGTCAAATCCCGCCGCAGATGGGAATACATTGCAATCAGTTGAAAGCTATTTGCGTCCCTTTATGAAGCTGAAGGAGCCTAGGAGCGTCACAACTGCACGCCACGGGACCCTGACCAAACGTCGCTCCTGGACGATTATGGAGTGAGAGTGTTTTGGTATTTAAAGACCAATCTTTATTTGAATGTGCCTCTTAACCTGATATATTAGTTATACAGTAATAGTATTGACAATCTAAAAAAAACTGAGCAACTCAACAGTCAACTTTATGTTTCATCTAAAGCATTTATTATTTTCATTTTCCCCCTCTAATATTCAGTGTGGACGGATTGAGACAGCGTGGTGTCCAGAAAGCTGCAGAGACTTCAGGGAGAAACCTCCGTGTTGTGGACGTTCTGTCTGTTTGTTTGGCCCAGAGAAGACTGAGGGTCTTTCCTCTGTGAGGAGGACCAGGCCTGATGGAGGAGCCCATGCTGGGCAAAGCTGATGCCAACTGCACAGGCCTAGTCTGTCACGTTATTTGACTAAATGTGTTTACTTATACATTTAATAGGTTTACACCTTCTGTCCATATGTGCTTTTTATTTAAAACATGTTTGATTAACTTTTGGTTCACATTTCAATAAATTGTATTTGTATTTGCACTCCTTTTGTCCATTATTCTTACTGAAAATGTTAGATTACACATTCACATCTGACTGAAGATTGGCCCCATTTATTTGTGACATTGCAAACTCTGCGGTACAAGGCACAAGTGATGTGAAGCTCATAAATCGAGGCAAATACAAATAATCAGCTGATGGAGTGTAGATGTGGAAATAGGTGCATTCGATCAGCTGACTGTTTTTACAATAAAAGTAGTTTCTTAGTGTACTGGTCTTAAAATCTCATAGCATCAGCTTTTAATTTTCCTCTTGGATGTTCTTCTTGACCCTCAGAGAAGGAGAACATGTTGTGTCTTTCAGGCATGTCCTTTCCTAACAAAAATTACAGAAAACATAAAACATATTGCAGAACAAGTGTATTATTTATGAAAGCGGTGTGTTTGAGTGTTTAGGGGCGGTAGATATAATTATTTTGTAATTGTAATGTTTTTTTTTTATTTCAACAGCGAGATACAAAGACAATCAGATTATGAATGAACAGTATGAAGTTCATCAACATTGAAATGTATGTTATTATCAAAATAATATTGAACTGTTATCAAAATGTAGTGCAACTGTAGAAGCTTGCTCTGTTGTCTCACTGAAAGAATAACTTTTACCACGTTTTTTACAGACAATATTGAAAGATAAATAGTAGCAGTTCTCACTGTGTTAAATATCTTTGCCTTCAATACATTAAATTAGAAAGCTGACAAAATCATATTGCTTGTTAACATCTAAATGTAACTTTTTGCATGGAAAAAACCCTCAACTTAACCAGGGCTGCCAACATTTGAGTTCAGCTTGGAGTGAGATTTTTGTTTTTGGTGAACCGAAAAAAGAAACGTTCATGTGTTACAAATGTATTGGGGGGTCCTCACCTCCTCTAGGGGGGTCCGGGGACATGCTCCCCCGGGAAGATTTTCTTTTTAAATATTGAAGTTAAATGCATCAACCTGGTGCATTTTGAGAGCAAAATGAATTTATGGATACATCTCTCAACACCCATATGAAACAGAACTGTAAACAGATGTTCTTTTTCTTTATGAATATTTTACAAATCACTCACCTTTTTAACTGTATTCTTGTTTTACTGTCATATAGTATTTCATAACTGTTTTTCATTTATTCTCATAAATGGTGACCAACACGTTTGAGACCCACTGAGATAACTAGACTAAAGTTAACTATCTAAACACTCAGAGAGTCCCTTACCTCACTGAGCTGTAGTTATCTCTCTCAGTCTGACAGGACAGAGCTCTCCCTTTCCTTGCTTTAGAAAAAGCTTGTAGTATCCGTTAGCGCAGCTAGCTAACCAGATGCTAACAACGACAATGCAAATAGTGAGTTTGGTAGAAATATACTGCATAATAGTAAAGTTATTTAAGATGATGCCATATTTATTGAAGATTTTACATTATAAATATTCCCCAACATTTTTCAAAAGCATATTCTTCCAAATTCCTTGCTGTAGTATGACCAACACAGGAGACTATTGATGTGTGTAGTGAGTTTGGTAGTAATAAGCTGTATAATAGTGATTTTATATTATTGTATTCTCTTTTTTCGGAGTTGCACTTTGCAGACGGTCCCTGAGCACTCGCTTCTTCTCCGGCTGCGGATAGAGACCAATGTAATGAGCCCAGCTTGGAGGACGGTGCGTATTGGCTTTTTTTTTTTATCAAAATTTGATTGTAGTTCGTTGTCAACCTTACCACGGTACTTAGGAAATGTCATTTGTGTCTGAATAACGTTTTGTTATTGATCCGTGAAATCAGAATCTCCCAATATCGTTCCAACTTTACTGAACTAAGCCAGAAGACCGTCTCATTTCGTAGACCGCTCGGTTTGCTGTTCCTTCACTTTATTTTTATATTTTTATTTATTTTGGACAAAAACTTAGCGTGAGGAAAGGCAAATGTGGCGTGAGTGCTTGAGATATGGGTTAATTGTGTGACTCTCACGCTCAATGCGTGAGTGTTGGCAGCCCTGACTTAACTGATGTGTAGGTGATCTAGTATTGTTTAATGGAATGTATATCAGTGTATTAAAGTCAATACTTCATTCATTTAAACCAATATCTTTCTTGATTCTTTGTACAGTATGAAAAATAGAGTCTTTATACTTGTGCTGAAGTTCACTGCTGTGAGGAGTTCAGTTATGTCTCTCACTCTCTGGTCCAGCCTGTCTGCATGACCTGGACACCTTAAACAAACATATATATGTAAAGTACCATGTGTACAAACAATATAACGGATTCTCTTCTGTTGGATTGTGTATTGTCCGAGTCAGGGTCCTTTTTTATTTTACTGTAACTTTGGAAGTTGTGTTACCAATGCTTACTGTTTATTTGATACCCATTTGGTAATGCAATTAATAAAAACAACAAGGTTTGGGTTCGTTCTTCAGATGACTGTGACGTTAACGTGTAAGCTCAATAATGAACTCCAGATCAACCAACCATATTGTAATATCTAAGTAATCATCTTGAAATATGACATTAATAATTGTAATATACACACATCTTATTGTGAGGTTGATTTCATATACACTACTTCGACATTAGCTTGTCTACATACTTGAGCATAGCCAATTTAAATTAACCTTAACGATGCATACCTGTTCCTACCTACATAATACAATATCTCTCTAAGTTACAAGGATGACCTTATTTTATCAACCTCAAACAGAAGCCGTTTGTTGTACAGTATTATCCCACTTAACGCTTAACACTTGTCTATTTCGTTTTAACCTTAGTCTATGATTTTAACTTGGAGGCTACTATTAGCATCGTTAGTACCGATGTAGCTACCACTCGCTTACACGCTAACCCAAGCCTTAACATTCATTACGTAGCTGATTAAAATCATTAACACATAAATAAAGTACTCGAATTTCACTTACCGCAAAACCGCATTAATGCACCGTCTGTTTTAACCGCAGAGCGAGTCACAATAGTCCGATATATAAGCATGAAGAACAAACAACCACGGCCGGGTCAAGTTGTGTTCCCTGGATGAACTGAGCAGGCAGAGTCCCTGTAGCTAGCTTCACGGAGCAGCTAGCAGAGAGACAAGAAGCTAGTAGCTGCAGTGATTGAACAGAGCTGTCACTCAATGTGACCACGCCCTAATATATGCATAACTTTAAGGCTTCATATTAATCAAACAGATGAGTTGAGAAAAAATTCACCCCCCCAATCCATATTCATGAAGGGGGGATCTAATTATACAGAGAATATGGTTTTTTGAACCACGATGTAACACATTCTGCTTTAAAGTTGGGCATTTTAACATGGGGGTCTATGGAAATTGCTCCCTTCTGCAGACTGCTCCTACTGGCCACTAGATGAACTGCAGTGTGTTGCACTTCCGTATTGGCGTCCCGGCTCTTCCCCAGGGTTTGCCACTTGGTCAACGTACGCCAACGCCTCCATCCATTTTGAATGGGTTGACGTACAATACAGGCGGCGTCACAACGTTGTCAGACGTCACCAGGGGCGGACTGGGGGGGAAAAGTGGCCCGAGGATTAATTGACAAACAGGCCCACTTAATACGCGACATGTATCTGCCGGCCGGCGACGAAAATATGTTACTTAACAAAAAACCCTATGCATTTTATGTTATTTTGGACAATTATTCATATAGTAATCACATTACCTGAGCCCTTGAGTTGCCTAGCAAATTAGTTTGCATCTAACAGCATATATTTAGTGATTTTAATGTTAACAGATCACTGATGCAATAACATTTTGACCCAATTTGCCTGACTTGACACATGGAATAAAACATGGGCGTACGAAGCGTCCTCAATGTGGGTGAGACAATTTAACAGGGGGTGTGGGCAGGTGGTGGACCTCACCTCCTCTAGGGGGGTCCGGGGGCAAGCTCCCCCGGGAAGATTTTTTTTTAAATGTTGAAGTTAAATGCACCAATCTGGTGCACTTTGAGAGCAAAATTAGGGACTACATCTATGACAGTCAGTAGGGGCTTGGACTGTGAGCCGTAGGGTCGCCGGTTCAAGTCCCCAACCAGACCTACATTTGGAGTGTGGACTTTTACTTCTAGGTCCCAGTTCACCTCCTACCCTGCCGTGGTGCCCTTGAGCAAGGCACCGGACATCCCCCTTCCCCCCTCACTCTCATTGCTCCCCGGGCGCTGTACAATAGCTGCCCACTGCTCCTAGTACTAGACTCCTGGTAATAGGATGGGTTAAAAGCAGAGAACACATTTCACTGTGTGTGCTGTGTGCTCTGCATGTGTGACCATTAAAGAGGGTTTCATCCCTACCAGTTCTTCTTCTTCTTCTTCAACACCCATATAAAACAGAACTGTAAACAGATTTACTTTTTCTTTCAACATTTATTTGAACAGCAAGTGGAGGCAAAAGTGACTGCACCCAAAACAATAAACCTGCTAGCTAACTAGCCTAAACTCAGTAACAGCAGCGCGACCTCTGAGTCAGACGTCACTTCCCCCTTTTCTATCCTACGGATACAGCCGTACAGCCACTCCCCCTGAACCCTGTTTCCCTGCCAACCCCCCCCCCCCCCCCCCCCCTCCCCTATGCAAGCCCCTCCCTCTGAACCCAAGGCTTGCTACAATACTGTATACACAAACTATACAAAAACGCCTTTACGCTTTGGAGCTTGTTTATCCATCTGTAAGCAACTGCCAGCTAGGTCTCTCAGTCACTCACTCCTGATCGTTCACTGCGCATTGACAGCTGCTACGGGTCTGATGTGTGAAATTGAAACTGATAGATAGAACAAAGGTATCCTATCAAAACGGCCCGGCCCAGCCCAGTTCAGTGGGCCACACCCCACTAGGCTGGGCTGGGCTGGGCTGGGCTGGGCTGGGCCGGAACACTTACAAATGTGGGCCAGTTTTTTTTTTTTAAATGTTGTTGGCCCTCCGGCCCACACACAGCACCGGCCCACCGGGGAAACTCCCGGTATTCCCAATGGCCAGTCTGCCCCTGGACGTCACGGCGACGTATCATAGGTGCACCCAAAGTACGCGCTCACGTGGCGGCCACTTAGCTTAGAAAGTCCTATCAAATGATAAGCGTGTGAATGACGTGCGTGTGCATATGCGCGTGAACGACGTGCGTGTGCATTAGCGCGTGAATGACTTACGTCTCGCCTCCGTAAGCATTGTATCTCTCAATTCAATTCAAAGCTTTATTAGCATGCCTATTTACATACAGTATTGCCAAAGCTCTGTATAGTTGCAACATCTATACAAAAATAGTATACTGTAATGTAAAAATGCACCTGTCTCTGTGTCTCTCTGTGTCTCTCTGTGTCTCTCTGTGTCTCTCTGTGTCTCTCTCTCTCTCTCTCTCTCTCTCTCTCTCTCTCTCTCTCTCTCTTGCTGTTTAGAGTTTAACGCTTCCCCTTTCTTTGCATTTCTGTATATTTCATACACTTGCAAATCAGGCAATATTTATTAAGATTGTGGCATGTTTTGCCGGTTTCTGGTCACTGAGCCTGTTGGCTTTTGGTTCCTATTTCGAATGTTGTAAATAGTTTTTTTTACATTTTGTTATTATCTGTTATAATATATAAAGTTATTTTTATTGCATAAAATGCAAGATGTTCTCTATCTCTCTTTGCTTGATATACTGACACATAACACCCATACACTACACACATTACTGATTAAACTGATATCACAATTTAGTTACTTAAATAAATATACTGTAATTGGAAAATAATCATGTGTCGTGTCCTTGTTTTTTCCGTCCTTGTAGGTAATTCAGTAATGGTGTGTGTGTAACACAGAAATAATACATCATTTGATAGTGTTTCTCAAATGAAAATAAGGAAATAACGTTATGTATCAAGACTCAGTGCGAGTCATTACTTTCTTCCTTTACTTTGCATTCTTCAAAAATACACAGACATTGCAGCACATCGTTTCACGTCTTTGTACAGCCTTTCTCAGCAGTAGAGTGCAATGTGTTGGTGAACCTTTGTTTCCTCCTGACAGCCCACTTAAAGGTATACTCAATTCAATTAGCATGACCTCAGTTACATATAGTATTGCCAAAGCTCTGTATAGTTGCAACATCTATACAAAATATAAAAATACAATACTCCCCCTTGTGGCCAAAGGCGGACACAACTCTTGTCTTCAGATGTATGCTTGAGTGCAGCAAAATGTAGCACAGTGACTATTTTGTCAACTAAACATAAAACAATACATATTCAAATATATATTCTTGTCTGTGGTTGTTTTTGCGTTCAGGGCATACAAGGGGGTGTAACATTATTTTAATACCAAAACTATATTGAAATAGAGTCTCGCTTGAACAGCAACTGCGTAGCTGTAACATTACTGGGTTATTTGGTCAAAGTAAATTAACTTCAGACGCAGACGTCACGTAGCTTCTCAGACGAGAGGGGTGGCGACGAGAGTGTCACGTTACTTCTCTCGCGGCATAGTCACGGCGATCGACACGTCAGTGAGCTCAGTGAGCTCAGTGAGTTCGTTCATTGGCAGAAATCACACCTCATACTAGTCTACACTCCTTTCAGACGAGACATAACCACGTGAAGACACGTTACGCTCATGTTGTGTTCAAAAACAGGCACTCGCTTGTTTAATTATTTTGCGGTCTAGAATTCTTCTTCTTTTTTGAAGTGAGAAGTTGTCCGGACGGACGGACCCCCCCTAAAACGAAAACTCTTCGGTTCTCCACGAATTACACAAGCGAGTCACCCAAATCAGCGTTAAAAAAGCGGGAGGCGCCGAAAAGCGACTAATTTGTATTATCCAAAGTGACTTACTATAAGTGCAATACTACTATTTCCATTTAGTCCCAATATGTATATTCTATGTAGTCATACATAATTGATCACCACCTACATTTGAGCTAATTATGTTTCCATCATTCAGTGCTACTGTAAATAAAAGACATTCTGGTTTTAATTGAATTTGGCAAGCTGCTGTGGATGTGATGACGTTGTTTTAGTTCAGGATAGTTGTCAAGTGTAAGCAATATTTTAACTGGGTCGCCCCCAGGCTGTGGAAACTCACTTTTGTTTACCCTTTTATTGTAGAAAATGTCCTTCACTGTTTCTACATGTAGCAGAACAAGGGAAAAGGTATAACACTATAAATGCTGACTATTTAACATGACGACGTTATATTAAGTTGTGTAACAGCAGGATGAAGAGTCAAATAGGAAGACAACCACTTCTACTTCCAAGAGGGCAAGAACAACAGGTCACCATGAACAGCATGGCAGCCATCTTTACTTTCTTTGTCGACTATGAACTGTTAATATGAGTCAATTCAACCTCTAGGTTACAATAATGCACATGAGTTATAGTATGAGAAGTTTTCTGTGTGACACTTTAATCTAAATCAAAACCAATACCACAATAAATAAAGCCATTTAGAACAAATCAATGTAGCATACACATTTGATTTAGTCAATTAATGAAATGACTTAAATGTATCAGCAACCATTTTAATAATCTATTTATGTGAAATATACAGAACGTTTTCTTAAGAGTAAGTTTTGGACTATAGCTTGAAAACCAGAAATATGAAGATGTCATCATGGCCACTGGGAATTCTGATAAAAAGGTCAAATACTAACGGACATAGCTAAAATCATGGAAATATTGGCAATTTTTGTAATGATACTTGGACTGAGCAGACTTCCACAGAGCAGAGACATGAAGTATGTGTCTGAATGTCAGTCAGACAAAAACAGATAACTAATCTCACCATTTAGGAGAACACCACCTTTAACCGTGGTAACTGAACTCATTAAAGGTTCAGTTGCTTGTATTTCCCATTGCAAGATTTTCTGACATCGCTCTTTGTCTCTAATGAAGGCCTAAAAAAGGCCCCAAATGTATATACAAACTTTACACACCTGTTAAACCCCGAGCCTGTTTTTCAGGTTTCAGGCTCGAAAATGACATTCCCAGAACAAATGACCATATCTTCCCTTCTAAAAGGGTTAAATTAATAATCTTTTTTCTCAAAGTAATGATAAACCTGTGAGTTGGATGTAGAAAAGTCAGAATCAATATAGATGTTTTTTATTTTAAAGAAAATTCAGATTGAACATGGTAAAAAACTGTAAATTATAGTGTCCGTCCAAAAGATATGTTGTACTTATAGTGAAAACTAACCTTGGATGATGGGTTAGTAGACTAAAAGCTTTAGGAATCCAAAGTACAACATATAATAAGTACCCTGTATCAAGATTGATGCAAAACAAGTGATATTTGGCCTTTTTAGACAGATTTAGCACAAAAAAAAACCTCTTCTGGGGCCATTTGGGTGGATTTTCCATATCTCTGGCCCCCCTTGCTGGATTTGGACATGTGATATATCTTTCTAACCATCAGAGCCAATGGAATCGAGGGGAACTCCCACATAGTCCTTATTTGGTAATGTGTGTGTGTTAGACTACCGCATAGCCAAGACCGGAAGCTGCGATAACTCTGGTGGCTACCATTAGCAGCTAACTTTTGCTCTCCGATTTTTACATAAAAATGGAATTATGGATTATAAATGACAAAAGTTATTACACAGACACATTATCAACCTATGGATTAACCGATTCAGCCGCGTTTTTCTCGTTTTAATGCCATTGAAGATGTCTTTTGATCAGATTGACAGCTACGGTGAGACGATCTCCCTAAAAGCTCCGTAAAGGTACGTGTTGTGATGTATGTGTTTGCTTCCCATGTCGCGAGTTCGGATCACTCAGTGATGATACTATATACCTAAATAATCTGTGGAACCTCAGCTTTAATCGGATATCTTGTATGTGCAGCTAAGATAAGTAATAAGGGTACTTTTATCTTGAGTTCTGTGCCAAAGTCCGTTAGCATTTTTCGCTCAGGGGTCATTTAGATGCTTCTTAGGAGACTTGTGTTTTGATAAAAATTGTTTTTATCGTCAGTTAGCTGAGATTATTTCCGTTAATCCGGTATAACACATTAATAGGTTCTTAAATATTAAGATCCCCTGAGACACAGTGTCGTGAAAAACAAAGTAAAGTACCCGCTGGTGGGGACCTTGGGGCTTAACAGTTAAAGATGGTGACAGCTGTAGCCTCGGAGTGAAACATGCACAACAGGGCTAAAACAACAGATGAACTAAATATTGACGTATACTACAAATGAAAAATGTCGAAAGAACTCGAAAATAAAAACACTTACTATATACGTGATAGCTATAATACATGAGAGCTCCAAAATCATAAAAATGGGACATTCGCCTGTCATTGAACGCAGTGTTCATTTCCAAGATCTCTCCAGCTCTCTCTATCATCCAATGAAAATAATGTGCCTCTCTTTCATTCTGCGCCTCCTCCTTTACAGCCACCTGTCTCTGTCTGCTATATGCCAAAACGGCACACAGTTATCGGCAGACATATAAACACACGCTTGCAAGCACACACACACACACACACACACACACACACACACACACACACACACACACACACACACACACGCACACACACACACACACACACACACACACACACACACACACACACACACCGGACACACACACCGGACACACACACACACACCACACACACACACACACACACACACACACACACACACACACACACACACACACACACACACACACACACACACACACACACACACACACACACACACACACAGTTTTTACTGTATCGACAAGTGTAGTTAAGTTGGCATCTATTGCTTTGCATTATCTGCCCTAAGCTCACCCAGCAAACGAGCTCATTGAACAGCAGAGGAGCAAACACAATTCCTCCCATGGGTGCAGAGACAGCCAGGCAGCCTCCCCCCCCCCCCCCCCCTCACAGCCTGATGGAGCAGGTGGATGTAAAACTTCACGCAGCATGTGGGCAAGGAAAATTGTGTTGCAAGAAACAAACAATGTTAATGCTAACAGCCTTTTTATGACATTTAATCATCGCACACTGTCCTTATTCCAGAGTTCAAGATGCTGGTCTGGAGTTGATAAACGTCTGATATGATGTGCATCTGATGATATGACATTAGCTCTATTTCTGCCACCCCTCATATCCTTCAGATGTTCTCTGTCTTCTTATAAGCGGTTTATGTCATTTTCCACACCTGGTCGTACCACACCTGTCCACTATAGATGACTAAACTCAGGTTGCCTTTGTGAACCTCCTGTCTACCGTTGTAATCTGGGATCCTCCCCATGGCTGCTGCTCATATGGTTACAGTGTAGTTCCTCAATATACAGTACAGTGGAAGGTTTGCCAGAGCCTCCTATGGTACCTTGTGTTCTAGCCATCTGTTACGTGCCTGCCTCTTTCCTTGGTTTGCATGCTGCAAGCCTGCTTTACTATTCTTTTTAAATACTCATAGATACATTTTAAAATCCCTTGATCCTTGGTATGGGATTGGTGTGTATAGTGATGCTGATGGATGGCCATCTTAAACTAGGAGTAACAGAATTGAGTCCCTCCCTAGAATGCATCACAGAGATAATGAAAAAGTTATTTAAATGTATACATGTTATCTCCAGTTTGCCTAACAATGACAGGACACCCAGCAAAACATAGAAAGAGAGGAAAGTTCTGCAGGGTCATCACTGAGTGAGTTCATAAGCATAAATAATGCTGTCAATATCAAGTATTCTTTTAATAGATAGATAGAATCGGAGGGATGAAACCCTCTTTAATGGTCACACATGTAGAGCACACAGCACACACAGTGAAATGTGGCCTCTGCATTTAACCCATCCTAGTATAGTAGGAGTAGTGGGCAGCTATTGTACAGCACCCGGGGAGCAATGGAAGTGAGGGGGGGAAGGGGGATGTCCGGTGACTTGCTCAAGGGCACCACGGCAGGTGAACTGAACCCATTTTGTTTGGCACTGTTGTACTTTAAAAAAGTCTTGAAATTGTATCATTGTGCAACACTTTAGGTTATAGCAACTTTTTTTTCTATTTTACATAGAACCATTTGAGCATGATGCTAAAGAGAGTATTTGTGAAAGGCTGCCCTTGTACCCTGGCACAAAAGGTTCTGCTGGGGTTCAAGCCGAAAGAAAAGTGTCCTCCTGCAGCTTTTTAAGCTTAGTTCCCTTTTAGGGGAAACATTTTTCCCCAAGTTCTTTGTTTTTTCCTTTATCAAAAATGCTACCCATAGTCTTCTGAAATTTGCTAAATTGCACGCTAAAAACTTGCAAATATTCTTTGTAAAGACGACATGGATGTTGACATTTAGATATTAGCACAGAAATACATCAGGCTTTTCCTCTTTAGAGATTAGATGAAATAAGGATAATACTGTAGCCTCTCATTACTAAAGCTAGGACACTATAGTCAACCCAGTCTCACTGCATTTCCTGTTATAGTCACGACATTTAATCTATTGATTCGTGTTCCTCAGGAACTGAATTTCAAAATAAAATAACCGGAAACAGACGTAGGCCTATATGGGACATTTCGAGCATCATTGCGATACACACCCACTGAACTGATTATCCAAGATCCTCAGCTATGGTTTAAGCTCGGTGATTGGATGTTTTAGCCACAATGCACATTGGGATATGGTGTTAATGCGATATGAAATCCGAAAAACATTGTGGAGATTAGGATGGCCGAAGACACTACACTACCCATAATCCTCAGCTATCGTTTGGGACCACAGTCCCTTTGCTTG
The DNA here is from genome assembly GCF_949606895.1 of Notothenia rossii. Taxonomy (NCBI): domain Eukaryota; kingdom Metazoa; phylum Chordata; class Actinopteri; order Perciformes; family Nototheniidae; genus Notothenia; species Notothenia rossii. The sequence continues at coordinate 36,740,835 of NC_136903.1, forward strand.
ACAAACGCCGTGATTAAGCTTCAAGCTTCGGGATTGGATGTTTGAGTGGCAGTGCGCCAAGGTTACGCCGAGCGTCAAACAGCTCTTTGAAATGGAACGAAACCATGCCAGACTATCCAAAACTGGACTCGAACGGGACCAGCCCCCCCCCAGAACTACACATGCTGGCTATTGTGTTTCGCAAAATGTTCTATGGGACGTCTCTACTGGGAACGTTTTTGTTTTCCCCACAATTAGAAGTTGCCAGTATTAAACACATTGGTGTTATCAAATGTAAAACATATAATTAATAAATGGGTGAAAATCGCTTGTGACCATAATGCGCAGCATTAATATATACCCACATGACAGCTCATTGTTACTTTGTAATTCTACTCCACTACAATTCAGAGGTTAACCTGTTATTTTTACTCCACTACATTTATTTGAGTTACTTTGCAGATTCTGATTAATGATGTGAAATATAAACAACCCTTAAATCAGACTTTAGTTACACCTGAGTCAAATTCAGGGACGGTGATTTTCAAGTGCCAACAATCAGGAGAGATATTTGATTGTTGGTGCTTGAGAAGACTAAACATTTATCTGCAGATCCCTATAAAGCATATTCATTAGTTATTCTTTAATGGTTAATTAAAGACTGTATATTATGGCTATTTTGCACACCCCTTTCAAGATTTCAAGATTTTCAAAGGTTTATTGACATATCAATACACAACTACGGTGTAGTTATGCAATGATGAAAAACTTGCGTCGCAGGTTCCTCAACAGTGCATTACAATACATATATCAATATCTGTGTATACCTCCACCATTAAACGATCATGTTCTGCACATTTCTTATACTATCTACATTCATCTTATATAAAGGTATAATTCATATGTATAGGGGTGTTGTGGCGAAGTCCATAGGGACTTGGCTTGGCAACTGGAAGGTCACCAGCTCAAGTCCCGGAAAGACCAAGTGCTACCGAGCTGTCCCTGAGCAAGGCACCGTTCCCTAAAACTGCTCCCCGGGAACCATACATAATGGCAGCCCACTGCTCCTAACACTAGGATGGGTCAAATGCAGAGAAACCGTTTCGTTACATAGTACCTGTACTACGTAATGACAATAAGTATAATCTTCTTCTTCAATAATATCAGTTAAAATAAGTGCTTCAACATAGTTAATATTGCAGGAAAGCAATATATTAGACGTTAAGTACTTTGTCAGGCTTAATATTTATCTGTAGATACCCCCAAAGCTTTTTATTTTATTTAAAAGAAGACCTTAACCTAAAGTATTCTTTAATGTTTAAACAAAGGTTAATTTGTTTTTCTGTTTTGCACATCCTCATATTAATATCTTTGTACATCCAGTTTTATTGTAGAGATCACTTACAGTATCTTCTTGATTTTTTATATTCTATATTTCTATGATTGACCTTCTACTTTCCCCCTATGAAAGTATGTACTCTTAATATTTTTTTCATCAAATATAACTTTTTTTTTTTTAAATCAGTAACGTGCTATAACCACTGGGCGGTGCACACAAGGTACACATAGCCATAATAACTTTGTATTATTAGTGTAGGACACTTATGTATGTACAACATCTGAAGATGTGTAGTTTTATTCATGTTTTCACATAACTTTTACAGGATATTGCTATATTATTTCACATATTGTAGTTCTACACATTAATATCTGATTTGTAAAACATCACAGACAGAAAGGTATATCCGTCATTTAATGGTAAGCTATTGAAATTCTGAATCCATAGATGTGTCTCCCATCACCCAAAACCCCTGACTATTCTCTGAACTTAGTATCTACATTCTTTAATTCAAAGAAAATCAGTAATATCTTTAAAAACTACAAGTCCCCCCCTATCAGCTGTGCACAGCCATGGGCGCGGGAAGGGGGGTGTTGAGGGCCCTGCAGCACCCCCTAGCCTAGCGCAGGCAAGGGGTGCGGAGCTCCCCAGTCTGAATTATTATTTGACGGTTATTGCTGCTCCCGCTGTGCATAATCTGTGTAATATATAGCCAATAAATTCCACATTGTTGGTAAAATAATATTTTGGCCTGCCCCGAATGTTTTTTCTGTAGCCCCGGACAATTCTACCTCAATAATATGAAACATTAACCGTGCTTTACTTGAACCTCATCAAGACACTAGAGAGGACGGCAGGACTGTAATTTCCCGTGTTCAGTGAATGCAACAGAGGCAAGACAGCTATGGAGCTATTTCAGGGTCATACGTTTTGATCATTCCAAAAAAATGCAATTTATTTGAAAGTTCAAGTTTTTATCCTGAACTTTGAAAAATACTATGATGTATTCAAAATAAAAATAAGTATTTGAAATCATTTTTCAGGTTGAATATTATTTTTGATTCAGTTCAGCAATTTTTTTGAATAAAATATTTATTTTCAGATTTCACTTTTATACATATTTTGATATTTGAATCCTTATTTTTTTCAGTTGCAGATTTTTCGTTTTCAGATTCAAAACAATTATTTTTCAAATCTTGTTTTTTCAGGTTTGACATTGCTTTTCACCTTCAGATCGTATTTCACTTTCAGACGTTTTTTTTCGCTTTCCGATCTTTTTTTTTCTCTTTCAGACTTTTGGCCCTGATGTTGCGTGGGGGGGTGGGGCTTAGCAAAGAGTAGTTTGGCATCCTGAGTGGCAGGCCTCCCTCTGTCATGTTGCCTTCAAGGATGTTAGGTAGTGCGAGAAATATAACTCAATACTTTCTATACACAATACTCCCGTGATTGGTAAACTGATACCAGCGTCAAAGTTCCGTTAAGCGAGCTGTTAAGCATCGTAATTGGCAACAATATCAGTTTTATTTCCCACCTATCAGGGGAGTATCGTGTATAGAAAGTATTGAGTTATATTTCTCGTGCTACCTAACATCAATATATATGCCTATATGGCAGTAAAACAAGAATACAGTTGGAAAGGGGAGTGATTTTAAAAATATCCATAAAGAAAAAGAACATCTGTTTTTCGGATTTCATATCGCATTAACACCATATCCCAACATGCATTGCGGCTAAACAATCCAATCACCGAGGTTGCGTTCCGATAATCCAAAAATCAGCTCCTAAATTCTAACCCTATCTCCTATTCCTTGACCTCTGAGTGAAACGTCACGGGGTTAAGGGATAGTGGATAGGAGAATTTAAAAGGACTTAGGAGAAGAGACCGCGGTACTTTAGAGAATCCGAATGCACTTTCACTATCCGACGTATTTATGATGCGCCAGCGGACGTCATGAATGTGCGTCTGCTGTGGGGAAACTATGGACACTACAGTTTTCTATAGCGGACTACAACATGGATGTATAATAAGAAGGAGGGACTACTGTAAACTCTTCTAGAGACTTTGCACCATGCTGTGATGCTGTTGCTTTATGCTTTATGAACGTGGACAACAGTGAAACATATTCTTCATGACCAAAGTTGGAATTGAAATAAAAAAGGAAAGTGAAACTTATGCTCGTCACCCTCTCCCTCCGGTCCCCATTAATACAAAGGATCCCAATACGTATGATTGTATGAAAATATCTTAAAATAAATACAAATGTATTTATTATAAACGTTAGTCCTTAACATCTATCACTGTGTATATCACCATTCAAACATATTTCCAAAGTTGAACAAACCCCACACAGCTCAGTGAAATGTTGACTTTATTTGATAATTTCAGTAAAAACTCACGTTCATATTTCTCTTTTTGATTATAATACTGATGAACGTTCAAAACAAAGCACTTTGGCAACTTACCACATACGTTTTAAAATGCTTAATAAGCACCGTAACGTTCATGATATAATTTCTCGGTCATAATCGGTTGTTTCCGTGAACGGCCGACTGTTGAGTGACGGCAAATGCTGCGGCTGCAATGCATTGTGGGGCAGCATTTTCTCCTCTCCTTTCGTCAAGGGAGGTCCAGTGGTTCCTAAGCTAAAGGAGGTTATAAAGGAAGTTTGAAACCTCCTTTCCATTCATTTGGAGAATTGGAACGGCACTTAACATGGCTGCCACTGACGTACCTCCGGGTCGATTCACTTGGTTAGGAAGGTTCCTAAGCTAAATGGACTATTGGACCGCAACCCGAGCTTCAACACTGAGTGGGTGTGTATCTGTTTCTGGTTATTTCATTTTGAAATTCAGTTCCTGAGGAACGGCAAAAAAGCCAGATTATAGAATCAAACAAATAAATAAAAACAAGGATAATTGTTTTATTGGTGAGTAAATAACAGTGTGTTATTTAGAAAATAATAACAAATTAGAAGGAAAAAAATATTTAAAAAACACAGATTTCAGTATTCTGAGGCTCTGAGCCCCATTTATTTTCCTCGCAGACGGCAAAAAAGGTCCGACATTATATGATTTAAAACATACGACCAATAGAAATACATTGCTTTTAAAATCGTTCTGTGTGACACGAAAAAAAGGGGAAAATCGTGTTGGTGAACACGAATCAATAGATGAAATGTCTGACTATAACACGAAATGCCATGAGACTGGGTTGCTATAGTATATGCTAGCCCCTCTTGACTCAAACTAGCATGCCAGCAGGCGAATGCAGCTTCTCGTCTTGCTAAGAATAAGTAAAGAAAAACAATAAAGCTTTACACAGGCAAAATAGGAATAGTGCTGTTGTTTTCAAGACATGAAGATGTGAGCACAGAAATGTTTCAGACTTGCCTCTTATTAGATGAAATAATAATAATAATAATAATAACAATTATGCAGCCTCTCCAAACTAAAGCTAGCACGCTAACATGGTAATGCCAGCCCTTCTTGACTCAAAGTAGCGTGGCCGGCAGGCCAATGCTAGCCTCTCCTCTCAACTCAAAAAAAGCTAGCAGCTTAATTGGCATTAGCTGTTATTAAAGTACATTTCCGTTAGCAAAACATGTTAACTTCATAAATTGTCTTTTATTCAACTATGGAAACAAGGCTTCATGGTACAATAACCATAAATAGCATGCTGCTAGCCAAATGTCTCTATCCCATTTCTGTCAACATTTGTTGTTGGGCAAGAAATTGCTAAATACATTATTAAAGTTTAGTCAGTAGGGACCCAGAGTCTCTCATTAATCACTGACAAGAAGACTGATCGTACATAATCTGTAGTAATATCTTTATATAAAATCAAATACTATGTGTTAGTGAAAAACAACACCACCTTACATTGACACCTACATACCAAAATGCCAAATGTGTATTTTTCAAAAGGAGAGATCACAAGCACGATAACATTGACACACACAAGGTCACCATATAGATGAAGAGAAATCCTTTTTGTACACAGTGAAAGCACCAAGACAGGGACCCCCATTAATGTGAAAACATGAATAATTGACTTAGTGAAAGCATTCCCAGGAGAGAGAAGGAGAGAGATAGAAATTACTGGGAGCAACCCAGGGAACACCACTCCCAAATTGCATGTGCCTTACTCACACACACACACACACACACACACACACACACACACACACACACACACACACACACACACACACACACACACACACACACACACACACACACACACACACACACACACACACACACACACACACACACACACACACACACACACACACACACACACACACACACACACACACACACACACACACACACACACACACACAAACACCCTCGCACAACTACAAGGAGCCAGAGAATGCAAATATAAAGATGGCTTCCATTATTAATACAGCATCATAAAAAGGAAAGCAATACAGCAATAGATAGATAGATAGATAGATAGATAGATGTGTATTTTGCTGCATTGACCTTAGGTGGTAATAGAAGCATTATTCCCTTCATCCCTCCATTTCCTTTATTTGTATTCTAATGGTATTGTTTTGACTTCCTCCATTTCCATCTCTTCCTCCTCTGGGATCCATCTGTAGTCGTGCAGTTAGCTGCTTACCTCATATACCCTTCCCTCCATCCTTCATCCATCTCTCCTTCCCCTGTCCCTGGTATAACTGAGCATATCTAAGAGTATAAATCATATTTTGTATGTATTACTGTTGGTATGTATGCAAATGCATTTCTGCTCCCTCACTCAAATTGTGTGTGTGGTGAGTGGTTGGTGTTTATGGGTATGTGTGTGTTCTTACCTGAGGCCTGGAGGACGGGGGCTGTGTGTGTGTGCGTCGTGGCCGCGGTCGGGAGGCTGTGTAGTGCCTCAGAGTCTGTCCCTGGGTGGGTAGAGGCTCCATTGGGGAAGCGGGGGGTCCAGAGCTGAGCAGGGAGCCTGGGCTGGGCTTGCAGCCGGGGAAGGGAGCCTGTCGTCTGGGTAAGCCTCCGCGGCCGGCAGCCTCCTCCTCTGCAGCGGAGATGGAGCGCAGGAGGGGGGGGCTGGGAGGAGGAATGAACGATGCTCCTCTCGCTGCTGCAGCATCCAACGCTGCTGCCGCCTCCCCCTCCCTCCACCTCCTCCCCCTCATTCCTGGGGGGGACGGGGACGGGGAGGGGCTTGGAGACCTGACTGACATGGGGGTTGCTGTCGACAACAGAGGGAGACCGCACAATCCTCCTCCCCCTTCTTCTCTGGCACCTCCTCCTCTGATCTCCTGCTCCCAGGCTGCATCCAGGAGACCTGAGAGGGGAGGCACAAGGAGAGGTGATGGAGAGGAAGAGAATGGAGGGAAGGATGGGGAATCCAGCCCACAAAGTGAACGTATGAATATCTAGGGCAAGATAGGGGAGAAAGGGGGGAATGTGGAAACAAGGGAAATGGGAAGAGGGAGGAGGGGGGTGTCAAGAGACTAATAGGGATAAAGGGGATGAGAGGATATATAAGAGGGGGTTACTAAATGGGGCAGAGCAAAGAGAAGAGAGAGAAATAAGGAGCAAAGCTTAGCGATGCAGAGTATAGAGAGGAAGCAGAAAGGAAACAGAGAGGAAGTAGAGAGGAAGCAGATTGGAGCAGAGAGGGAGCAGAGAGGAAGCAGAGAGGAAGCAAATGGGAAACATTGATTAAGCAGAGAGAAAGCAGAGGGGAAACAGAGGGCAAATAAGATAGTAAGCAAAGAAGAAGAGAGGAAGCATAGAGGAAGCCGAAAGAGAGCAGAGAGGAAACAGACAGGGAAGTAAAGAGGAAGCAGCTAGGAGCAAAAGGAAGCAGAAAAAGCAGAGAGGAAACAGAGAAGAAGTATAGAGAAAACAGAGAGGAAGCAGAGAGGAAGCAGAGAGGAAACAGAGAGGAAGTATAGAGGAAGCAGAGAGGAAGCAGAGAGGAAACAGAGAGGAAGTATAGAGAAAACAGAGAGGAAACAGAGAGGAAGTATAGAGGAAGTATAGAGGAAGCAGAGAGGAAGCAGAGAGGAAACAGAGAGGAAGTATAGAGAAAACAGAGAGAAAACAGAGAGGAAGCAGAGAGGAAACAGAGAGGAAGCAGAGAGGAAACCGAGAGGAAGTATAGAGAAAACAGAGAGGAAGCAGAGAGGAAACAGAGAGGAAACAGAGAGGAAGTATAGAGAAAACAAAGAGGAAGCAGAGAGGAAGCAGAGAGGAAGTATAGAGAAAACAGAGAGGAAGCAGAGAGGAAACAGAGAGGAAGCAGAGAGGAAACAGAGAGGACAAAGAGCAGCAAATGGCTCTGCAGTCACTCTGTACAGCAGGGGTGTCAAACTCAATTTCATCGCGGGCCACATTAGCATTATGGTTGCACTCAAAGGGCTGGTAGTTTGACACCCCTGCTGTACAGGACCACATAGGACCAGGATAGGGTTAGACCTACGTGGTTATCATTCTCTTACAGGGTCTAAATGTTTAAGAGGCTTTTGAAATGCCCATTGATTACTACACTCAATATTCTCTGTAAAGATACTGTATATTGACCTAATTCGTTGTATATGATTCATTGTAAAGCTATCCTCCAATCAAACAGGTTGTGAAATCCCCCAAAGTGTTCTCATCCTCCCCTCCTCCGCTCCTCCATCTTCTCCCCATCTCATCTCTCCATGGTGAGAGTCACTGGTGTGACAGTAAACAGGCCATGCTCCAATTAGCCAAACAGAGCGGTGTGTCTGACAGAATGGCCCCGCACACAGGAGCAGCACAAAGGAACAACAAGGAAACATGACAGGAGCTTAAGACCTGCGCTCAGACTGGACTGCTGTAGCTAAACAGATGGAAATATTGTTCACTATGTAATACCATCACAGTCATGATACAATACAACTATTGTAATCGTACACACGTTACATCCTTTAAAGCCTGATCATCATTAATCCAAAGTGTTAGGTGCTTTAATAGAAAAACTGATAGAAAATATTTTATGTTCAAAGGTGCAATCTATGAAACCTCATGGTATGAAGTGGTTTTTAATTTAAGTGACTTTTGCCTCCCTGTGGACACCTTTAATATTTGTAGCCCCTCTACTCATAAAGTGAAATGAGATGTCGTTATGTTGCACATTACAACCAACGTTTTGCTTTGAAGATGTCATGGGAAGAAGAAATGGTTCAAAAAGAGTGTCTGCTGTTAGGACTTCTTATATTTAGTTCACAGGGCCCCTTTTTACCTAAGGGCCAGGTCAAGTTAATCTAAATGAGCAGGTTCAATTAAGATCCGTTGTTACATTGTAAGGAGATCAATGCATATACTAAAAGCTGAATGTATTTATTAACATGGATTACATGACCATGTCTATGTAATGTCAAAGGTGTTGTTGGCTGCATTCATGCCAAATTAGGTGCTGCAAATATTAATTTGAAAGCAAGAATTAAGGAATCATGTCAGTACATTTATTTTAAAAAAATTATATTTGTATTTTATTCCTCGGGATTGTGAGAAACAGCATTTTGATCTCCCTGTTTGTCTCACACAAACAGAAGATTGACAATAAAGTTGCATTTTTTTATTATCTTGTGATTGTTATTATTGTTATCAAAAGAACAAAACAGAAATTACATAAGATAGGTGGGTAAGGGTGGATGCAGGTTAACAAAATATAGAATATTGAAATGGAAAGATAAGCTGTACATGGAGTGGAGAAGCAAACCTGTGGTGAGTTATCCATTTTGTTATTACGGTTTGCCATTTAATGTATTTTCAAGAAAAGCAATCACACACACATGCAAATGAGTTACACAGAATCAAATTCACAGATATAAGGAGACATTAAAGGATCCTTTATTGTGTTGGTTGTATCTTACTCTTTATGGAAGCGGCAGGCCTCAGGCTCTTGGAGTGGAAACTGTCTCTCCAACACGCTGAACTGTACTGGGGATGGAGATAGGTCAAAATGGAAAATCAGATATTTAAATGGATGACTGAATTAACAGATAGATGGATGTGTGTGTGTGTGTGTGTGTGTGTGTGTGTGTGTGTGTGTGTGTGTGTGTGTGTGTGTGTGTGTGTGTGTGTGTGTGTGTGTGTGTGTGTGTGTGTGTGTGTGTGTGTGTGTGTGTGTGTGTGTGTGTGTGTGTGTGTGTGTGTGTGTGTGTGTGTGTGTGTGTGTGTGTGTGTGTGTGTGGGTGGGAGGGAAGGAGTGAGTGAGTGAGTGAGTGAGTGAGTGAGTGAGTGAGTGAGTGAGTGAGTGAGTGTGCGTGTGTGTGTGTGTGTGTGCGCGCGCGTGTCTCCTACATCATCAGTTGGGAAGTCGCTGTCAATCAGTCGAAGCTCTGGGATGTTCAGTTTCAGAGAGGTGCACGAATTTTCTTTTAAAAGGAAATTCTACACAGCAAACAACGAAAAACATCAAGACTGAGTGCAACTCATAATGACAAATCATAAGTTGAGCATGTCATCTTAAAATATGCTATATAAGATCAATAATATAGTAAATATAATAATACCTATTTGTGTTTTTAATGGAGGTTACATAATTAAAGGAAACATTCATGTGTGGCATATTATACAGAGTGAAATAAAAACATAAGTGTTTTAATTATTGTTAACTTGCATTGTTGCACTTTTGATGGGGCTAGCAAAGCTAGGCTAACAAAACTTGGACACAGCAGTTCTAGCTGCTATTGTGTCATATAATAACACACTATACAACATGTTCGTAGACAAAAAGTACAACTATGTGGTAAAACTCAAACATATATTTACCACTCTGTCCTGTGCCATGATGAGATCCTGTTGCACCTGTTCCATGATGCTTTCAGCCAGAGAGACACTCAACGTCTCTCTGAGGTCTCTGAATGGAGGACAAGAAAGAACACACACACACATATTGCATTGCAGCAGAGTTAGCATTGTGTGCTTGGACTTAGCTGAGTTTTGTCTTGTTGGATAAATGTAAGTGAATATGTTATAATGTTATTTATAATGTTCAATATGTCCAAATTTCTACTACTAGTTCATGTTATTACCGCAGTCTGTTGCTGATGATCTGCCCTGTGTTCTCCACCAGAGTGCTTCTCAGGAAAGTGTGTGTCTGTCTGCTTCTTTTGGACACACACTCTGACAGACCCTCGCACACACTGGAGCGCTGCACCACCCAAGGACACGCCCCCTCCGCCCCCCTCATCAGGCCTTCAGCCAGACCCTGGAACACAGACAGGACTGATGACCCCAGCGTCTACTCTGTGTTCTGCATTTTACTATTCCACTGTCTCTGACCTTTCTTGCTTTCTTGCTTCACTATAAAACATGCTGCTTGGTAAAATTCATTTAGCAGTACCTAAGTGTCTGTAAAGTTTGTCTGAAAAGAGGCAGACTTTTTTGAGCAGATGTGGTGTGTACTTTTGTTTGATGAGTAAAACTTTGTTGTGTACACGCCAGATATATCTTGAACGTAAATTAAGAATGTGTACTGTGTACTTCCATAAATAAAACCTTAAGTGAGCCTCATACACATGCTCAATTCATTTCTTTGCAATTTTAATTGACTAGGATGTTAGAGGAAAAATCAATTACTATACTAAAATCTAATCTATTTAAAAAATAAAAAAAAGACAGTATTCATGGTCAATGTTACTCAATAATTGTAATATCTGTCCGGTAAAATTGATGAAACAAAAGGCAGTGCTTAGCCAAATAAAAAACAAACCAGTTAAAAATGCCACTATGTGAGGATGTTCATGTGAAAATAATGACAAAGATATAATAGTTAGTTACTGGTAATGTGATAAAGTTACTGTTTTGTTAACTTCCTGTTGTCTGCCAGACAAATTACATTACATTTAGCTGACGCTTTTATCCAAAGCGACTTACAATAAGTGCATTTGACCAAGAAGATACAAACTTGAAGAAAACAGAATCATATAAGTACATCAGGTTTCATAGAGCTAAAACATTTCAAGTACTACTCAACTGGCTTTAGATAAGCCAGTCCTTTATTAGTATATAAGTGCTTTGTTAATAGTTATATCGCTCAAAGTGGAGTCTAAAGAGATGAGTTTTCAGTCTGCGCCGGAAGATGTGTAAGCTTTCTGCTGTCCTGATGTCAATGGGGAGCTCATTCCACCATTTTGGAGCCAGGATAGCAAACCCACGTGTTTTTGCAGATGGGAACTTGGGTCCCCCTCGCAGTGCGGGTGCAGCGAGCTGTTTGGCTGATGCAGAGCGGAGTGCACGTGCTGGGGTGTACAGTTTAACCATGTCCTGGATGTAGGAAGGGCCAGATCCATTCGCAGCATGGTACGCAAGTAACAGTGTCTTGAAGTGGATTCTAGCAGTTACTGGAAGCCAGTGAAGGGAGCGAAGGAGATGCGTGGTGTGGGAAACTTTAGGAAGGTTGAAGACCAGACGAGCCGCTGCATTCTGGATGAGCTGCAGAGGTCGGATGGCACATACAGGTAGACCAGCCAGGAGGGAGTTGCAGTAGTCTATGCGTGAGATGATGAAATCCTGGACCAGAAGTGATGCAATGGCCCTAACCCTGATTTGAAGTCTAACTCACTGTAAAGCTAGCCTTGATGAGGTGGAAACCTTGATAAATGAGCAGCCCTGATACAGTGTGGATGCGTTAATGTGTACCTGTATGCTTCTGTTGATCTCATCAGCCAGTGTTGCAGCAGCGTCAGTGAGGATGCAGTTCACCAGTCCTCCATCAGGGGCAGCCTTCCTGCCTTCCTCATATAGAGCGGGAAGCAGCTGCCAACAAAACATCAAGCGTCATTTACACTCCCTGGACACTTTATTAGGTACACCTTTCAGATACAATCTAGTTCAACAGCTCTGCCATATTACAATGTATGTTCAAATGTAACGTTTTAATTCAACGTTATGTTTCTAACTGAGATGAAGGTATAAAGGTAACTTGGGTTTGAGAGCAGGGCCACGCCTCAACCAAAACTTAATCCCCTTTATATCGATCAGCACATGGAGCCTAATTTGGCTCCAATTTCGCAACCCACCCTCTCTTTTCCTGTCATTCATACCTTTATCTTCACTTCCATGGTTTCATCCCTTCATCCCTACATTCTTGTATTCCTCCCTCCCTCCATCCCTCCCTTCTTACATCCCTTTATCCCTCCCTTCTTACATCCCTTCGGCCCTTATTAAATTCCTTCCCACTTCCCTTCAACCATTTATCTCACCCTAGATGTTTTCATCCACTCATCCCTTTATTTCTTCATCCCTCAATCCCTTGTTTACTTTATACCTCCTTCTACAAACATCCCTTATCCCTTCCTCCTTACATCCCTTTATTCCTCCCTTCTTACATCCCTCGACCCTCATCCCTTCCTCCCTACATCGCTCCCTTCCTTCAACCTCTGTTTCTGTCTCCCCTTGTCTCTTTCTATTTAATCTGGTGCATAGTTGTTGTTCTCATTCAAGGTACCGTCTGGGGGCTTGTATTGAGACTGGACTCCCACACTGAGTCTCCCTCTGCCTGGACTTCAAACCAGCCTGACAGACGACATCACTCCCTCTTCTTCACCCCTTACATTCAATAATTGCTGTTATTAAATCTTCAATGGACCTATTATGCTGCATGGTCCTTGCCAGTGAAATGGCAGTTAGTGGTGTGGTTGAACAGGACTGCAGTATGTTGAGATGATTTTTCTCTCAGATGTGTGTAACAGATGTGTAATACAGTCCCAGCAGGATCTGGCAGAGCCCTTTGGTGACATCATTCCTATTTCTGTTTCTCTGCCTGTACCTTGAAGGACTCCCTGGCGTTGTGCAGAACCTCCTGTGCTGTCAGGACTTCAGCCTGGACCTCCTGAGGGTTGCAGGGGCTTAAACGCTGAAGGCTGTTCGCTAACTGCAGACACAGACCCTGGACCTGCTGGAAGAGAGGACAAACAGAAGAAGCAGGAACTGTGTTTGATCTAACCATTAGATGTGCTTCAGTCACAGAGCTCCATCTTTCGTATGATTTGATCCGTTTGATTGATCACTTATTGAGAAAAATATATATATTCCCTGCAGGGATGATCGCTATTTGATTCTTTTATTATACTAATAGTTGACTGTATGTGGTACTATAGTTGTTAACTGACTTCCAACTAAATATTATTCTTTTTTTCTTTTACTCCTTACCATCTCAGATTGCTGAGCTTTAAACACTTGCTGGAGTTCCACTCTGTCAGATTGTCTCTGGTTGTTTCTGTCTAAACACCTCTGAATCTGCACACACAAAGAAAAACAGTACATGAATCACCTTTGTAAATACTTTTCAGATTAGATCATGACAAAGTGTTGTCAGATTACTTGTGCTGGCATGTAGTTATATTGTCACACGCACGCACGCACGCACGCACGCAGACAGACAGACAGACAGACAGACAGACAGACAGACAGACAGACAGACAGACAGACAGACAGACAGACAGACAGACAGACAGACAGACAGACAGACAGACAGACAGACAGACAGACAGACAGACAGACAGACAGACAGACAGACAGACAGACAGACAGACAGACAGACAGACAGACAGACGCACGCACGCACGCACGCACGCACGCACGCACGCACGCACGCACGCACGCACGCACGCACACACACACACACACACACTGACCTTGTGCAGGGCCTCTTCTGTTCTGTCGGGGTTGCCGCGGTAACTCTGTGTGATATCAGCCAGGCCAGATACCTGCTGCAGAGTGAAGTTCCTGTAACAACGAAGCATAACTTTAAAAGTAATAACTACTGTATGAAGATGGCGTTCATCCACCATGCTTTCTGTCCAAAACAGTACACTTCCCAATAGTCATGATGATGGCAAGACACAATTGATGGCAACATCCTTTTTTTTACATGGAATGTACACACGTTCATGTCCCCCTCAGAATTAATTATAACTATTGATCCCATGTCGCACCATGATCAGGTCAGTATTTAACCTTATGACCAAATACCTACAGTACAAGCTGAACCAATATAGTAAATATTATACCTGTCAATCATTAGCTTATAAGTTTTGCCACAAAAGACAGTGTTGAAGGTGCAATGTTTTATTTTAAGAATTAATCAGCTTTCACTGTTGTGTGACTTCTCTTAAAACCTTGGCTAATGTATACAGTATATGCTTGTGTGTGTGTGTGTGTGTGTGCGTGTGTGTGTGTGTGTGTGTGTGTGTGTGTGTGTGTGTGTGTGTGTGTGTGTGTGTGTTTGTGTTTGTGTGTGTGTGTGTGTGTGTGTGTGTGTGTGTGTGTGTGTGTGTGTGTGTGTGTGTGTGTGTGTGTGTGTGTGTGTGTGTGTGTGTGTGCGTATGATGACCTCTCCAAGGCATCAGCAACATCCTGGAAACCTCTTGCAGTAACATTATTTCTGTCCCATGATAGAGTCCTTTAAAGAGAAATATTAAGAGAAGAAGAGAAAGAGAAAGAGGGAAAGGGAAGTAAATCACTCTTGGAGCTAATCAAGTGCTGCATGTTTCAAATAATGAAATGATGACATCTGGTGGCAAAAAGTAGATTCACAAAAGGAAAGGAAACATAAAGAGAAATATGTTCCAGAAACAGATGCAACCATGAAACTCCCTCTGTTTATTAAACCATGAGGCTATTATTAGTAATTCCCACATATTTCAATTAGATGAGATATTTGTGTCCGTTATAATTGTTGGCCAGTGTGTGTGAAGGTGTACCTGAGTGTGGTGTTTGTCAACAGGGCTTTGGCCAGCATTTTGGCTCCAGTGTCTCCAATGTTGTTTCCACTGATGTCCACCTCAGTCAGAGCAGCGTGCCCTCCCAGAGCGCTCAGCAGGATGTGCACCCCTGCCTTCAGCTTAGAGTCACTCACTGAGAGAGACTGCAGGGGCTAAACACACACATAACATAAGGAACTTTAAACTTACTTCAAGAATAACTGAAATATGGCCTGTTTTGCTTTGTTTATGGGTGGCCGTGATGTTAATGACTGAAAGTGAAAGAAATGAAATGGGATGTGACTCACACACTCTTCATCCTGAATGAGTTGAGCTATACGATGAAGAACATCAGTGAGAGGTCTGGTAAAGAGAGGGTACATGGCATTGGTTCACAGGTGTCCCACAAGGCTCGATCCTGGGGTCATTGCTATTTTAATTATATAGCAATGATTTGTCGTCTACAGTATATGTCCTGAGTGCACAAACATCTACATTTACATTTACTTTACTTTACATTGCATTTAGCTGACGCTTTTATCCAAAGCGACTTACAATAAGTGCATTCGACCAGGAAGATACAACCTTTAAGAAAACAGAATCATATAAGTACATCAGGTTTCATAGAGCCAAACATTTCAAGTGCTACTCAACTGGCATTTAGAAAGCCAGCCCTTTATTAGTATATAAGTGCTTTGTTAGTAATTATGTGTTGTTGACACTGCACTATAAGCACATGGAGGAGGTAGTTTGACACAATTTGCTTATATACTTACAAATACCATGGTTCATGTAACAGCTTGCTTTGAAGCAATGCTGTTTCCAACTAAATGTTTCGAAAACAGTATGCATCTTTTTCACTGAAACAATAGTTCTAGTGTTGAACCGGATGAAATTGATTCAGAAAAAAAGGCTAAAGGTTGTAACAGAATACAGGTACCATGGAGTTATACTTGATGCTACCCTCATCCTTAAGGCTCAGGTGTTACTAGAGATTACATGTCAACAGAAGCTATTATGTACATGTACTCAATTGTCATTTCTCACTATCACTTACTGTTTAACAACGTGCTCACAGGCCAGTAACCCTACTTTTACACCACTATAGACCTTTTATTAACGGGACTTCAACATTCTTGATAAGAAATCGATACATTCCTATCACTGTCCAATACCTACAAACTATATGAGAAAATGTATGAGCTGGAATAACAGGAGGAAAAATAGCCCCTTTGCAAACGGTGGCGCTTTAGCAGCAACAGTAGAAATGTGCACTGTCCCAGTCGAATAAACGAATGACTAAAATAATGAATTAATAACAGAAGCCCCTTATTGAATTTACCCAGCTAATGTTACACATGGAGCTAGTTATTCTTTAGGTTTGAACTTTGACAAGTGTTTCTTTAGGCCACCCTAACTTCAGCTGTCTTCAGCAGGAATATATATTTCAATATTATGAGCAGATGTTATTATGTTCCTCTGACCTGGACTTCATGGCAAAGTTTCCTCCCAGTGCGAGGTGCCGGAGAGAGGGACATCGACCCACAGACAGAACCAGAGTCACCATGTCACTCTCAAAACCTGTAAGCAAGGGGGGGACATTATCATGGAAGTGAGAGTCGGAGGTTATCTCCCACCTATACGTGTAGATTGTTAGTCCTGAGTAAAAACATGGACAGCAAACTACACCCATGTAACACACTGTTGAAGGGTGTATGGTAGCAGGATCATGTCCTGAGTTAGTCAGTGTGTGCGTGGGGGGGTTTACAAACCATTGTCAGAGATATCCAGACTTGTGATAGCTGTGACTTCAGAGATGTGCTCCTGTATCACTTGAGCACCTGCTGAACGAAGCTGCACACACAATTTGTTTACTGTAGCTTCTCCTCATTATAAATGACAAATGTGTTTTTTAGGTTTTGTGTGTCTGTGTGTACCTCACAGCTGCTGATGTCCAACCCTAAACCTAATAGAAGAATGTTGGTGGCCAGACCCTGTAGTAATAACCTAGTTGCAAAACAAACAACATAATAAAGTATATAAGTGTTTGTAGACAGGTATATTTTAAGAATTAAAGTTTTTAGTAAACTATAAGTATGAGAAATATGAAGAAGCTCATAAGCCGCAAGACAGGGAGAAGGGAACAGTGCTGCAGTTATTAAAAATAAACTATGTGCAACAATGGTGTCAATACACAAATACATTATTATAATCTATGCAGAAGACTAGAGGTGCACACATTTCTGGAAGTTCAAGGTCAGCATATTTACAGCACATATACTGCGTGTCTTTATTTCCCTCAATTCCCTTTGGGGTAGGGAGCATGATTTAATGATGACGTGGTAGAAGCTATCTTAAAGGAAGTAGTGTTTCAGAAAGGGGGGAGGAGGGTCTTCAGAACGGCATCTTAAATACAAATCTTGCAAGAATCCTTCCGGCAGCATCAGATTAAATGTATGGAAAACTCAGAAAAGTTGTGTTCGATGGTCGAGAGAAGTGTGTAGTAAGACAGTAAAAGACAGAAAAACATTATTATGATGCTCTCGCTACAAGAGACAAAGGAGTTTGGAGAAGAATAGACATGCAAAGGGAGAACATTGGAGGAGTTGTTCTACTGAAATAGAGATAACATAACTCTTCGGATAGGAATAGTGTGGGGATGATTTGGAGGATGGGGGGGGGCAACAGTAGGGAAAGATTAACACGTTTTGAATCAGAAGAAGAACAAGCAAGTACAGACAGGGATATATCTGAAAAGGTGAAACAATTGTTCAGATGCATATATCAGGTCATTTGCAAAACAGGAAATCGGTTTACAGTTAAGACCACTGTCACGTTCCAATGACTCATACAAGTTTTGTGTTGTATTATGTTGACAAATACAATTGATGGCATCAACTTCCATGTTAAAAACATTACGTTATGATGTCATTGCATGAGCTGGGAGTAAACACACCTGAGAGCTTGTGGAGGTAGTTTGGTTGCAGACAGGCCGACATATTTTAACTCACAGCTCTGACTGAAGAACTGCCCAATGCTCCTGGTCACCTCCCGCACCTTCCTACACGCACACACACACACACACACACACACACACACACACACACACACACACACACACACACACACACACACACACACACACACACACACACACACACACACAGCTTTAGTGGATCATAGCAGCTGGCTCATTTACATATCAGGTCAGTTGCTGTTCCAGGATAGTTGTTATGAGTCTTATCAGGGAAGTTGTGTGGACCTCTCTGTGTCTCAATAATGCAGAGAGGATACCACATTCAGGGGCTGATTCTAGAGGAGCTGACCTGTGGCTGAAAGGATTCCTGGCCAGGTTGAGGTGCATCAGTTTGAAACAGCATCCAGCAGACAGCGAAACAAATAACTGCAGGAGAAAATTACAATGAGTGTTATGTACCTGGCACACACAACAGATCAATGAATAACAACAGTTACATGAACAGTTAACAGCACAGACATCGGGGCCCTCAGAAATAGTCGCATGAAAGAAGCAGGTACAACACTGAGCATCTCTCGCTGACCGTGTCCAGAGGGCAGCTGGTATCACTGAGGTCCAGATGAGACAGAGAGTTAGTACTGGACAGGAACTTGAAGAGAAACTGCAACACATAATGCAGATCTGTATTTGTTACAGATATACCGGCACAGTTAACATGTTGCTGAAAGTAAAGTCGTTGTTAAAAGGGATATATAGAAGTTCTAGCTCTGCACATAAACCAACTTTCAGTCCATTTGAACAGTCTACCTATCTTTTATTGTTTTTCTAATTAAAATGATATTATCTTTCAACTGTACACTTTACAGGTAGGTTGAGTTTGTAGCTTGTTTGTAAAAGTGAATAATAAATGCAGACCTCCCAAATCTTCTAGTGAGAGTTTCATGTATCAGTATATGTCATTTATGTGTATGACATTGGCTTGTTTGTATCTAAAAATAGCTGTCTTGAATCCACATTATTGGATATGAAACACACACACACACACACACACACACACACACACACACACACACACACACACACACACACACACACACACACACACACACACACACACACACACACACACACACACACACACACACACACACACACACACACACACACACACACACACACACACACAGTACCGTGGCCTCCTCGTTGCCCATGCTGCCGGGGTTAGCAGACAGGTCGAGGTGAGTCAGAGACGTTGAGAACAGCTGAGTGGAGGACAACACCTGACTCAGACATCCAGCACCTGGAGACAACAGTTAAACCCATTCCGGAGTGACTCAAGTGTGACAGTTTTATTGTGTGTGTGTGTGTGTGTGTGTGTGTGTGTGTGTGTGTGTGTGTGTGTGTGTGTGTGTGTGTGTGTGTGTGTGTGTGTGTGTGTGTGTGTGTGTGTGTGTGTGTGTGTGTGTGTGTGTGTGTGTGTGTGTGTGTGTGTGTGTGTGTGTGTGTGTGTGTGTGTGTGTGTGTGTGTGTGTACCTCTAGCAGTCATTGATACCCGGGACAGAGAGAGGAGTCTCAGTCCTCCAGCTAGACTCCCCAGCTCCTGACTGAGAGCTATGACACCTGTAGTGGGAATGTAACACAAAGTGTGTGCAGTCCAGTATGCGGGCAAACATGTTGGACATACAAAGGTACCCAAAAAGAATAATGACATTGCTAAACTTCACATAAAAAGCATGAATGATAAGAATAAGTGTTTTGTATAACATGTTACTTTCAAACCAGATACTTGTGTAAGCAGGAAATGCACAGGTGGAATTATTAACATGTCTGTTTTAGGGCTCTGGCGGTGCTCACCCACGTACATGGCATAAAGAGTTGGCATGGCGATTCCCGTGTTAAGCTTAAAACATTGACAATTTCTGTTCTACGACATAAAATACTTCACTAAATACCCCACTGGTAATTGGCTTTTTCTTGAAGGAGCCATGGCGATGCTATCATCCAGGTTAGCCTACAAAAACGTCATCACTGCCCCACCCTATTGGGATATTTCCTAAACTGGAGCCAGCATTACTGTTATTCTGCTTGTCCTTCTTCGACAAATCAATATAACTGCTGTTGTTCAAATAATAATGTGTGACTTTAATTAGTTACAGTGTTTCCCTGATTGTAAACCTTTGGTATATCAGCTGTCCCCAACGCTATCTGGCAGCTTTTTCCCCAAAAAGGTCAACCCATCTGCCTTTTAACTGCCCTCTCTCTTAAAGGTCTCCTATTATACTATTTTCAGACATATATTATAGTTCTCAGATGTATACAAATATATGTCTATGAAGTGTTTTGCTCAAAATACCAAACAGATCACCCATTCTAGCCATGTCTGAGCCTCGTCCCCCTCTATTTCACCCTGTTATAGAAATGCTGATTCTGGGTCTAAAGAAAAAAAATAATAATAAAAAGAAAAAGCTTATGCCCAGATACTCAGCTAAATGCTGCCATGATTAAACGCCATATTATGTTCAAAACCACTTCAAGGATTATTTCTGAAACAGTATGGAGCTCAAATGCTTTTTCTCTTGCTGGTTTACCACAAGGTGAGTACCTTTTTATTTCCTGCTTTTTTACACATACTCTCTCCAGTACAGGTTAGCTGAGTGTTAGCGATGCTTGTTAATGTAAACAAAGACCATATTACGTCCAAAACAGTCAGGCATTGTTTCTAATAGCAACGTTTCTGATAGGGCCGTGGGTGTAAAGCCAGCCCACATTTCTGATATTAAGTCATATCGGACGCAAATCTGGATCAGCTCCGTTGTACCCCCGTTTTTAGAGATTTGGGTACGGACACTTTGTGAGTCTCCTTACACACCGGGGGACACATCAAAATGTGCTTTTTGCATAATAGGAGACCTTTAAGCCAAGAGTAAAATGTCACCTGGCTGCAGATGGAACATGGTATAGTACCACTATTTTATTCTAACACTGTGCTTATACCACTCACTAGTGTTTACTTTAAAAAGCCCACCTTTGTCCTCCAGGGGGTTGCCTGAGAGGTTGATGGATTGCAGGGTGGAGGAGGGGTGCTCCCGCAGGGCAGCGGCCATCTTTAATGCAAAGTCCCTGCAGCACATTAACAAGTTAATTCTTAATGAATCCCTGTAGACGAGACTTTAGTTATTGTGTTTGTAGTCATGCACAACAATAACTGTAACATGTTGAGAGCATTTATTCAAATGACCACCCCCTCCTACTTATTAGCCTTCACCCAGCTCATTAGCAATGTACATGAACCAGAGTACCAGGTGGAGAGGCCCACACAGTCACATCTTAAAGGTACAGTCTAGTCCTGCACTGTGCTACAACAAAACACATACACACACACACACACACACACACACACACACACACACACACACACACACACACACACACACACACACACACACACACACACACACACACACACACACACACACACACACACACACACACACACACACACACACACACACACACACACACACACACACACACACACACACACACACACACACACACACACAAACCCACAAACCCACATTTTGAGTCCGCTGGCCTCCAGTGAGAGCTCCTCCAGACTGGGGGATCTGGACAGCAGGAAGGTTAGCTGCTGCTGGATGTCCACTGACTGAAGGGACAGAGAGAGAGGCAGGCCAAAACTCTACAGTCTGGTATCAACACGTTTCAGCCATTGGAATTTGGAATATCACAGAAAAAGAACTCTTGGGCAAACATGCATTTATGATTGTTACACATGTTGTTCAAGGGACAATCTCAACACATCAACACTTTTATAATAGTTGATTGTCAATTGAAATTGCCAAAAGTAAATAGCTAACATTCCAGTGCTACCAACGAACACAGGATGGTCACATGACTTCCTGTCAACACAGCTAAGCTAAAGGCGGCTAATGTTCGGCTTGATAATGTTTAGACTTATTTTTCATGTCAAAGCATCAGATGTTCACCAGTGGGGTATTTACTGATGTATTTATGTTGTAGAGCAACGAAATTGATTTAATGTAGTGTCATTTTGGCATGTATGTTTTCAAACAGGACAAGGACCTTTGTTTTGACCCCCGTCTCTTACAGTGTATCGGGTCTTGGAAAGTATTACTTAAAGGTCAGATCAGACAGCATCGAATTGCCTCGATTTAGCCCTTGAAAACGTTTGTAAGAAGGAGAGTCAGATTCTCTGAATGTTGCAAGCATTTTATCTGAAATGGTATTGTGGAATTTGCAGACACAAACATTAAGATAATTTACCAGTTTGAGCTCCTTGCTGTAGATCTTGGTAAACCACTGGTTGAAAGACAGAGCTGCTACTGCTAATGCCAAGTCTCTGAGGAGAGGAGAGGAGGGGAAAGGAAAGGAGAAGAGAAGAGAGGAGAGGTGAGTAGATGAAAGATTCAAGATATTTATTGTCGTACACAGTAAACAGTACACTGTACAATGAAAGTCTTACTTTGCTAGTCCGCCCTACGCAAGTAAAATACAGGAATATAAAAATAAATAAATGCTTAGAAAACACAAATAAGTTTGGCACAGGAGAGGAGTGTTAACACAGGTGAGTTCAGACAGTATTCAGACTGTTTCTCACCTGCTGTCTAAGTGGCTGAAGTCCTGCAGGTTGAACTCTCTCCAGTTGTTCATGTAGTAGATGTTGTCAATATCCTGCCAAAACAGTTAGCCACACCAATGCTAACATTAGTTTATCGTCAATTGGCTAGTAGATTAGGACAAAATAGATCCTTAGAAAGTGTGGTCCGTGTCCTATCATGCTGAAGAACAGTTGACTCACCCACTGGATCTCCTCTCTGAACGACATCTCGTTGAAGTCACACAGAGCAGCGTAGGTATCAGAGAATCCTCCTGAGGAACACAGACAACACTATCTATCTGCACACACAGGAGTTCCCTGTATTATATGTATGATCATCATATGATTCCACCTTCATCTGGCTGCTATCACACTACTTCATACATGTTGCACTTTTAAAAATATTGTTACTGGTACTGGATGTGTTTGTAAATTGTAATATTTGTTGTATTATTTTTAATATTTTATGCATGCCTCTAAATTAATATTAAGCTATTTTTAGCTCTTTACTTTTGCTGTAACAATGGAATTGTCTCCTTTGTGGGATGAAAGGTATTCTGATTCTGATTATGGGTTTATATTAGATGATAATTAAAAGATAAATTCTACTAGATACATATGTAAACCTAAACTGCCCAGGTGATGGTAGCTGGTCGGACTCCAGTAGCTGGCCCTATCACCTCCAGCCTCTCACAGTGATGTACAGCAAGGGTGTCCAAACTACGGCCCAGGGGCCAAATGCAGCTCGCGGGCCTCAGCAAATTCAAAGGGTATAATGAAATATGGCCCACAAATGAAACTTGTGCTTGTCTTATATTGTGCTTCTCAAATATATATGCAAACATATATTACACAGTAGTATTCATGAGTCAATACGCCAAATGTTTCGAATACAGTCAATTAAAGTTGAAAACTATTTCTAAAAAACCTAAGTTGCTGAAAAAAGCCCAATAACTTATTTACATAACAAGCTTGAAAGGAATTAGCTACCAACAAAATAAATAAAACCCTATGGAGAGCTGGGATGTAGGCTGTTTGTTTTCATAAAGCATATTCAAGTATCAAGCATAATTTACCTACATTAGGCAGCTTTTGGTGACTTATAACTTAACTTATGAGGCCATGTACCTCTAGGAAGTGGCCCAGCCCTTCGTATATTTTTATGTATGTGGCCCTCGGTCAAAAAAGTTTGGACACCCTTGATATACAGTATGTATTGTGGAGGGAACACACCACAGGAGCCAGGCCGGCTGCTCAGCTGCTTCTCGATCTCATCCGTTAGTGTGAGGATTCTCTGCTGCAGATCTGCAGGAACCGTCTTCAGCAGCTTTCTGAAGATTAGAGGACAAGAGATCACCTGTTAAATACTGACATCATCAAACAAGACAAAGAGTCTGCAGCCATGCTAGCAGCTCTGTGAGGCGCAGTGCGACTCACTGGGGCTAAGAGCTAAATGCTAACATCAGCACGTTAACATGCGTACAGTGACAATGCTAACATGTTTATGTTCAGCATATATAATGATTACAATGTTCACTATTCTTAGCATATTAGTGTAGCATGTTAGCATTCTAACATTTGCTATTTAGCACTTATTACTTAAACATCATTAGTTATGCAGGTTTTTTGTCATAAAGAAGAAACATTGAGCTGGTGATTCCGCTCAATTAAAAATCAGCAAGACAAAGTAAATACAATGTATTCTGTGTGTAGAGATTCTTTGACATGGTAGTATTTTTCAGTATCTGCCTGGTCTGAAAAGAGAAGGTATGTGTGTGATGACTCAAATGTAAACAGTGTATGTAGAGTTTGAGCTAGTGTTGCTGTGTGTTCAGGCAGAGCATTGAGACATGAAGCAGGTCGAGCAGCCCACCCTGGAGAAGAGTCGGGGAAGATCCTCTTCAGAGAGGCAGTCATGTGACACACCATGGCCTCCAGATCCTCAACATGCAAAACACTGAAGGACAGAGTCTGCCGGTCTGTCTCCAACACAACCTGAAACACATGCACATTGTCATATTGTATTATAGAAAGGAAATATAACATTTACATCATATTTTTTCACAATGACGACTGTAAACTGCTCTCATATTAACCTTTGCTGTTTAACATGGAATCCAGTGCTTCAGTGGATAACACATAGATACATATAAACAAATGTTAAACAAGTATAGTTCTGATAGAAATAAATGACAGTGTACCTGAGTGAGACTTTGAATGTTGATGGAGCAAATCTCCAAGTAGCTGAAGGTGCTCTCCATCTGTACACATTCAAACACGCACACAGAAGTAAATGAGAAAAAAATCTTTCAACAGCAGTTTCTCTTTGAGACAGTGATTACCAGGAACGAAAAGCTATCCTCATCCATCAAATTGTGGTGGCGTAAAATGAAATTAGATAAAATAAAAACCTGCTGCATTTTATATTACTTTTAAAATAACTCCCTGAATTTTAAAACGTCCGATATGTGTCATTTGAGTAACTGTTGGAGGCTTGAAGATGTAAAAGTATTCCACGTAAAAGTCAACATAAGATAATAGTCCTTAAAAAAAGAAACTCCTGCCACTAGAAAACTCACACTGTGGCCTGCAAGGGTTCACAATGAGCAGTGCATGGTGAAAAGCAGTGAGAAAAATAAAACCTTATTAATTATAAAATGTGCAATCGAGTGTAGCTGTGGTGTAAAATGGAACAGCTGTGATTTACCCTGACAGGTGGCTTGTTGTTAAACAGGTAACCTCTCCACAGACTCAGAACCTGATGAGAGAAACAGGACGTTAGAAATGGGACTGACAGAACCACAGCCCCCCCTCTGGAACTAGAGAGGTTGTTGCATGTTGTGTTGGATATGCTGTACAGTGGAAAATGTGTTTTAGTTGGTGAGTTGTGCGATATTTGTTGATTGTGCAGGTGTCAACATAACTCATTTAAGTTTAGCTCTTTATAGCTACATATTCCCAGATAAAAATGAACAAAATGCCTCAAACTAATTGACAGTGAACAATGAATGGTTCAGGAATCTAAGGGCAGGATACACTTTGTATGCAACAAAATGATCTGAAACTCAAGCATATGCAACACTTCCTTTCATCACATCATCGGATTCAGAACATTTTCTTTTCCCCGGGAAAAATAGAGCTTTGTCATTTTTAAATGAAAGTAAAAAGAAAATACAACATTTCTAAACATACATACATTTATAAGCACAATATACTTAATATTACATAGAACATCTTTAGTGTCCATCACTCACCACAAACCTGCGGGCCGACCTCCCACATGTCTGAGCGGGGGGGTGGAGGATGACAGGAGTCACTAGACACACTCTGTGAGGATTCAGCAGCTTAGAGATCTCATCTGCACACACACACACACACACACACACACACACACACACACACACACACACACACACACACACACACACACACACACACACACACACACACACACACACCACACACACACACACACACACACACACACAAACACACACACACACACACACACACACACACATGCACAGACAACTGAAAACGTCACTTTCAGCTCTAGAAAAGATTCCCATAACCCCTCTGTTTTCAGCCCTTTTCCAAAAGTGTCTGTAGCTTTAAATGCTAATGAGCTGCTGCTTCTGGCCACGCCCCTCTGAGAGATGATTGGTTTAAAAAAACACAATGGTGCTCTGGGAGGAGATGCAGGTGATAAGGTGGCCGGGATTACCTTGGTTGGTGATTGGCTAATGGTTACACAAGCCAAAACATCGTTATGACATCATAAAGTTGCCAAAATCTGATCAGCTCATTTTCAGACAGGTTTTTATATAAATGGATCAGGACAAAAAGAGGGAATCTTTGTTCCTGAAGCTTTCAGAATCTATTTACACAGAGGGGACACATGTTGATGTAGAAGAGACATGAAGAAGTGGATTTAGGTCACCCTTAAATTATTAAAGTTCTACTGTTGTGGCTTTTATTATGAATTTTTCTGGATGTCTTGAAGAGATGTGTCCCTTGTGAAATCAATTTACACACTCTTAATCTTAGACATGCGTGCAAATTGGGGTTGAGTATCTTGAGATTTTCAGAGAATTTAAGTTAAATTCAATTTCTCGTCACCTTAAATGCTTCCAAATTGTGTTATCCTTTCACTTAAAATGATGATTAAAATGACTGAAACTCTCCCTGCATTGGGTGCACCTAGTAGATCAACACATTTAGCAAATTAAATGTTGGGCTTGGCAGGGAAACTTGAGCAAATTAGCAAAATCCCAGAACATGTTCCGTTATAAAGACTTCGGAACATCTTAGCAATATATCAGTCATAATTAAAGCAATATTGTAAAAACAACACACCCTGTGTTCTCGGTTCAAAGATGATTAACCAACCACAGACTGAGTCATGTCCTTCTCTTTGTCACTGACTGTTACAATGGAAACAACTGTGACCTTTAACGTTTGACCTTTATAACAAAAAAACAAAAGCTCCGAGGAGCAAATATATGCAAATATAACATTGCATCAATTATTGTCATGTTTGACATCACATATGAGCTTACATATCAGCCTTTCTGCATGTTTAGACTAACATATTAAGCACACCCCTATTGATGAAACAGACAATTCAACGACAGGAAAAAGGACCGCTTCCAATATAAGCATGAAGTAAATCAACACCTCCCTAAAACAGTACGAATACACTGGGAAATACATTTGAAATGCAATGTACTCCCATTGCATTTCACATTTTAAAAACTGAAAATACTTCGCTCACTTTCTAAATGTATATTGAAATCAAAATATCTTTTTCATCCCAGGGGAAAATTAGGTTTCGTACAGAGTTTATCGTTTCTTAATACTTGTAGAGTATAATATGTTTATCAATTTTTGTTTTAGTAGTAGATGTTCTTTTTATTTTATAATGTGTGCTCTTTGGATACTTTATAGATATATATATATTTTTTCTTTTAATTTCGATATGAATAAAATTACGTCATTGTTGGGGAAATATTTTCCTCGGCCCATAACTTCGACCCAGTTTATCAGGGTGTAATGCCCTCACTGAGCACCTGAGCCTTGGGTGTGCTCTCAGTGTTTTGTCTCCCTGTTCCTGCCTGTTGGCGTCAGCTGAGAGAGGTGTTATTGTTCAGAATTGGTTTGGCAACCTCTGTGTCACTTCATGGCCCAGAACATGTCTTGTGAATTCTCCGGCCGAAGCTCCAAATAAACCATCAATGTTTGCCATCAAAGTTCCTGCTCTCCCCGTTTCTCTCTGAGTCCTGACTCCATTGCTTCAAAAGTTTCCATCACAGTCATCAGTATAAAGGGGATTCTGTGTTCCATCGGGCCTAATGTTATTCCACTAAATTGAGGGTTTGAACAGAACACTATCGCGAGAGGATTAACTGCTAGTTTAAAGAAACCTTGTCTGCAGCCTTTGCTAATACTTATTGGTTTTGAAATATTTCTATTTGTTTGGATTTCAGCTGTAGCATTTTTATATAATATCTGTAACCATTTAAAGGTCCCATGTCATGCTTTTCCGGTTATTACCCGTCCCCTTGTGTGTTATGTAGCTTTTTCTGCATGTAAACGGTCTGCAGAATCACAAACCCTCAAAGTACACCCTGTAGCGAGTAAAACTCTAACACAGAAAATACCTGTCTATGCTGCCCCAGAACGCCTTGTTGGAGATTTCTCTTTTTCCATTGTTTTCTTCCTGGGTTCTGTGACGTGCCCATACCCAAATGGACCCATTGGTCCAAATGGACCAATCCGTGGAGCTCCTCACACACAAACACTCTCTCAGCTAGTGGAGCCTCGCAGCGGCGAAACTGTGGCGCTTACACTGTAGGTGCACCGTTTAGGGTGCGGGGGGTGCGGGTGCTAGTGGAGACTCGCAAATGGGGGGTGTAGCCCCCTCAGCACAGTTATTTTCACAACCAAATCTCCAAAACATTGAAAAGATCCAGTTGACACGATCAAAATCCTTTTCAGTGTCCAATGATAGAAGTGCTGTATCTGCTTTTACTTGGTTAGCGTAGATAATATTAACCCTCTGGAGTCTAAGGGTATTTTCTCGATTTGTAGATGTTTCCTTAAATCACATTTTAAATGTACTTCTTATAACATGGCACCCCATGTGTTACATATCAAGATGTTCAGGACACTCTCTGGTCTTGCTATAAATGCAAACGACTCACCTTAGAGCACTGTGTGATGAGATAAGTAGCTCTAAAGCTTAAAATGTGACAAATCCGATTTTTGGAAAATCTTCAAAACTCTTGTGAAAACACAAATGTACTCATGTCATCCAATTGTTTTGGTGTTTTAGATTTGGTTACCAAAGTCTTAGGATCACAAAAGTAGTGAAATATTTGAATTACACTGTATATAAATGTGTAATTCATGTCTAAAATTAAAAAGATTAAATTCGAATTTTGAGTAAAACTACTTTCACCACAGATACGTTAGGACTGAATAATGACTTCATATTACATACCAAGGTTCATGTGATGTGTACAAATACAAATTGAACATTCAAACTTTTTTTTCAACCAACAATTTATTAGAAATATGTTTTTTTCAACCAACTATTTATATAAATATAAGAAACTGGAAAATCTCACTATTTAAAATATTGAACATCACAACTTTCAACCAACTATTAATTATAAATATAAAGACAGTGTCAAGGTCTTTGTCCGTCTACCAAGACAGTGGGTCTGGCTGCTGTGTAGGTGGGGGGTACGTGTGCTATACGAGACCTCCACAAGACCTCCTTGCTGGCTGGGTTGAAGGTGATGGCTGTGGTGGAGCCTTTGTGCTGAGGTGTATCTTGACCTGGTGGCAGCCGCAGATGGAGGTGGAGGCAGCTGTAGTGATGCTGGTCTGCTGGTCCTTGGTGGTGATGGCTCTGGTGAAGCCACGGTAGATCTTGACCTGGGGGCAGGCACAGATGGATGTTCTGGCTGCTGGATAAACGCCGCCTGTGGGCCACTAGGCCCAGGCAGGTGTGAAACATCTCTGTAAAACAAATTAAAATGTAGGACAATAATTACTACTAATTTAATTGAAATAAAGTTCAAGTAAAATGTTGCTCAAGCACAAATAAAAATGCACACATAAAAAGAAAGTTTGGGAGGTGGGACAGGAGTCTCTCTCTCTCTCTCACACACACAGGTATTTCCAGTTACTTTACATTCAGTATAAAATCACAGACACACATATACATACATCTGATAACGAAGTCTCATCTGTACAGGACGGTAAAATAATCACAGGCAAATAAATCTATGGCAAAGTCTCATCTGTACAGAACAGTATGATAAAATAATCGATGGCAAAAACATGTCTATAGCCACTGTAAATGTCTCCTTTGTGGGACGAATAAATAGTTGCTTTCACACCAAGTAATTTGCCGTACTTAGTTCCCAGCACTTAGTTCCCAGCACTTAGTTCCCAGTACTTAGTTCTCCCATGGAACTAAAGAGCAGATCGCGTTCACACCGGAATAAGTCCCAGAGGGAAGATTACGCAAATGAAGCCGCTGACGTCACTTCTTTT
Organism: Notothenia rossii; assembly: GCF_949606895.1. NCBI lineage: Eukaryota > Metazoa > Chordata > Actinopteri > Perciformes > Nototheniidae > Notothenia > Notothenia rossii. The sequence goes on from NC_136903.1 coordinate 36,771,042, forward strand.
TCTTCTGCTTTGGGTTTACTGGCAGGCCGCAAACAACTTCACGGCGTATACTGCTACTCGAAGTCCCCGGCAGGACCTTCCGAGTAAATCGCCAGAACGCCGACACCTCCTCATCACTCCACGTCTCCCATGTTTCTTTTTGTGTTGCCATAAGTTATTCTCTCTCCATTGGGGCGCGGGGCTAATGCTAATGCTAATAATGCTGATGCCAGAAAATACAATGGCGGCTTCACAAAACCTTTCAGAGTTTTACGGGGCGTGGTTTGCAATTCGCCCAGCCAATCAGAAATTGGAACTTTTTTCTCCCCAGGAAAGTACCTGCTCTCTAGCAGGGACTGTAAAGGGGGGAAAAGTTCTCATGAACTAAGTTCCCTTTTTGGTGTGAACGCAAAATCCCAGGAACTATCGGAACTTAAAGGGAAAAGTATGGGGAGAAGTACTCCGGTGTGAAAGCACCTAATGATTATTTGAATCATCTATGTAATCTCACTTTTACTCACCAAAATAACATTTACACATAAAACACGGCAACAGAGTAAACGTTGCTAACGGAGAGTCTATTTTGTCCCAAGAAAAAGTTCATGACTATCGATAAAAAAATATCAATAAACCTATTGTTCATTTTCGTGGTATTCCCCACACATTGCAAACTACACTATTACTGTAATATTTACACTTACCCATGTCCAAATGGATCCTTGTTGTTGTCTTTGTATTCTTCAGAAGAAGAAGAGTTGAAGACTTCAGGTTTTGAGGCTCTATCTTCACTGCTGCTAGCGAAAAAAATCTCTAGCGAAATCCGCAACTGTAAAGTTTTTTTTTAGACATTTTCTATGTCTCTCTCTCTCTTCCTCACTGACGTAATCTGATGGGTATGGGCTTAGATATGTCTCATAATTATTTGTGTGACCATAAAAATAATTTGTGTGTAAATATGTGATTTGTAAATGTAAAACACCATCCACAAATACATTTAAAAGATTTGCAAACTCACAAATAAATTTGCAAATATAAAAAAGATCTTTGAATAACATTTACAACTTTCGATCAGGCATTTGTGAATCCATTTTGTATTTGTCGGTGGGTAGGTAGGTAGGTAGGTAGTATAAACATAATAATATTGAATACAAATGAAAGCAATAGACAGGAATATATGCATATACAGTAGAAAGGACACTATGAATATTATAACATGTAATGTCGCCTTACTATGAAGGCTAACCTAAATACGGTGCTTTTCTAAAGATTACCTTACCACTGCACTGGTAAAACTAGGCCGATTAATAAGATGTGAAGTGCTTTGTAACTTTGACCCGCTTCACTGAATACACAAAAAACAATGAAGAAAGTTGAACCAATAAACTAACACAAACTAACTATCACTATATAACATGATGATGATGATGGTGATAAAGAATGCATCTAACGTTCCGCTGTTCATTAAAAAAACAGCGCATTAAACAAACCATCATGCTCTTACTTTGAAAACCATGCGGAAATGTCGTCATCACCCGGCCATCATGTGGTTTCCGAAAATAACCGAGTGACACGAGTAGATTTTAGCCGAGACCGGCGGAAAGTTTGTCTCAAAACTCTGTGTTTGTAAAAAGACAATCCATAAGCAGAGATTTGAGATCCACGAGCAGAGATTTGAGATCCACAAGCGCATTTTTGGTCGACAAATACAAAATGGATTCACAAATGCCTGATCGAAAGTTGTAAATGTTAAAGAGATATTCAAAGATCTTTTTTACATTTGCAAATTTATTTTTGCGTATTTGCAAATCCTTCGTGGCAATCGGAAAATGAAGAGTGAAACAGGCTAGCAAGTGTGCAGGTGTGCGTCATTTGAGAAGCCCCGCCTTACATTTTCCGTTACAGATTTGGGGAAATTGATCTATGTGCAAAGCATTGTGGGGATTTGAAGGACGCAAAGTCTACCCATGTGCAGCCTCGAAATTACCCCCAAACCAAGGACGCGGCCTCGGTGGAATAATTCCAAGTATGCTGGAGATTGGAACAGTCCTTCGGCGGCACTCGATGACGTAGTATACTTGAAATATTGGCTTGGAAGCCAGTTTCCTCGCGATTGAGAAACGGCCCGAAGGCTTGTTTGAGACAAACGAGACCTGCGCAGTTCCGATCAACGTCTTGCTAGTGCGTTGCATGATGGTTGGTCATTTTGTCCGACTTGCTCTGGAGGCTCGCCTACATGAGACATTGAAATCTCGCGGGACAAAGACGCCCGCAGCCTTGAGAGCGAGGCGCGGCGAGGCGGCGCAGTTCCTCTCCACAGGCTGCGGAAGCGAAATGCTCGATGGGAAACGACTCGCTGGTATCTCGAGCTGAGCGCTCATTGGTGGTTTTTACCATGTGCTGGTGATGAAACTCCCCAATTGGCTCGGCAAAAGTTTGTTGTTGTTTTGTGTCAGTTTTACCTCGCCACTTCCATTCCCATTTTTCATCATTGTTCCACAATGTTTATCATCATGAAATTAATATCTATATATTTTTATACTTGCACTGTTTGCCGTTTTCATACTTTATATATCTTAGAATATTCATACACACTGTTAATACTGTTCATACTGCTCACAGGCTGCTGTGTATATCTAGTGCATGGGTAGCCAACGTGGTGCCCGCGGGCACTAAATCGCCCACAGGGGGGAAATTGGTCGCCCGCGTGCATGTTCTAAAAATAGAACAAGTCACCATGGAGCTCCGTCTAAAAAAATTATTGAATACATTTTTAATTTTTAAAATGACAATATTGAATATAACATTTTAAAAGCACACATTTTGTATGTACCTATGTAAGTGAAATGGAGATTTGGTGCGTGAAATTGAACTCTGACCCCAGATAGGTTCAGAGTTGAACTCCACGCACCAAATCTCCTTTCCACCTTTAGCTGAGACAAGCTAGCATGAGCAGCTACGATCATGGGCCTCATCACCACACCGCAGACACACACACACACACACACACACACACACACACACACACACACACACACACACACACACACACACACACACACACACACACACACACACACACACACACACACACACACACACACACACATTTCCATTCAGAAAACAAGCATTTTAAAAGGTTTTTCGCCTGCCGTCTTGTCTGCAGACTTGTCAAGCATTAATTCATGGTTTTGACTAAACGGTATCATTATGTTGTTACTTCGGCATCATTTAGAAACGTGTATTACAATTTAATCATGGTAAAATATGTTCATTTTGTTGTAGTTGTAGCTCCCGAGCCAGCGCGTCTTGTTTGAATAATGCGAGTAAACACAGCTGGCAGCAGCGGTGAAACTCAAGCGATTAGAGCGAAGTCGCGTCCGGTGTGAACGCAGCATTACAACGACCCCTGATAGATCTCGCGAGAATGTGTATAAATATAGATGCATTTTCATAACAAAACAATGGGGTTGCTATAGCAATGGTAAATCATTGTTAATAATTATTGTGAGGAATAATTAACATTAACATGTGATCAGACAGTCCTTCACATACAGTAAATTAATATGTATTCTGAATATTATTAATAATAATATTATCATTAAAGGTGAACCGCAATTATGTTATTCAGGAAGTTTGTATCAAACAAGTAGCCCTTCGTATTACTCAGTACCCTTGAAGTAGCCCTCGGTGACAAAAAGGTTGGTGACCCCTGATCAAGTGCATTCATTCAGTGTTAATTTCGTCAACGAAAACTATGACGAAAAATGTTCTTCGACGACCTTTTTTACATGACTAAGACGAGACGATGACAAGCTAAAAATAGATTATTGATAACGAAAACTTTGACGAAATGTATATTTAGTTTTCGTTGACGAGACGAGACTAAGGTGTTAATGGTGGACTAACGGACATTCAAAATGCAGGGTATTTTCCCCCAATTGTCCGTCTTGTCTGTCAAAATGCATCTTACGTTTCTAACTTGCAATATCATTATTTCCGCTCTCTTCACTCCAGAAGAGCGATCTCCCTGTGTCTCTCCAACCCAGTCTCACAAAAAAACGTGTAGTAATAGTAGTATTTCTACAAAAACGCCTCTGAAATGGTAAGATCCGTACGTTTTTTTTCACCATTCATTCCAATGGCTGGCGTCTATGTCACGTGATCTTCACATTTCTCCCTGCAGAAAAAAAAAACATGGCCGAACTTCGTTTTATTCTCGGTGTAAAATGCCTATTTTAAAGTTAGTTTGGCCATTAAAATGCGTTTTGATGTCATTTGATGCGAGAAATATAAGTTGTTATTTCAGATTATGTGTGCAGTGGATGTACATGATCCTTAGTTTGCTAGTTATTATGAAGATTACTTCAGGAAATTGTGTCTATACAACGTTTTCATTGTTACCAAGGTGGTTGCTAGGGACGCTGCTATCGATATTATTTCTGTTATGTTGTGTAAAATGGTGTTATCTTTATTGCTACCCCCTTCCCCGTCAATGTTGGTCCACAGCGCAAACGTATTAGTTTAACAAAATCCGCAATTGTGGCATAGTGTGGTGCCGAGAGATGGGAGTCGGAGGCGGGGTATCAAAGGTACAAGCTAGACTTTTATTTAGCAAAATCAGACCGGCGGAGACAGGAAGTCCGGCTCACTAAAATGTCCGTGCAGAACAATACCCTAACCCATAGATCCGTGGGTGATTAATGTCAATCACCACAATAGATACGTTATTTTCCCCTGTACAATTCTCAATTTACTCAACAATAACACATAATTATCCTTGTGTTTATTTATTTGTTTGATTAATAAACACAAGTTGGAGTCCGTCAGGACCAAGGATCTGAGCAGCTCATTTGCTTTACAGAATATTACACCCGGAGGTAAGTATTCTCTCCGCTTCGCTTGGCAAACCCCGTGATAGTCCTCAGCTCTGTGATTGGAGAGTGTACTTCGAGGGTTAAGCGCCGAACAGCACTTTGAAATGGGATGGAACCACGGCAGACTGTCCAAAACTGGATTTGAACGGGTCCACCCCGTCCCCCCCTCCGTCCCCAGAACTACACATGCTGGCTATTGTGTTTTGCAACATGTTCTCTATCTATGGCACGTCTCTACTAGGATTTGTAGTTTTAAAAGACGTTTTCATATTTCCCATAATAAGAAGTTGCCAGTATTAAACTGTGTACATCCCTGGAGGTTTAGGGGATAGGAAACACTCAAATTTAAAACATATCATTAATAAATGGGTGAAAATTGCTTGTGCCCATAATGGGCAGCATTAATATATACCCACATGACAGCTAAGGTCAGAAGAGCTTTATTTAACAGCTGGTCTTATGTTTGTGACCCCTCCTGTTGTTAATTGATAAGCCTGAAACATGCACTTGTCAAGGTTCAGAGGCACATTTTGGAAATATGGCAGTAGCCATCGATCATCTTAAGATAAGATATACTTTATTGATCCCAAGTTGGAAACATTTGCGTTATATCAGCATGTGTAACAGTTGTAAATATGCAGTGGTGTTTATTTGTAAATCATTTAGTATAATCACACAAATTCTGTGTTTCATATTTAATAATTCTGTGTTCTTTATTTATTGATTGTTCATTACCTGACAAGGCGGGAGATGAAAAACTTGGGTCGCAGGTTCCTCAACAGTGCATCACAAGACATCTATCAATATGTGTGTATACCTCCACCATTAAACTGTCATATTCTGCACATTTCTTATACTATCTACATACATCTTATATAAGAGTATAATACATATGTATAATATCAGTTAAAATAAGTGCTTCAACATAGTTAACATTGCTGGAGGTATACACAAAGTTTTTAATTCATTGCAGAACAACACCGTATATGTCAATAAGCCTTAGAAAATCTTGAAATCTTGAAAGGGATGTGCAAAATAGTCATTATATACAGTCTTTAATTAACTATTAGTAGAGAATAACGAATAATGAATATACTTTATAGGGATCCTATTAATATCTAATAATAAAAATAATGAAATGCAATAACATGCTTTAACCACCAGGTGTCCCTTTCTATCAGCTGTGCACCTTTATGGTGTAAATACAGCCTATCTAGTATCTACCAATTGGATCAAATATAAAAGTCAGCCGAATTAGTGTTGATCCTGCAAATAGACGTATTGTGTGAAAAAAAAAATGTAAGATGTTGTTTAACTGCTGATATATTTATGATCCACGTCACGTTTTCAGTGTTGGCGGCAGTTCCTCATGTTTGTCTAGAAGTCTTCTCATCAAGGCTCTATATAATATATCAGCAATTAAACAACATCTTACATTTATTTTCACACAATACATCTCCTTACAGTATCAACAGTACAATATTTTAACATAATTATATATATTTCATTTATTTCACATTTAAATAAAGCAATTAATTCGGTTAACAATTTGTTAGTTTTTCCCTTTAAAAAATAACAAAAAGTAAATACAAGAATACGTTAAAGTACCAGATTGATAAGCAGTATCGATAAGACTAGTACCGTAGAAAACCTTAACGATACCCATTCCTAGATATTACACAAGTAAAGTAAGAGAGTGAAATGTTGCTTTACGAATTTCAACACTTGATCCTGTCACATTGATTCCAATTTCAGATAGACCTACCTGTATTTGCCTAACTGAATTGGTTTAAAGAGAGAAAACATTTTGACTAAAAGTTGACTAAAATGTAATTTTTCATCGACTAAAAGTAGACTAAAACGTTTTGAGTTTTTGTCGACTAAAACTAGACTAAAACGTTTTGAGTTTTCGTTGACTAAAACTAGACTAAAACTATGAAGGATAGGAATGAATAAAATGTGACTAAAACTAATAACCATTTTCGTCTAAAGACTAAGACTAAATCAAAAACAGCTGCCAAAATTAACACTGTACCCCTCCTCACTGTTTATTCATCATTCAATTCATTCTATATTTTATTCTGTAGATTGTGAACAATACTTTTCACTTTACTGATTTTTGCACTCCTGGTTAGAAGCTAAACTGCATTTTGTTGTCTCAGTAAACCTGTAATATGTGCAATAACAATAAAGTTGAATCTAATCTTGAGCAGGAACAAATGTATTTACTTAGTACATATCTGACATTAACGATTAAACACATGTGTGCATTCTTTATAAATGCAAACCGAGTCAAGCCGACTCCGGAGGTGGCGGTACGCACCTTAAAGTTGTTTGCAATCCGCAAAAAAACCGAGAGAAGAAGAAGAAGAAGAAGCCGACTCCGAGCTGTCCGACTTCAGGCAGCTTTTTGAGACCTCCCCCGGCTGCGATCGGCTATTCTCGTATACTTTCTAGGCGAGCCGCAGCTCGTCTCAAACAAGCCTAGTCTCACAGGAGGAACCGCTGAAAAGCTACACTTCCAGCGATTCCGCGGATATCGGAATCATATTTCTACTCCGTATAATCAAAAATATTAATTACGTAGATTATGCACATCTGGATGCGCCAGCGCGTCCACCGACTCCAGAGGGTTTTAGACACCCTCCTTACGTTGTGGAAACCTTAAATTCCCATAATAAATCAGTTTGATCTTTATTGATGGTATTTCGTGGAAATATTTGTAAACGTTTTGCTAAAAGCTTACTATCTTCAGGTCAGAATTTAACAAGTTTATGGGTCTAATTTTTTCACATTTGTTAGAGTATTTGGTTTTGGTAATAAAATGATTAAGTTACTGTTCGTTGAGGTTGGAAAACTGCCATTCTTAAAAGCCTCTGATAACATTTCAACTAGAGGTGTAAGCAATTTGTTTTTGAAATATTTAATACAGATCAATTGGAAGAGCATCTGGTGTGCCCAATCTCGTCCTTGTTCATTTCTAGCTCTCTTCTTTATGTTCCCTTTGGATCATTAGGTGCGTTCACACCTGCCTTGTATAGTCCGGTTGAATCGAACCCTGGTGCGTTTAGCCGCTTGGTGCGGTTAATTTGGGTCGGTGTGAACACAGTCCGAGACCTCTTAAGTGAACTAAACAACCGGACTCTGGTCCGCTAAAATAGGTGGCCTCGGAGCGCTTGCTTGCGAACTCTGGAGCGGTTCATTGCTGGTGTGAACGCAGTCCGCAGCAAAACAAAGGAAGCGCAGTATTTACGTGTCACAAGAACACGGATATCTTCAAAAATCTTGAGCGAAAGAGTCTTTCAAGACATCCGCGGTTGTTTAGTTAAAGAGTAAAGCAGAATTAAGTGTCGAACAGTGTCGTGTAAAGTAAAAATTCTCCGTCAGCTACATAGAAGTAAGAACACCTGTCGTCGGGAAACGCCTCTCTTTACTGCAGAACGTCTCTCAAGGATAAAGGCCCAGATACACCGGCCAGTCACCTGAGAAGTCGCCGACGCCGACACCGACACCGACTGTTGCGTCGCCGGACTCTCCTGCGTATTTGCCGACTTTGCGCACTGGAACACACCGCAAATCCGAGCCGAGCACGTATGAACTGCGCATGCGTGAGTGGCAATACCTCTCCTTACCAGCAGGCGGCGGTAGTTTGTATTCATCATTCAAAAGAGGCAACAACCGGAACCACCGGAAGACAGAGAAGAAGAACAGACTCCGTGATATAAACAAACAACAAATAGCGTTTTTCTTTCCATTTTCACTCTCGTCCATTGAAAACATGAACGAACAGGAGCTCTATAAACCGATGAGGTGAAATAGCCGTCCGTGTGTGTTCCATCTTCCATTTTAAATCATTTGTTTACCTCCCTCACTTCCGTTAACGCTTCTCATGGACTGATTCGCTAGCTGAACAGCCAATCAGTGTTATCCCTTTGTCCGACTTCCGGTGGTCTTCCCGACGCCGATTCAACATGTTGAATCGGCAAGAAAAGGCGTCAGGTCGGCAGAAAAGACCCGACGGTGCGGCGCACACCACTCCGAATAGGGCGTGCCCACGCTCATGTTCGGCCCGACTCCCATTTACTGCCGATTTCGGGCCGGTGTATCTGGACCTTAATGTGCAGCGGCGCGGTCATTATGGGGAAAAGAACACCTTGATGCCGATCTAGATCCCTCCGCTTCGCGTCGGGCTCCTGATCAGCCTGTCGGTGTTCTTTTCCCCATAATGACCAAGTCGCTGCACATTATCCCGCTTATTACATGGCCACATTCTCAACAAAGTAATGACATGACTCCCAATATTAATTGAAATGCTTTTGTGGATTTAGAAAATGATTTTATTGATTTAAAAAATAGTTGTATGTATTGATTTAAATTCACATGCATCCGCTAAGAAAAATAGTCCGTTGTTACTGTTTGAACTAACGTAGCAACGGCAGGAACTGCTTCGATAGCGTTTTTGAGGAGCTTTTTGATAAAAGATTTGAAAACATTGTTGCTTGCTTTAAAAGTAGCACAATTCATTATGTCAAACCTTGGAAAGTATCTAGATATCCCTGCCCTAATGCCAAAGTAACTGGCAACTGAATATGTGTCGCCGTTTGATGTCTATGTCTGGACCGCTGCGTAAAAAGGAGGGTTTCTGCCCGTTACTTATCCGCTGTTTTCTTGTCGCTCTTGTCTTGTCAGTTAGAAAAGCAAAGCAAAACTGTATACAGTTAAATCGAACGGACTTGTTTGTGTAGATGTGAGTGTCCTTAACAACGGTCAATAAGTCCTTGACAGCGGTCTGTCTGTTCTGTATTAACAACGTGTCACGTGTTCTGAATTGACCAATCAGAATCGAGTATTCAACTAAGCCATGTAATAATGTTTTTTAACGGACGTTGTCTGATTATATAATCATATGCGCGGGCCGCTAGTGTCTGTTGATCTCCAGATTAACAGCAGCATGGGAATAACCTGCCGAAAGTGCCGATGCTCCATGGCGGATTTGGCGGAGGCTCCGCAAGAAATTGCCGGGATTTGCGTTTTTACCCCCTTAATGTCTGACCAATGGTTGAACAGCATTTCAGAGCACATGACTTGTGTTTAAAGTTTATAGTCTGTTTGAGTTTGCCCGTGTGAACGCAAACCAAACCTACTGAAAAATGAAACAATGTAACAAACTGTGGTCTGGTGCGCACCAGAGAGCGGACTATTAGGTGTGAATGCAAATCTATTCATGTTTAGTACATTAGTTTCATTTTTTATATTATAAAGATCTTTATATTAGGCCTAGTCAAGATGCACCATTCATTTCTGTAAGATCCACAACAATCCGACCATTGGAATGGTTGTTAGTGATGTTTTGGATTCTAGTTGTTTAATCTGCCATGCTAGTGGCTAATGCCTGATTTATCAGCTTTTTCATAGAAAGTTAGTTTCAGTCTTAAAAGACTATAGGCAGCCCTAAAAGCTGACAGTTGATCATATTCAGCTCTCAAAATTAGTAACTCACTTTCCAGTTGAGGATTGCTTTTCTCAAACACTTCTTCCTGAAGAGTTTTAGTTTTGTTTGCCAATCTTAATATCTCCTCTCGCATCTTTGACCCTGTATAACTAATGATTATGTCCTCTCAGGAAAGCGTTAAAAGCTTCCCATCTCGTACAGGCAGAGGTTTGTGTAGTATTTATTTAAAAGAACTCGTCGATCTGTCCTCCTATATATTTTACGAATTCTTCATCTTGCAGCCATTTTTTGCACCAAATTTGTGTACGCAATTCTGAGGAAATCAAAAAGTAATCTATTCGAGAGAATTTCTTGAATGTGTTAGAATAACAGGAATACCTTTTGCAAGTGGTTTCAATTCTCTCCATATATCTAATAGCTTTAATTCTTTAATTCAACAATGTATAATCTATACAGTATATCTGTTGAGAAGTAGGCTATTGTGTAATAAATAAAGTATATGAAATCTACTCTAAGTAAAGATCATTGATGTAAAGTTGGCTCATCTTACCTTTCAGGTTCTGAGAGACGGAGTCCATTCTGTAGAGCCTTTATGAGACAATAGCATTATTATAAAGAAATGCACCAAAAAGTCAAGATGAGATCGCCTCCAAGATAAGTAAACTAGTGAAAACTTCTCAGTCAGATTCTACAGAACATGATCTTCACTAGAGGAAGACATATTGGAGGGAAACATATCTGTAAATTAAAAAAAATCTGATCTGAATAAAACAATCAGAAAAACAGTGTCACATCCAGCGTCAGCTGAGGAGTGGAGACAAGAGGAGGAAGGTGTTAGTACGTACACGTACGTACACACACACACACACACACACACACACACACACACACACACACACACACACACACACACACACACACACACACACACACACACACACACACACACACACACACACACACACACACACACACACACACACACACCACCAGCACTACCGTTTTACAGATGCACTGACAACCCATTTTCTTTTTCCACCCCTGCTTGCACACATCACCTCTCCTTGCTTGCACAGTTTCTGCACGCACACTTCCTGTTCCATGCTGTGAGTCACTGTTGTCGTAAAGGTAGAGACGACTGACGGTGTCAGAAGCCTCCAACCTCCAACACTTGTAGGAGTCTGCAGTTTCACTAAGTTCAGCTTCAAACTGTCAACACACTGAATGCTTTATGGGGATACACAGATATTAATTAATTACAGGAGTTAAAGAAGAACCGTATTTCAGAAAATCATACAAGACCAACAGCTTGTTTATATGCGGGGCTTTTTCTAACCACCTGAAACAAACATTCGTGCAAATCATGCACCACAATCTTTCAAATGTGTATTTGAGTAAAGATTATCTTTGAGGTGTTGAAAAGTATAAAGAAGAGTGAAAGAAAATGTGTTCACTTTGTACAAGGGCCAAGGCATATTTATCTAATAATCACTTACAATGTACTTTTCTTATTGGATGTTGTCTGTGAATCTGAGTTTAACACAAATTAGTTGGATTCATGAGAGAAGAACTGGTTAAGAAGTAAATCATGGTCAAGTGTGCAACCTAACAAGTGTGAGGTGGAGTTTGAAGCCCTCACAGTATATTTACACTGAGCTGCAGCATCTGGAATCCTAAAGTAAAAGCTTTGACCTGAGGAGTTAGGAAACTGGATTAATTCAATGTCCAGTTATTTTCAGAACTGTCTTGACTCACATAATATCAGTGATTATGGGACTTTTTTTATCCCAAAATTAAACAAAGGGTCCCTGCGGGGAAATTAAACAGATGACTAGTCCGTCCCTGAAAAATGTCTTTGCACACGTTATTATTAATAATAATAATTACAAAAAAATGGATAAATGTTTTTATTTATAATTTTCAATTTTTATTTTGTAATCATCTCGCGACCCCCACTCGGGGTCTCGCGACCCCCCGGGGTGATTGGGCACATAAGGGGGGGGACACACACACACACATCTAGAGTAGGGGAGAGTGGGGTAAGTTGAGCCATTTTTTAGTTATGCTGTCCTCTAAGCAAGGAGAAATGACACATAGAAAAAATGAAAACACACACCTATAATTCAGGATGTCTCCTATCAATTGCTATGACAATAATTAATATTTGATCAAGGTTAGTGAAAATATTACTTCTTTAAAAAAAAAAGTTGTGTGGCTCATCTTGTTCCAGTGTAGGGGTAAGTTGATCCAGTTCAGCGGGTAAATTGAACCACTTTTCAAACCTGGGCATACCTACAAAAAATCTTAAAGGTAACTATAAACAATAAATAACAAACCAAATACAAGCTTAGTTTTTCAAATATTTTTTATATACATTTCGATTCAATTGAGTGATTTTTTTTTAACATGTTAAAAGGAAAAGTACTCATACAAATGGTGATACAATTTCATACATCTTACCAATCAAACAGAGGGTAAATTCAACTTTAAATGTAGCCTACAATGAGCTCTTATTATCAACTTGGCCTACTTTCATTAATTTTTCCATTGAAAAACTGGCTCAACTTACCCCAAGGCCCATGGTTCACTTTACCCCATAGCCACCATTTTAGAAAAAATAGCCTAGCATTACAATTCAGTCATCTTTAGCTTAATGATTCACATGGTTTAATACGCTGCCAACACATCAACATATATGTGTTTGAACCTGGATACTTTTTTTTTGACATGACAGCCAATATAGCTGACATCTAGAAAATTGACTTTGACAAGCAAAAAACGTTTTTTTGTAAAAATGTTTACTTACCAGACCACAATGAGTATCTCTCTTTTCACAGGCAATGAGAAATGGGTGGGGCTTGCATAATTTCTGGTCACTTGATTACAACTATAAGGCGTTGCCTGGTTACAGGGGGTGGTTCAACTTACCCCCTTCTCCCCTATGTATGTGTGTGTTTTATCTGATCCGGATGGTTACTAATTCCTATTCTTTATGGTGGTCATTTTTGACCGGGAACACCATGGGTGTTACAAAGTTGACGAAATCATCCAAAATTCAATGAAAGTGGTGATCAGCAATTGTACATGTTCAAATGTCTACTGTGAAGGATATCATAAAGCCTTAATGCAATCAAATGTAAAAACAAAAAAGTTATGATTGATGAAAATAGTAAATCGGTCAGATTTGACCCGAAGACAACAGGAGGGTTGAAGGACCGCACATTTGAGTGATATTTACCTCCATCTGTTCCTGAACTCTATTGAGGGGAATCTGTTGCACCTGAAATGACAGCTGACGGCAGGAGAGAGAACAGATTGAAAATCTGAAAGCAGCATGATGAATGGGTATTGAGATGAAAGTAAAAAATGGACGCCCATACTCTGTGGATTAGATGCAGCTGGAGAATAAGAGAAATGAATGAATGTAAAGGTCATCTCTCTTATTGAACATTTAGCTTCATACAATAGATGACACTGCCTCCATCCCTACAGTCTATATACAAACAGAAAACATATTGGATAATATCAGAGCCATTGTGTGCTATTAATAGTATAAATAAAAAGTGATGCGGCAGACATGGGCACATGGGATGATTTTATTCTTTATCAGCTGTACAGTGTCTCATCTTCCATAATGACATGACTAAGGTTTCTCCTGTTCTCTCAGTCTGAAAACAGGGATGTGTTAAACATCTTTAAAACTTTTCTCTTTAATTTATTCTGCCAAAACAAATAAGCAGTGTGCAAACAAAAAAACAATGCTGTTGTTGCTATGCAAACAGTCTTAACATCCATCTCCCGTCCGTCCGCCTGCAGAACATAATGATAACGATGATGACGATGATGACGATGATGACAGGACATTTTATTCTCCTTTTACAGAATGACATGTATCTCAGACCACAGTCACACAATTGTTGTTTGTTTAAAGATTCTTACAAAATGTTTACTATCTTTCTGTTGCAATGGTTATTTACAGTGCTGGGCTGATCTAACCAATGGTTCTATGTAACTATAACATGTTATAAAAGGAAGGCCACATTTAACCATCAGAGCCTGTGGTCACACTTAGAAGAAATACCTCTGGATTTACATCTTCAGACGACTCAAATCATACGGTGATCTCTTTGTTCTAACCTTGATTCAGATGATTTTAAACCTTTGTTTTGCATAAATCAGGGACATGGAGAGGACATATCTCAGTATCAGCATTAAGCAACTACAAAATGATCAGAAATGAAAAATGTCAAAGTAAAAACTGTTTTGTATCTGAACACATCTTTGAACAACAGAAAACACTCAGAAACTGATAGTGGTTCAGATGAGTTCCATCCAGTTTGGCTGGTTAGAGGGGCTCATCTGGTGGAGGACAGCCTGATGGGAGGGAAACAGACAGGACATGAGTGACCCCAACATGTTAACCATTGAAATGAAAACCTCGATGTCCCTTTCACCAACACATCTCCCAATCAGTCATTTATACATATTAGGATAAATCAGAACGCAAATGTGTATTTACATGCAAAAACACCTGCCACAGTTTTTGATCATAGATTATTTAGATATTCTTAACAATCTGGTTTAGAATACCTGTTCCAAAAGCAATGTTAATTGGGGATTGAATTAATTTAAAGAAAAAATAAAGAGCGACTGGTATTAAACCTTTTTCTCAGGTCTCCCTTGAAAAAGAGATCTATGATCTCAAGGGACAATCTGGTTAAATAAAGGTTTGAAATCATGAAATGTTCGAGAGTGTTTCTGTCTATTACTTGAAGTGAAATATGATTGAAATGCATAGACATAATTTCATGTGTTTTGGAGTATTTGGAATGTTCAAGATCACGACTAGGGTACAGCGTTTTGCCAACTAAATCATTTTCAGTTTCTTTAAACAAACTACCTCTGTCAAAGCTCGGAACACGAGGAGGACGAACATTAACAATTCCTTCGAGCATTGAGGTCAGCCAAAATAAAAACTGTTGAAAAAGAATGATGTTGTTGATGGGGAAAGTGAATCAACTTTGACAGTGTGAATGTCAAAAAGATGAAGTAGAAAGCTGAATCATTCTATATCACTGACTTCTGTTCATTTATATGGATCTGCACGTTTGCTCATGAATGAAGAAAAATCCCCGTAACTTCATTCTATAAAAGCCTCAATATTGAAATACCAAAACATGGACAAAGTGTTAAACAAGCCAAAAATATACAGTCCATATGACTGAAAGCAAGGTGTTTCTCAACCCAAGTACCATATACTACATTTCATTAGGAAAAACTACATTTAAATCTATATATACAAATATAAATGCTGGGAATTTGCTATATCAGCATAGTTGTAAGAACAGCAAGCAGGAAATCAAAGTGAAATGTGATCAAATCATTCTCAGAGCTGAGCAGTAGCTGCAGAGTTTGGTTAGAGACTGACAGGAAGTGGCTTTGGGTAGAACAAAGTATTAAATACACGATGATTCATTCAGAAGACATTCAAACTGAAATAAGAGCAGAGCAGCCTGGGAGGACATCTGTGTGAGCTTTGCTGTGTGTGTAACTGAGACCCACAAACATCAGTGTGTCGTGTACATGGATGTGAAGTTATTTTAGTGCGTATTTTAGTGCGTATTTACGTGCGGCTTCCCTTCTTTTGCATGGTTGGTTTAGCAGCCACTTTAATGGCCACCATTAGGATCTGCCGTAGGTGCTATATAAGGGGGAGGCCGGGGGGGTGGAAATGTTTATGTGTTTGCCAGTTTCACTCATGGTCCGGCGTGGGGGTTCACCGGTCCATCATGCTGAGGATCATCTCTGGCGTCAGGTCTCCGTTGGCGGCGACCGCTGTCTCCTCGTTCACAGCCAGCTCCACAGTCTCCACCCCCCCCCCGTCCAGCCCCTCCACCGTCAGGGCTCCCTCCTGCTCCAGGGGCGCTGCAGAGCCGTCGCCCTCTTCCTTCTTCACGATGATGTTCTCCACCGCTCCGGTGCTCTCGTCCTCCACCTGAATGATGGCAGCAGCTGCAAGCACAAAGACTCACCTCAGAGCTGCGCCGATATTCGGTTTATTTTGTCTTTCATGTCAAGACTAAGATTAAAGCATTACTTTACCAGCTAAATAAAAAGGAAATGTAATGCCTGAACCTTTGCCAAATCACAGGTCAGTACCATAATGCTGGAATGAAAGACATTTTCTTTCTGCATTCATCAAAACGCTGTGTATGTTGTCATAAAGCATTGGAATGGGCCTCTAGCTGAGATCAAACGTGCACAGACTTGTATCTTTTTGCCATGGTGCAAAAAAAATTGATATTTGGCAACCAGTCTTGTCAACATTAACCTGATTGTTCTTTGATTTTTAAATTGAAATAATTGTTAAATTCTAGATCCGTCTGTATAAGTGTTAGTCTGATAAAGACTATGTTGTGTTTTTAAGATCATTGTTACGCGTGTACCTTCCGAGGACATGGGCTAATAGCTGAATCTAATCATTTGCCTTGTTTAATTAAGACACACTAATCTAATCTAAAACAGGAAGAATGGATGCAGGAGGGCAGCAAAGATATGTAGTTCTACAGTAGACTGACACACATAATAACAACTCTTGTATACAACGTCCGTTCTGAAAGCTTTTCCCAATAGATCACTACAGACTGCCTTTGTTTGTGTAATGTACGGTTCAGCAAATTAACATCCAGTCTGAAATGTTTAGGTGAATGGTTATCACCAGCTGCATTATAGTGATAGTTTCAGTCAGCAGTGTGTCCCTGACTGACAGGAATCACACTAAATATAGAATTATGGTTAGATATATCTATACAGGGTATGTGCTTTTACAGAACATATACATTATATAACACCCCCCCACCCATAGACTAAATGCATCCCGTATCCCGTGAAACTTCTCAATTTTCTTGTCCAATCACTTGCTCTCACCAGAAGCGGCAGCCTTGGCAGCCACCTGGGCAGACTTGCTGGGTGTTGGGGGCTTGAGGGTGTTCTTTGGGGGTCGGCCTCGTTTTCTCTTGACTGGTGGCTCGTCAGGAGCCGGGACTGGGATGGCAGCAGGGGCCTGGTCCAGTTCCATGTCCTCTAGCTGCTCCTCTCCTTGTAGCAGTTCTTCTTCCTCACCCTCACCCTCGTCCTCCTCATCCAGTTCTCCATGATCCTCCTCTGCATGACAGCGAAATAACACAGTCAGATGTCGGATAAACGAATGAGAAAAGAGCAAATGCAGCACCATGCCCGCAACTGCGTGCAATATAAAATTCTCACCGCTGTCATCCTCATCTCTCCTGGTCCTCATCTTCCTCTTCCTTCCTCTCCTCCCTTTCTTCGGGGTTGGAGATCCATTCTCGGCATCATCCACCTCACCGTTGCAGTTTTCAGAGTGGCGAGCCATGGTGTTCTACAAGAAAATACTTTTAGATGGGCTGCTGGCTGTTATTAAGCCAATAGAGTTCACTTCAGATGGGAGTGTGTTTACCCTGCGAGTGAAGGTCTTGCTGCACTTGGGGCAGACGAAGGCGGTGGGGACGAAGTTGGGGTCGTGGTAGCGTCTGAAGTGCATGTCCAGCAACTGCTTCTGTCTGAAGGTCTTCTCACACTGGCTGCAGGCGTACGGTTTCTCTCCGGTGTGGGTTCGGCGGTGCATGACCATGTGACGCTCCTGGAAACAGAAGCATGGGGCACATTTGAAAAATAAAGTTACACATTTGAACAAAGAGAACAAAACTTTTTATTTTATACAGAAAACATTTTGGTTTGACATGAAAAGGTGAATATGAGTTTTCAGTGTTACAGCCTTCATATACAGGTATTTACTTTTAGATCTGTTAAAAAAACAACGTTGTGTTTGAACCCACACATACACTGTCTGCACAGTTATTAGGAAAGTTGTATTTTTCAGGATTTATTTTATTATTGAACAACTACAGTGCTCTCGGTCATTCCAAAAGGTGAATAAACTTCAAACCTAAATATTTAGGAAAGTGGAGTTTTGGCTTTCTTTGGAGAATATCTCTGTGTGCACAATTAGTGGGCAACTATTAGTGTACAGTATGAATATGCAACTGAATAAAAGATAAAACATATCCCATCCCACTTCATCTGTTAGTGAGAATAATAAAACAAGCAACTCAAAATGTACAAATAAATATTTCTGACATTTCAAAAAATAAAATCAGTGACCAATAGAGTCACCCTTATTTTCAATAACAGTCACAAGCCTTCCATTGGTGGAGTGTCTCAGTTTGTTGATCTGTTGACTATCACCTGTTGCCGCAGCAACCACCGCCTCCCAGACAGCACTGCAGGCTAATGGCTTCCTGGTGGCTTCACGTTTGATTCTTCTCAGATCTTTGGCAGTTATTTGCGTCTATTCTCTCAACACGTTTCTTGCCACCCTGTTGACTATTTGCAACAAACTTTTGAGGGTCTTCTGAACACGCCTCAATATCTTTGTCATTTCAAGATTGCTGCACCCCTTTGAAATATTTCATGTTTTTACAATTTTGGAGTTAGTTAAATAAATAGTTTGGCCCATTTTGCCTGAGGATAAGAAGCTGCCTAATAATTATGCACACATTGATATAGGGCAGGGGTGCCCAACCAGTCTATCGCGATCGACCGGATATTCCCAGTCGATCGCGAGATGTGTCTAAAAATAGAACAACAATATTCAGTTTTATCGTTAATGTCCTATAACATAATCTTCCTGTTCCAGAATAATGCACTTGAACGCATCAAAGCTTTGTGATTGGCCGACGTGACCCCATGTGTCGGGGCGTGGCTCGTGGGCAGTGCACTAGTTCGCTGACGTTGTCCGTGTCAACAGGAGTGACAGTCCGCTCACACACAAGACCGCGATTATGGCAGAAGCAAAAAAACAAAAAAGCCCAAAATATATCATTTTCACTCACTTATCGGAGGATGATTATTTTTGTATCAATTCCAATTCAAAGTCCATCTGTCTCATCTGCAATGCGAGCGTGGCTTTATCGAAGAAGGCTAATTTAGGAGCGGCATTTCAAAACGGTGCACAAACGCTACGAGACGGAATTCCCTCCTAATTCTGCCCTACGCTCCCAAAAGGTGAGGGACCTGAAAGGACAGCTAAATGCACAGCAGTCCATTTTCACCAGGCCCAACAACAAGAGCAAGGCTGCTACCATAGCATGCGTGTCAGTCACGTTCTTGCGAAACACATGAAGTCTTTCAAAGATGGCGAAGTTTTGAAAGAAGCATTCCTGGAGGCTGCCGACGCGCTTTTTGGGGACAGTAAAAATAACAGTAGCATTTCAACAGGTTTTTGATATAATAAAAACTCAAGTTAGATACCGTAATTAATCAGCTGTAAGTTTTAGTTTGTTTGAACTTATTCATTATAATTATTGTACAAAATGTAAGAATGCAAACATTAAGATCTGTTCTGTTTAAATTGATTATAGTCTATTATCAATTCAGGTTATGAAACTAGTGTTGCTTGCATCCTATTTTTAAGGCATTTCTTTTTATACTCTACTAAAATTCAACAAAAAAAGGGTTTGATTCTATTAATTTTTTTTATTTTTTTATTGCACTTTGGCAGCAGATTCCTGTGTAGTTTCAGATCTGAGTTCAGTGTTTCCCCTAGGTTTACTGCCTTGGCAGGGTGCTGCTCGGGTATCCCCCGTAACAAAAATTATTGTTATTGATATCGTACAGTAACAAAGTATTTGTACATTAAAAAGTAATAAAGTACAGTGTTACACTGTACTGTATTCAGTGTGCGAAAAAGCACGCGTCCCACCGTCCGGGACGTGTTATTTACAATATCGGACAAGTAGATCTTTCAATTGACTTGTCCGGTGGACAAGTGACGTTTTTCGCCCTCATTTATTCACAAATTATTGATACATTCAGTTTACAAAAGGCAGAACTCGTTTTTATTCCAGTGAACACAACTTTTGATCGCAAATCAATAGGGATGTAACGATACCAAAAACTCACGGTACGGTAATACCGCGATAACAAGTCCACGGTACGATATTTATCGCGATATATTGAAGAAAAAATAATAATAATTACACTTTTTTTTTTTTACTCCAAAATGTTTTCTTTATTAAATAATAAATCTGATTTGTACAGCATTTTAGTATAGTAGTTCATTTAAGGTGTCAAAACAGTAACAGACTGGAACAAGAACAAGTACTACCAAACAAAAGTATGCATTTTCTTTGTGCAAATAATCAAGAACATTCAATAATCTGACCCTGCAATAAAATAGATTTTAAGTAACTCAACTCAAACTCTCTGTCACTCAATCATCAGACAGGTTTTTTTTCAGGAAGATGAGCATGTCAACATTTCCAGGTAGAAGCTGGGATCTTTGGGCGTTTACAATATCCCCTGCTGTGGAAAAAACTCTCTCACTCGGCACTGATGTGGCTGGGACAGAGAGATATGCTTTGGCCATGGGGGACAGCAGTGGGTAACACTTTGCATTGTCTCTCCACCACTTGAGAGGAAAGTCAGAGAGTAAAATAGAGGTCGCTTTGCGGTACAAGTCAATTTCAGCCTCGATACCAGTGTTGTGCTGTGCGACGTGCACTTCTTTACTGAAAGACTCCCTAAGGAGATCTTCGAGTGCTGTCTTTTTGGAAGGAGGAGATTGTTCCTCAGCGTCATGTGCTCTTTCCCCTTCTGTTTCACTAGGGTTCTATGCAAGCAAGCAGAGGTAGAAAAAAACCGTCTTATCTTTCTTTTCACAAAAACAACAGAGGCAAACACACCTTACGTTATCTGAAAAAGTTACAGAGACAAAAAGAATATTTAAATATGTACCTGGTTCTGCATCTGTGTGGCTTTCAACTACAGCCTGTCGAAAACGTCCTCCCTCTGACTGTCGGTGACACCATTTATAGATTTGCCTGTCCCACTGTCTTGGCCAAACTTGACCCACTCTACCATGCTGCACTGCGTTATATATCAAATGCACCCTATAGGACTCATCATTGCACACTGTATAGCCTAACTGGATGGTCCTCACTCACTATGCGTAGGATGCAGCATTGGTTTTTATTAATGTATAAAGCCATTTTAGGAAATCTTCCACTCTACATATGTGCCAGATTTGCTCCAGTTTGTGACTTTTACAACCTCAGATCCAGTGCCTTGATACGGTTCCAGGTTCCTGCTGTGCGGACTGAGGCTGGAAAAAGGAGTCTCTTTTATTATGGTCCTTGGTCTTGGAATGACCTTCAATCACGCCTCAAACTGACGGCACTTGTTTCTATAGCCTGTTTTAAATTGAAGTTGTCAGAAGTCCTTACCACCAGCTGCTCTTGCAGTAATAAGTAGTGCCTTTCTTACTGTCCTAATGTGCACAATGTAGTAACTGCTTTTTTTCGTCTTTTGTTTTCTTAGTTATGTTCTCTGTATTTTATATGTTTGTGTTATGTGTTATGTGTAACGTTGCTGCCTTCTTGGCCAGGTCAGCATTGTAAATGAGATTTTATCTCAATGCTTTTTATCTGGTTAAATAAAGGTTAAATAAAAAAAATAAAAAAAATAAAAATTTAGCTGGTGCAAGCTCCGGAACCGGGGGTCCAACGCAGTGCTCTCTTGCAGAAACTTGTTTTGCTCCCCATGGTATCTGTCTGTAAAGTCCTTCAGTATGGCTCCCTTCATTTGGGCGATGTTGGAAGAGTCCTCATCGCACTGTGCCAGGCTTTGATCTATCATGTGCTTGAGGGGCACAATGAGAGAGACTGTAGGTCGAGACTTATCGCACAGCGGTTGCTTTTTTCAGCGGTGAAAGAAGCCGAACCATGTCCTTGGCGTCCGTGATGTCAGCTGGTTCAAGAGTGTCTATCTCGCGAGCGTTACGCCTGACTTCAGCACTGAGTAGCGTTGCAGCGATAGCTTGTTGTTGCTCCAGGTAGCGCTCGAGCATGTCAAGTGAGCTGTTCCATCTTGTGACCACATCCATGATGAGTTTATGCGCAGGCAGGTTTAACATTCCCTGTTTGGTGGCCAGCACAGCTGTGGCAGTTGAACTGCGGTGAAAAAACGCAGCTACACGCCTCACTCTACCAAGCAGACGGCTTGCCCGGTTTACGTTCAAACCCGCTTTTGAAGCGAGGTTTAAAGTGTCGGCAAAAAACTTTATGTGTGGGGAAAGACCGGCTTCTCTCACCGCTACATCCATATTCCTTGCGTTGTCTATTACGACAGCAATGCCTTGATTATTGTAGAGTCCCCACTCCAAAACAGCAGATTTTAACACCTCAGCAATGTTGAGTCCAGTGTGTGATGTGAAAAGAGCCCGCGTCTGTAAAACAAAACTTTTAATTTCCCATTCGCTGGTCATAACATGAGCCGTGACTGTAATATAGCTCTGCGTAGCTCGTGAATCTGTTGTTATTGAGATGCACTCTGCTTCTTTGAGGCTCTGTGTCACTTTAGCTTTTGTCTCTTGGTACAGAGCGGGTAGCACTGTTCGCCTAAAGTATGGCCGTGATGGAATGGCATACTTGGGCTCCAGCGTGTTTACTAACCTCCGAAATCCACTGTTGTCGACCACAGAAAACGGCCTTAAGTCTTTGGCCATGTACTCGCCGATGCACCTTGTTATTTCCTGAGCTCTTGGACTGTTCGGGGGAAGTGGCGCTCCAAATACTTCTGTCAGAGTCAGTTGGCCCGGCTTAGGCTTTTTCCTCACAGTAGGTTGTTGTGTTCGGAGCTTTTCTGGGTGGTGATGTTACAAATGACTTCTCATGTTCGATGTGTTTCCCGAATTGTAGGCGACCGTCGCCCGGCAGGATTTGCAAATAGTTTGGCGTTTGTCAGTTTGCTTTTCACCTTTGTCATTTCTTGAAACAGGAAAACCAAAATGCTGCCACACAACAGCTTTAAAAGTTGATGGAGCATCCTCAATTTCATAATTTTTATTTAGTTGGTCAGCACGTTCGTCTACTCCGTTCGCCATTTTCTCGTTGGGTCTGAGTGTGAGGGCGGGCTTGCACGCAAAGGATGGGAGTATTCTTGACTAGTATTATGGCATCCTCTGCTGTTCAAACAAAAACATTACAGTTTTTATTTACAGGGCGAGATATAAATGAATGAACGGTAATATCGCGGTAGATTTTTTCAGTCTCACGACGGTATTGAGCCGTTTCATTACCGCGATACCGCGGTATTCGGTATATCGTTACATCCCTACAAATCAAAAAAGGTAAGACGTAATTATTGTAATATTTTTAAAACCGGATGTTGTTTACTTTCTCTTTTCTGGCTGATAGCTCCGCAATTCGGGGTCCTACAGTGATGACATTACATGTGTGGAATCTGTGGAGTCTCAGCTTTAATCAGATATCTTGTTTGTGCATTGACGATAAGTAAAAAGGGTATTGCTACCGTGAGTGCTGTGCAAAAGTCTGTTAGCATTAATTATCATTTTTTCGCTCCATGCTAATTCAAAGGCTTGATATTACTCTTGTGTTTCTTTTAGCTAAAAATGGTTCATATTGTTAGTTAGCTGAGTTTCTTATCGTTAAAAGGGTATGGAACATTAATAGTTTCATAAATGTTAAGAAGCCCTGAGACATGGTCTCGTAAAAAAATGGTGGTGGGGGGTCCACTGGGGGACCCTCAGGCTTAAGAGGTTAACAGTCTCATCTTTGTCAACCTTTCTTATGTTCTTTCTTTAACACGTAATGAAGGTTATTAAGCGTTTTAGCTCCTGTGTTGTTAATATTGACCGCCATTTCCTTTATGAAGTAAAGCAGCCTCCCTGTCTGTATCCTCGCGCTGTCCTCACATCCCGGACCCCCAGACTCGGAGGAGCACAGGGATGTCAGTATTGTTTATGAAGCAGGGTATAGAACAGGGGTGCCCAACCTTTTTAGAACCGAGAGCTACTTTTAAAGTTGCGAGTCTGCCGAGATCTACCAGTCCAAATAACCGGAATCGAAAAGCAGTACCAGAATCGTTAAAATCCAAACGATACCCAACCCTATGTGTGATGCAGTAAAATCTTAACGCTCACTTACGTTAGCGGTGTCGTAAAAACCGTGGGAAAATGTAAAATACGATGGCGAAGAAGAAGATTCCTGTGGCCCCAATTTTTGTCCATTCTGGACAAGTGAAAAATGTATTCGGACAAGTAAATTGCCAAACTCACTTGTCCATGGACAAGTACTCTCTAAAAACTTTTTCTCACACTGGTATTACTTTTATTCAAACTGTATTCCCTTCTTATCATGTAGCCTACACTTCTTCCTTTCATTGATACATTTAAATCACCTGACTACAGCATATAACATACCTGCTGCAACCCTATGCTGCTGCTGCTGCTTCTCTCTGCCTCATCCTCTATTGCTGGAGGCAGCTCCACCTCATCTGATCTCTGATATGAAAGCAATTGTGTTATGATCATATTGAGCTATTGGTGTGAGTCTAACATTAAACAAGCAGTCTGCTTGTCAGACATTGCTGACGATACATTTTAAGTGGCAATTTGTTGAGTCACTGCCGCTAAATGCCGGTAGCATCAAGCTAGCAAATCCTGCATTAGCCTCACATCAACAGGTGTAGACAGAACATCCAATTATCCTGAGATAATTTACTGAATAAACCAACTCACATCTCCTGTCTTTTTTTTCACCCAACTCATTCGACTATTCTTCTGCTGGCGTTTCATTGTTGTTTTCTGTCAAATTCAATACTGTAGTTCAAAACCGCGGTACCTGCTCACCATCTGTGAGCTGTTTTTAGAATGCGCACGCTACGTTCGTTGTCACGTTCATTGTCGCGTTCGCGCGCGTCCACCTGGGCAGGCTGTGTGTGTCCTTCTCCAGTGACGATAACGGCTTGAGGTTAAAAAATAATAAACAAATTTGTGCTGGGGGGGACACAAACGGGAAGACAGCAGAGCTCGGGGCAATAATGCAGATTTGTTTGACTTTTTTTACACTTTGTTGTCTCTGATTGTGAGTGTGTGCATTCGTGTGTGTGTGCGTTGGTGCAGCCGGATTATGAGGACAATTCGCATGGATACTCACCAGCATTATAAGGACATTTTGACTTTTGAAGACAAAACTGGTGTCCTCACAAGTCGCGCAGTGTAGAATCACTTATCAACATGTAAATAAAACCCTCCCGCTTTTTCTCGCTATGTCCTAATAAACCGCCTATACATGATTTCTAGTGTATATTTGTGTGTGATCATTGTGTATACAACGCTCGTACAGCCGATTCATGGTATTGCAGTTTCATACACATTTCCCTCTCATTTTACACAAAATACGCGCTTTTCATTGGCTGGACACACCTGCTCACTGATTGGGCGGCTAAAGAGTCAATCAGGCAGGTTCTCATCCGGGATTGGCCAGCAGTCATCACGCGAGCAGGTTCTCATCAGGGATTGATCTTTCAGTTTTCGGTTAATGTCTAACCAAGAAACCGTAGCAGACAGTAGTACATGGCTGAGGAGATGGGTGAGGAGATCGTTGACGGCAATTCGGACTTGTAACCAAAACTGTTAAGTGATATTTGTTATCATGTATTTGAAACAAAACATAAGGATTTCAATGTTTGTTTGGTGGCCAGCTACAACCTAGCATCAAAACTGCAGCTGTTCGTTTATTACTTTGTTTTTCCGGCTCAGTGTACGCCACGGGGCATGCTCCCCATCGCTTTTCGTGTGTTTTAAAAATAGGATGAAGTTAGTCAGTTAGTTATTTAGTAAGTTAATCCTACCAAGACACTGCATTTGACTGGAAACGTTACATTAACCTTTAGCTCTGCTGTCAGTTAGCACAGTTTAGCTTAGCATCAACCACATGGTAATGACTTCCGCTTTACAACTGAATTAAATGCAATGTGATATTAAAAGGCTGACTATTTATTCCCACTCATGTGTGTTGATTACTAGTTATACTACTGGCCTGTTACTTTTTGAATAAATAATCGTCTTTAAAATGCTGCTAAGACAGATGTGTGCTGTGTGTTACTGTGTAGCTCTCACATCCGTGCAGCGGGCAGCCGTCATTCGGTTACAACGGAGCGGCTCCTCAGTGCATGATCTGTGCATGCATGGAGGAGCAGACTACCGTGTTTTGGAAATGAAACGTGCAGTATTTCATGCACCTGTAGGTTTCATGCACCTACATGCAGACGTAGCTGGTGACTGTAGGTGCACTGCCATCGGAGCACACCAGGACGACGTTCCGGGACTTTAAAAATGTTGTGCATTCTTATTAATGAACTACCATCTTTAATAGAACAGTGTATCATGCCTCATATTGAACCCCTCTTTTTTCTAAAGCATCTTTTTTTCCCCAAGAGATGTTATTGTTAACCATGTACATTAACTTAGCCTGTTCTCTGTTTTATTTTTTAGCAAGGATGATGCAAAGGAGCAGGAGAAAGACTGCTGAACAGGATGCAATAGAGCATATCATTCTGGGCAGAGACAAACCCTTCCTAGAGGCCAGGTTCATTAACACATTTAATGGTAAGCCATTCATCTCATACAGTATGTAGTATCAAAGACCGTATAGCATTGTTTCATCAATATGACCCTGACCTTTTAGCCATTGCTCTTAGGTCATCAGCCTCACGTATTTTCAACAATGTACGTTTTCAGGATATGTAATATGTAAATATGTGCCCCTCTCATCTAATCGATAGATCATTAATCATCATACTAAAGTGGCCGCTCAAACAGATATCTTAGCTTTGCTGAAGAACGTTTACCATATCCTCATGTATGCACCAATACAACAATTAAGGAATATTCTGTTACAGTAAAAGTCCTGCATTCAAAATGTTCCTCAAGTAAAAGTATAAGTACTCAGATCTTGTACTTGAGTAAAAGTATAAGTACTCAGATCTTGTTCTTGAGTAAAAGTAGGAGTACTCAGCTCTTGTACTTGAGTAAAAGTAGAAGTACTCAGGTCTTGTACTTGAGTAAAAGTAGAAGTACTCAGGTCTTGTACTTGAGTAAAAGTAGAAGTACTAGAGTGTAGGAATACTCTGTTACAGTAAAAGTCCTGTATTCAAAATGTTCCTCAAGTAAAAGTAGAAAAGTATTATCATCAAAATATAGTTGAAGTAGCGACAGTAAAAGTAGTCATTGTGCAGATTGGTCCATTTCAGAATAATATATATGATATGTTTTATAATGATTGATCATTAAAGTGTTCTCAAAGCTGGTAAAGGTGCAGCTAGTTTGAATGACTTTGTATACTGCAGGGTAGCTTGTGGATTTACTCCAGGTGGAACTAAAGTCTGATTTAACACTTGATTATATTTCACATCATTCATCCACATCTGTAAAGTAACTAAAGGTATTACATACATGGAGTGGAGGAAAAGTACACCATGTACCTCTGAACTGTAGAGGAGTAGAAGTACATAGTAGCAAAACATTGAAATAATTAAGTAAAATACAAGTATCTAAAAATTGTACCTAAGTATAATACTTGAGTTTATGAACTTAGTTACTTTACACCAGTGGCTATAAAGATAGAAAGACTAAGCCTTGCACAGGGGCATGAAAATACATTTTTAAAATGCTCAACAGTGCTGCCAAAAATATAAACTGACTGCTACACAATTCAAATAAATTCCCCACACTTGTACCTATTTGCTGTAAAGGAAATATTCCCAGACGAGGAGATAACATACAACTATGGGGATCCTGCTTGGCCCTGGTGCTCAATAGTGAGCTTCTGTTCTCTTTAGGACATTGCTTAACTGACAGGGAAAAAGTGTGGCATTGCTCTTCATGGTACTACCACTCAGCTCAGTTAAGCAGATTTGATTTATTTTAGCAAAACAAATTGTACTGTTAACATTATTTTCTGAATTTCACCTGATTTAATACAAAATGAGTCAATGTTTTAAAGTCGTGCCTGTCTTTCACTTATTTACAGGAAGTAGGTGGTGGGACCGAACTTCGTACAACTCCAAACTCATCGGGACAAGATGGTAAGTTTCAATATATTGTTTTTCCATACATTGTTGCGTGTCGCTGACTGGTATAGATTGAAGCTGTTTTACCAGGACTATCGTCTTGGTAAGGGGGCTCCGTTTCCCCATACTTTGGGTCAAATTGAAACGGGTTAAATTTCATACTACACAGAAAGATAAAGGCCGTCTGGTCACAGGGTGTCTTGTAGGGACAGCAGTCCTTGTAAGGACAGATGATGTCAACAGGAGTTAAAAATGACAGCATTGAAAGGTTTCTGTATGTCATACTACACAGAAAGATAAAGGTCGTTTGGTCACAGGGTGTCTTGTAGGGACAGCAGTCCTTGTAAGGACAGATGATTTTACAAATTGTTGACATGACTAGACATTAGATCATTGCCTTCATCCAGCATGTGCACACCTCCATAACTGTTAACGGTCCCATGACATGGCCATTTCCACTGATCCATTGTTGAGGTCTACTAGAATAGATTTATAATGTTCAATGTTCCAAACTCACATTGGTTTCTCATACAGCATCTCTGTATAGTAAGTGTATTCACTCTCTGTCCTACACGCCTTGTTGGAGCTCCTGCCCCCAGCCCCCCCCCTCCCTTTGAGCCCAGTGTGCGCTGATGTGTGTTTATCTGTTACAATGGCGTTTGTTAGCAACCCGAAAGTGACACCAGTAATGACAAACAGATGAGAATGCTGCGTGGGGTCTGGGTCTGGTTTAAAAAACTTAACTAAAATTCCATTTGACTTGCTTTCTTCTTTGTTATATCGTGAAATGCACAGTGATTCGATGTTAAAATAATGCTCAACAAATGTTACCAGTACATTTTTCTGAATAATGAAGAAAATACAAACTTGGTGTTCCTTTTTTGTTTAAAGGTGAAGGTCATCTGCCTTTCCAGTAATGAAGGTTCCTTCTTTGATAAAGACTACATTCCCAAAACTGCGTCTAGCAGCGATGGATCCAGCGCTGATGAAGACTGCCCACCTGACTCTGAAGCAAATACAGATTGGGATCCTCTCATTGCCACCATCAGGGATTCAAAGCCACCCCATGGTAAGACTGCACCAACCGTCTCTACAAAGAACTGTGTTGAACAACAAGACACGGCTGCTACTACCTCCAGTGATGCAAACACAGGTATGGTGAAAAAAGAGAGAACTATTCGAAGCAGGAAAAAAAAAGCGTAATATACCATCTGACAAAGGCCTGTGCTATAATGCTTCAATTAACTGGCTATTCTTTATAATATACTCAGATCAATAGGAGACAGAGATGTTAAGTTATAAATTAAGGGTTTTTATTATTATTTACAGCAGGGGGTGGGGAATCTTTTTCCTTTCAATTTTTACAACATCCTCCGAGGGCCGTACAAATTATTGAACTCAACCTCTGCTTAAAAAAACAAAAATCACAGCCCATTCATTTGGCCTTTCTTTCATGCTGTGCAAAGAAAAAGCAACCTCTTAATCCAGATATCTTGCCATGACTCGCGCATGCATGCATGCGCACGTTGTGGCATGACCACCAAAACAGAAAGATATGGACACAAGATGTGTGCAAATGTATTTAGTATCCATGTGAACATGATTTAAGTGAGGGGAACCTAACCTCCTTTAGGGAGGCATGCTCCCCCGGGAAGATTTTTTTTTAAATATTGAAGTTAAAAGCATCAATCTGGTGCACTTTGAGAGCAACATGAGGAGATCTATGGGTACATCTTTCAACACCCATTTGAAACAGAACTGTAAGCAGATTTTTCTTTTTGGATATTTTACAAATCACTCCCCTTTTAAACTCTATTCTTGTTATCTTTAACAACTTTTTTGTTACTGTCATATAGTATTTTAAACCTGTTTTTTATTTAGTCTCTAATGTCTCATTAATAATTATAATGATCATATCAAGGTGTGCCTTAACCTCACTGAGCTGAGGTTATTTGAGCCTATCAGGAGAGAGCTCTCTTTCACCTGGTTGTAGAAAAGCTCTTTAAATTCGTTAGCATAGCTAGCTAACCAGATGCTAATAACAACAGATCCCCACTGTGCTTACAACTAAGACACAGCCACGCAAACACTGCGGCATTTGTATGGCTCCTTATGGGTACTGCAATATTTGAAGAGCTGGAGCGGCGTTCCGGTGCTCTCCGTAAGCACTCTAGTCTAGTCTACACTCCTTTCAGATGAGAAATAACCACGTGAAGACACGTTACGCTCGTGTTGTGTTCAAGGAACCTGTCCTTGGCCAGGAAAAACAGGCACTCGCTTGTTTAATTATTTTGCGATCTAGATTTCTTCTTCTTTTTTTGAAGTGAACTCTTCGGTTCTCCACGAATTACACAAGTCACCCAAAGCAGCGTTAAAAAAGCGGGAGGCGCCGAAAAGCGACTAATTTGCATCACTGTACCTCTGACACATTCCAACTTGATGAAGATCTCATCCCTGATGGGGCTTCCTGTTCTGATAATGAACCTACCACATACAATACTCAGAATCTTCCAAGGTTTAACACGACAGCTGTAACAGTCTCATTCTCTGAGAGGGCAATAATTAAGTGTGTTGCAAACCCCTAAGAATCTTCTTGCGCCTTCAAAAATTATAACATTGAAAGGTGTGGTTGGAGGATCACCAGATGGTGGAATAACCCTGATTTTGAATCACAGCTTTCATGCGTCTTGGCTGCTCTCCACCAGTCTGTCACATGGCTGCTGGGTGACTTTATGTCATTCCTGGAGCAACAATTCAAGCAACTCAGCTTTGATGGATGGCATGTTACCAACCATCTTCCTCTGGATCACATTCCAGAGGTTTCCCATGGGGTTCAGGTCTGGAGATTGGGGTTGCCATGACAGGGTCTGGATCTGGTGATCCTCCAAACACACCTTGATTGACTTGGCTGTGTGGCATGGAGTATCGTCCTGCTGGAAAAAACAATCCTTTTTGTCAGAGCAGAAGGAAGCACGACTTGTTCCAGGAGAACCTTGTACATGGTTTGATTCATGCGTCATTCACTAAATGTCACAGTGGGTGCGGGACACTGAGGCTTGTAGGGCCTCTCCAGGTCTCTGTCTAACCATAAGATGACCAGGTGTTGGACATTTGGTTGAGGATGGGTGATGATCTGGGGGGGCTTCAGCATGGCTGAATGTCTTTGTGAAGGACGCATGAACAAATCGTGCTTCCTTCTGCTCTGACAATAAGTCTGACAATAAAGTCACACAGCAGCCATGTGACAGACTGGTAGAGGGCAGCCAAAACGCATGAAAGCTGTGTTTAAAAAATAATATGAACTTGTTTTCTTTGCATTATTTGAGGTCTGAAAACACTGCAATTTTTTATTTTTATTTTGACAAGTGTTAATTTTCTGCAAAGAAATGCTCTAAATAATAATATTTGAATTTGAAATTTGGGAGAGATGTCGGTAGTAACTAGAATAAATCAAAAATGTAAATTTGACTTAAACACATACCTATAACTAGTACAACCAGAGAAACTGATGATTTAGCAGTGGTAGCATTTTTTTTGTAGAGCTGTATGTATTTGTACATAGATACACTTTTATTTTACCTTATTTTTCAAAACATTTCATTTTAAAATGTATTAATAACAAATATATTTGGTAAAAGATGTTTTAGTTTTAAGTGAAGAAATGTTGGTGATGAAAAAAGGTTCATTAAAAATGAGGTAAATGCTTAAATCCAAGCTGTTGAATCTGTTGTCCTTTTTATTTGAAGGAATCCCATTGACTCTACAGTTTGAATCTGTGTCTAATATTCACTTTTGAGGCAAAACGTATAAATTATGTCAGTAATTCTTTAGAGGTGACACAGTGACACGCGGCCCATGAAAGTTGTCTCCGCTGCCTACTAGGTGGGTTCGAATCCCAATCCCTCCGTAGCTTACAGGCAATGTCTTATCCTGTCTTCCAACTTCACACTCTCTCTGGAATAATGGCACTCTGGTCAAAAACATCTTTAAAAAAATTATTTGAAATATCTGCAAATTAAAAGTCCTTGTCAATTTTGTACACTCAACTGGTACAGAAATCCTGTAAAACAAAATATGCATTTGCAGGCCACACAATAGCAGCATCTTAGGGAGCTCATTCCTTTGTCATTGGTGAGAGATGTAGGGGCTCTTTAACCTCAGCTAAAACTGTGCAAGTGATTTAGACTGTTAACCAACAGAGAGCTGAAAAACTGTGTCCTGCTCTCTTTATTACAACCAGTCTAACATCAATAATGCTTTTGTGTATGGTTAGAGACCTGTTAAATCCCGGTGGTTCACAAATAAGGTATTGTTCGGGTAGTGTGTGTGTAAAATGCCCAGTTTTACCTGATGTCCTTATAACTAAGGTATTGTTAGGCTAGTGTGTGTGTATAAACTGTCTAGTTATACCAGATGTCCTTATAACTAAGGTATTGTCAGGCTAGTGTGTGTGTGTGTATAGCATGTCCAGTTATACCAGATGTCCTTATAACTAAGATATTGTTAGGCTAGTGTGTGTGTGTATAAAATGTCCAGTTATACCAGATGTCCTTATAACTAAGGTATTGTTAGGCTAGTGTGTGTGTGTGTGTGTGTATATAAAATGTCCAGTTATACCAGATGTCCTTATAACTAAGGTATTGTTAGGCTAGTGTGTGTGTGTATAAAATGACCAGTTATACTAGATTTCCTCATAATTTAGGTTTGTTTAAGAATTATAACCATTATCCCTTTTGAGCTCATCATAACAATGGCCTCTGTATTTGTGTGTGTGCATAGGACAACTCCAAATAGTGGTGCAGGAATGAGTCTTAAAACCAGGAAGTGAGTCAGCATTTCACCACTTCCTGTTCCCTCGTCTCAGAGCCATTGGGATTTCTCTATAGGAATTAGGAAAATATCTGAAATAAGGTCTGTGGTTGAGACACATTTGAGAGACGGATCACGTTTTGTTCTACGACAGTAAATCCATCAGCAGTGACCCCACTGGTAATTTCTGAAGAGTTGACGTGTCTGAAAAACGATGGTTGTTACCAAGTGGCTGAATAGGACTACAGAAGTCGTGGAGGACGTTGTACGTCATTACAACGAACACGTAAACACTCCTCTAAGTTATTTAGCCCTGTTCTGCTTGAAAGCAAGTACCTGCTTCCTGCAAACTGTTCAAACAAACGCTTCAACTCGTATAATTTAGAATCTGTATGTTTGAATATGGATCTTAAGTTGGCGAGACGTGGAAGCAGCGACCCTGCTGTAGTTAGTTTATAGCATAACGTTAGCATTTTGCTTCTGCAACTCAGTCAACTTAATATTCACTTGTCCACTAAAAAGACAACATTTCTCAATATTTCACTTCCTTCCATGATCATTTTAGGCTGTGCAGGTTCTATCATATGTCAAGGTCTTTGTCAGAATTAAATCCTCTGTCACTTTTCAATGACAGCCGACTGCAGGGTTCTTACACCTTTTCCAAAGTCAAATTCAAGCACTTTTCAAGATGCATTTTCAAGGTGCATTTTCAAGCTTTTCAAGCAGCGTACAGCTGTTGTAAATTACATATTGATATGCACATACTTATACTCAAATGATTATTTCCCTACCTCACATTAAATCAGATGTTCTTTATGCTATAAACAACCAAATGTGTGTTTCGTAATAGCATTCTACATAAGGATGAAAAATTAAAGATAAGAAAACAAAGTTTAATATTGTAAAATGAGTGACCCATATCATATATAGTAGACTGGGCATCCCATATAACCTGGCTGAGCCAATATAAAACAATCAGCCAACTAACTTTTCAATAAATTCTTTATTAACATTTTTAACATTTTTGAGGTCCTTTTAGGGTGGCAGTAAACATACGGCTATCCAAGGTTAGGACAAAACCATTGAAACACAAAGCTGATATAAAAAAAAAAGCGTGTGCAGAGATCCTCTTTCTGTGTAAGAGTTTTGGAGGTTTCCAGGGAATTTTTTTCAGAATATAAAACTTTTATTGCCAAAATCTCCCGATAAATACATGTTTGAAGCTTGTAAAGGGAAGATGGCAGCTCTCCCTCGCACTAATGCTTTTACGTAGCAATGCTCCCCCCTTCCCTCCCGCTGACATTATGAATGTATGGTGTATAGTAATCATAGATAACACGGCAGGGTCCGTTACATTTTGTTTTCATCTGATTTCAAATAAACAAAGTCTTGGCTTTCAGAATATTAAACTTGTTTCGGCAAATTCAGATGATAAATACAACTTTGAAGCTTATAACGGCATAATTACAAGCGGAGAACGGAGTAACTTTACGTCAAAGCAGCCGGTGGTTCTCGTGAGTGTTTTCCCCGGGAAACTAACACAATACACACAAACGCAAAAATACACAAACACACACACACACACACTCGCGAGCTTCCCCCAGACCAGTAATACAAACGAAAATATGTTTCCTCCGTTAGAAAGCTAGGAATATCCTCTTTCCAACAGTGTATAACTCAAAATGTGTCTTCCGGTCAATGTGACTGATTTCGATGGAGCAAGTTTAGGCACGAAAAATACTACCAGTAGAAATACATTGCTTTTATGTGCTTCATCCTCTGAAAACCACAGGATGGCGACTGTCGCACATACTGACATAGGTACGCTCCTTTTTATTATCGTCACCTGCATAAGCAATTATCCCACATCGAGTTCGCAAACGTTACTAGCTTAAACAAACGTAACATGCAACGTTAGCCTAATCCAAAATGCTCTACTACGGCTTACCTTTCATATGGCTCGTCAGCGCAGACTCTCCCATCGCGAATAATTGAAATTCTTCGTGGCAAACTGTGCAGAAGGCGAATCGTTGAGTTGATCATCGTTTTAGCCACAGCTTGTATTTCTTTTCGGATAGCCAACGCTCGTTAAAACAGCAACCTCCTGGCATACTGTCATTCTCTCATTAGAATGCCCAGGTCACACAAAATAAAACACTTGCAGGTCGCGCGCATAGCGCGGGAAGGCCGGAGCGGAGCTGTTTTATGTAGAAGCGAAGCAACTAAGCTCGCTCCGACTTCTTTATTTTCTTTTAATCTAAAAAGCGAACTATTCAGTCAGACAGTAATTTATTGTAAAAGTAAAGCATTTACAATTTCAAGCACTTTATCTCAAATCCAAGCACCATTCTCAAAATTCAAGCACTTTTCAAGTCATGAAAACACCTCGTAAAAATTCAAGCATTTTCAGGGATTTCAAGCACCCGTACGAACCCTGCGACTGGTAAAGAGATTGTGAGAAATACTTGTATTGTCCATCGCAAAATCCCTGCATATGGTGATTAAAAATAGGTGTTTGTCATCAAAGCAACAAGAAAAAAGCTGCATATCTTGATGTTCAGGTCTCTGAACACTGAGGTCTGTGAACATGAGAAAGTGGTCTGCTCTTTGTACCATTGCTCTCCTAAGTTAAATACTTTTTTCTGTTCAACATTTAAAATAAACGGAAGTATTGGGCTACTTTTTCAGTCACAAAATATTACGCAACACATGTTTGAGGATAATGTCCAGTGAAACAATTATTGTCCTCATGAGTACAGGTTTTCTACAATTCTGTGTGCGTGTATATTGTCCAGATATACCATTGTGGTCCTCATAACTCAGGGACTTGCTGTGTGTATGGGTGTGTATGGGTAATGTCCAGCTAATCCAGAGGGGTTCTCATAAGTCATAATTGTGTCAGGAAACGCCCACTCCCGCCCCCGTCCTCAGTCCTGTGGAATTTCAGGTCTACAGATCTCTACACTCTTTTACCAAAACTGAATTCTAAATAGCCAGAAATGTAGCTGAATTTTTTATGATCAGTTCAAGCACGCTGCTGTCTCTCTACGGCAAAGGGAAAGGTGGGTCCCCATAAGTCAGTGTTTGAACTGGTACGAGGAAAAAGTCCTGACAAACCGTGTGTGTGTGTGTGTGTGTGTGTGGAGCGGAGCTTCAGAAACAGAGCGGAGGGAGAATGTGAATACGCAAAGCAGTGGACACTGAAACATGCACATACATCGGATAAATAACATAGGCGTTTAGTTTATAAAAGAGCACATGTTCAACATGAAAAGTGACTGTAGATAGATTACTTCAGTTGCAATTTGGTGCTATATATATATATATATATTTTTAAATAAAAAAAACCCACCTTGAATTTCAGGCGGGGCGCGTGGCTCCGTTGGCAGGGCGCAGCGCCCCGCCAAGACAATGGTAGGGGAAACACTGGAGTTGTCTTATTAGTAAGCCTAATTTATACTTTTGTAGCAACACTATTTTTATATAATGGCAAAGAAAGGGTTCAGTCTTTTCTTTTTTTCCTGTGTCATATGTGGCAGCACTGTTCAATAGGGATGTAACGATATACCGAATATCGCGGTAAATAAACTTCCCAATACCGTTGTGAGACTGACAAAATCGACCGCAATTTAATTTAAAAAAAAAAATTTAATAAAAAAAAAAAAAAAAAATGTAAACACTTTAAAAAAAAAAAAAAAAAACTTTATTTAACCAGGTGGTCCCATTGAGATCATCGATCTCTTTTTCAATAGAGACCTGTCCAACATGGCAGCAAGTAGGTTACAACATGAAAATAAAACAGCAGATAACAGAAAAGGACATCGTATTTACAGGGCCACATTTACACACCTAGAGACATGTACCAACCATATATTTATATCTCGCCATGTCAATAAGCCTGGCGTTAGACTTTTTCGCTGTCCGTCATTTTGACAGACAGGATCGTAAAATATCCGTCATAATCCCTGATTACCCGTCGGGTCTGAACAGTTCACGATAGAGCATGCTCGTGAACTGTCAACGGGGGGGGGGGGGGGGTGTTTATTACGTGTGTACGCGCACAGCGTAAAGCAAAACCTCCCAGACATGTATTGATCTGTACGGCAAAGTCCGGTTTGGAAACTATATAATTTCCTTTTGGAGGGCATGCATAACACGGCATAACACCAGAGCCTGGCTGCGGGGAAACGTTGGCACTGTTCCGAGTTTCTTCTAATCTGTCAAAATGACAGACTGCTTTCAGATTTTTCCGTCATTGTTAAATAAAATATTCGGTTAACGCGACCACTGGTGTCCCAGCAACATCAGTACCAAGCGAGAGAGTTTTTTCCAGAGCAGGGGATATTGTAAATGCCCAAACATCCCAGTTTATAAATACCTGGAAATATGGACATTCTCATATTCCTAAAAACCTGTCTGATGATGCTGAGTGAGTGACTAGTGAGTTTGAGTTGAGTTACTTGAAAAACTAAAGTGAAACTTGATTTATTTTTATTGCAGGGTCTGATTATTAAATGTCCTTGTTTATTTGTGAGATGCAGTGGCACAAAGAAAATGCTTACTTTGTTTGGTAGTACTGGTAGGTACAAAAACACTGGTTTTCTTGTTCCAGTCGGTTACTGTCACTTTGTTTTTGACACTTTAAAATACTGCTATCCTACAAAAATGCTGTAAAAATCAGATTTATTATGTAATAAAAAAACATTTTCCGAGTAAAAAAATGTTTTATTGAAAAAGATATTTATGAATTTTTTTCTTCTTCCCTTTATTATTCAATGTCGCGATAAATACCGTACCTTGGACTTGTTATCGCGATATTATCGTACCGTGAGTTTTTGGTATCGTTACATCCCTACTGTTCAATGTTTCTTGAAAACATTACCCACTGTAGTATGTGATGTGTGAATAAACTCCAACTCTGTATCAACAACACTGTTGTGTAACTTCAGTTAAATACTTGTGTGTAGATTAGAAAGAGGTAAGACAAAGGATCTGCAGTATTTTATGAAGTATTCATCGTACAAAGGTACGTTTTATACAAGTAGAAGCGTGTATTTACCTGGTAGTAGGCTGTCAGTAATGGCTACGCCTTTCTATTTGGACTGGAAGATCTCGGCAGACTGGCAACTTCAAAAGTAGCTCTTGGTTCAAAAAAGGTTGGGAACCCCTGATATAGGATCTTGATCCCCTTAGGCCAGTGTTTCTCAAAGGGTGGTCCGTGAGCGCCCTCTAGTGGTCCTTGAGTATATCGGTAACATTTCACATTTGAAATAAAAATACATTTACATTTTCCGCACTCTCGCGGGAATATCTCCGCAAAGGAGCGAGTTTAAGTTTGACTTTCGATTGCACGATATAGCCCAGCGCAGCACCTTCGTCACACATTGCCACTTGTTTGTACCATTTCCAGGAGAGTTGTAATCTGTTCTAGAAAAACAATGTGTTTTTATTTTTATTTCAAGAAGCGTATAAAACAAACAATGGACGTATTTTATTCAAATTTATCCATGCTGAAAGTAGATTTAGATGTGTTAGGAGTGAGATAGACATTATTATCTAATCTATGCATCCAATGAAGCATTGCATGAAGTCTGTTGATGATCAGAGGCTGTTGTTGGGGCTGCATAAATGTTATTGTTTTGTAGGCAGACCATGCAGGCCAGCCCAATAGCCGCTTTCACACCGCAGGACTTGCCGTACTTTAGTGCGGGCACTAAATTACCACGGCACTGAATCCGCCAGGGGGCTAGTGCCAATCGCATTCACACCGCAGTACTTTCCCTGAGGCAAGATTATGCTGACGTCACTTCGTCCTCTTCTCTGGGTTTACTGGCAGGCCGCAAAACCACTTCACGGCGAGTACAAAAAAAACGAGAGAAGAAGAACTACACGGGGGAGGGGGTATAAAGCCCACCCGCTGTACATTATATATATATATATATATATATAATAGGTAGGCTCAGCAGACAGACCGTAGTGCAAAGATAAAGTGTCACATGATTATCTACTAAATAGTGAATTCAGCATCAACTTCACCAAGATGAAGTTCATATCTTCCTAAGATACGTGTTACTTTATGTCCCTACTAGAATCCGAGCTCAAATGACTCAAACCAACAAAATGTCCAAGCAAAGAATCATGTGCACCATGAGGCTGGGTTATAAGGGTAATTTACAAATAAAATACCCCATTATAACAATGGACTTTATCTTTATGTATTTATTATATATTACCCCCTCAGGCTGATTTTGGAAAAGGACATTAATCGTTGTTTGGTGTTTTTCCCTTATTTATCTAAAACAAATGACATGATAAATTACTTGTGTTTATGTGTGTAAGACTTGTGTTTCTGCCCCTTCCATTGCTGCACAAGGTTGCAACATTGTAGATAAATTCAACCACCGACACCTGTCTGCTCTCACATTCTTCAATTCTGCAAATTTGGGGTGGGACACAATAAATAAAGCTTCGCCAGTTTGTTTGTTTTATTGCACAGTCAAGACATAACCATAACGGCATCACGCCGCTCGAGTAGCTTTTGCGAACATCGCTCAAAACATTTGGAGTTGGGAACTGCTTTCTGTAGAAGCTGCTGCATCCCGTCTTCAAGAGTAAATTGCCAGAAGCGCCGACACTTCCTCATCATTCCACCGCTCCAGTGTTGTAGTACGTGTGGTCATAACTGCTTTAAAGCACAAAAAAACTACTCGCTCAGGTGTGGATGTGGTTTTGTAGCGAGGAAAAAAATGGCCGCCTAACAAAACAAATTCAGAGTCTAACGGGGCGTGGTTTGCAATTCGCCCAGCCAATAGAAATAGAATAGAAATTGGCACTCTTTTATCACCAGGTTCGTACCACCTCTTTAGCAGGGACTGAAAATGGCCAAAAGAGTTCCCGGCACTGAGTAATCCCGGCGGTGTGAACGCGACATTATTGGTACTAACGGAACTAAAGAACCAAAGTACCAGGGAAAGTCCTGTGGTGTGAATGCATGGTTACCAAGGTTGATGTTTTAATAGCATTTTTACAAAAAAAAAGCCCAGACGAGCCTAACATGTGAAAAAATGGCTTGGACCTCAGAGAGTTAAACTTGGGCCTGCGACCATAGTTTTACTGTATTTTGTTTTGAAAATCCACAGCGGAGGTTTGTGACGTACTACATGTATTTTGCATATCTCTCAGTAGCCAACGATCTGTGAGTCTGTTGACTCAGACATAAACTCCGTAATAAATGTAGTCTACATTTCATAAAAGGTGTAAAACCTGTGAGTATTTTAAATCGCATTTGAACGAAAGGCTTATATTATCTGTAGTTGTATTTGTATTGTTGATTTAATGTGTGAACGAGCCGATATAGAGAGGTCACGTTAAGCTGTTGTTATTATTAGGCTGTATTTTGTTATAAACTGTTGGAGTGGTAAGCAGGCCTATTGTTTTTGGATATTTGTGGAGTTAGGTGGTCCCCGAGTGTTTTTTTATTGGTTAAGTGGTCCTTGGTATGAAAAGGTTTGAGAAACACTGCCTTAGGCCACACCCTCCCTCATTACACAAATACATCACCTGATATGCTTCAATACAATACGCATTCAAGTTTATACAGCTTGGAGTTGGAAAATAAGCATAACAATTATGATATGGTCAAAATACTCACTTGCCTAATAATTGTGAACACAGTATATCTTTAAAGTTGGCGAAATGATTCCAACATGTGACTTACAGGTGTTTCTTTTTGCCCAGGTATGCATTTTTTCATTGATTGCTATTCTTTATATTATTTTAAATAAAATCAGGATTCCAAATTGTTTATTTTTTCCGAATGTAATGAAGTTGCTGCTGATAATAACATGATACTGGCTAAAGATAAAAGAGAACACAAACCTGGCGGCAGCAGTAGTCGCACATCTCGCATTTGAACCTCTTCTCGTTCTTGTGGGACTTCTGATGCTGGATCAGAGCGTAGCGCTCGTGGAACACGGCGTCACAGTAGCGACACTTTTTCCCAGTCTCGATGAAAGAGTGTTGCTTACGCAGATGGACTCCTGCAATGCAAACAGAGGAGAAAAAGAAAAGACATGAGGGGAATAAAAACGACATGCAAAGTGAACTATCTTGTCAGTCTGATAAGTTTATACAGTTTGTGTTACCTAAGTCACTCTTGCGTGCGATGACAGTGTCGCAGTGTGGACAGTGGAACTTGGCCACGTTCTCTGTGTGTTTCTGCAGAATGTGCATCTTCATGGTTCCACTCTGGGTGAATCGGGCGTGGCAGATGTAGCACTCGTAAGGTTTTTCTCCTGAGAAGAGGATTGAAAATGTACATATGTTTATCATCGTTCACATTTATGTTCATAGTCAACAAAACAATATAGGAGAATAAGAGGCGGGTCAGATTAGCACCACAAATGTCATATTTTACTGGCTGATTGCTGGTAGAAAATGAAAGTGGTTAGTATAGTAAACAAACAAACACAATAATATTGTATTAACTGGTAGGTAAAAGTTAAACATTCACAAGTATTATTTCCTGTAGACAACAAATAAATGTTGCACCTTGCAAGAGGTAACAATAGGGAAGGAGGTATACAATGTAGTATATATTTAAATCAGGATTCCTGCAGGTTTCACCAACTCAAATGTAAGACTTTTTAAGACCACTTTGAATATAATTTAAGAACTATTTCACGGCAAGAAAGTATGAAGGAAAATTGCTATGAAAGAAGAAATACTTCCCATAATTACTTACAAACTAAATGTATTCATGTTCAACATAAGAACGATGACTGAACATAACAGCTTAACAGTACAGAACTGTGTTAGCGTGTTAGACAAAAAGTGTGTATGTGTGTGTGTCTGTTCAGGCTGCGCAATTAATCGTATTTTAAATCACAATTACGATTTTGGCCTGCCACAATTACGAAGACAACATAATACAAAAAAACGATTATTTAGCTTTGCTAGGTTGTAGTCTAATTTATTTATCATATTTATATATGTTTAGTAGCTTGTGGAAATGCGCTCCAAAATATTTGTTGATCTTGTTTATTGGTATTTATTATTTTGATATTATTTATTTAAATGTATCACTTATTTAATTTATTTTTGTATTGGTTTTTCATTACATTACATTGCATTTAGCTGACGCTTTCATCGAAAGCGACATACAATAAGTACATTCGACCAGGAAGATACAACCTTGAAGAAAACAGAATCATATTAGTACATTAGGTTTCATAGAGCCAAACATTTCAAGTGCTACTCAACTGGCTTTAGATAAGCCAGTCCTTTATTAGTATATAAGTGCTTTGTTAGCAGTTCTTTGTTAGTAATTCTATCGCTCGAAGTGGAGTCGAAAGAGATGAGTTTTCAGTCTGCGCCGGAAGATGTCTAAGCTTTCTGCTGTCCTGATTTCAATGGGGAGCTTATTCCACCATTTTGGAGCCAGGATAGCAAACCCACATGTTTTTGCAGATGGGAACTTGGGTCCCCCTCGCAGTGCGGGTACAGCGAGCTGTTTGGCTGATGCAGAGCGAAGTGCATACGCTGGGGTGTAAAGTTTAACCATGTCCTGGATGTAGGAAGGGCCAGATCAATTCACAGCATGGTACGCAAGTACCATTGTTTTGAAGTGGATTCTAGGAGTTACTGGAAGCCAGTGAAGGGAAGGGAGGAGCGGCGTGGTGTGGGAACATTTTGGAAGGTTGAAAACCAGACGAGCCGCTGCATTCTGGATGAGCTGCAGAGGTCGGAGGGCACATGTAGATAGACCAGCCAGGAGGGAGTTGCAGTAGTCTAGGCGTGAGATGACGAGGGCCTGGACCAGAACCTGCGTTGTTTTCTGGGTCAGGTGGGGACGTATTCTCCTGATGTTGTAAAGCGTGTATCTGCAGCAGCGGGTCGTAGCAGCGATGTTTGCAGTGAAGGACAGTTTGTTATCTAGGGTCACACCTAGATTCCTTGC
This sequence comes from Notothenia rossii, assembly GCF_949606895.1. Taxonomy (NCBI): domain Eukaryota; kingdom Metazoa; phylum Chordata; class Actinopteri; order Perciformes; family Nototheniidae; genus Notothenia; species Notothenia rossii. The sequence goes on from NC_136903.1 coordinate 36,814,066, forward strand.
AGTCTGAGTCGGGGAAACAATAGAGGTGCCGATGTTGATTCTTAGGTCAAGAGTGGGACAATCTTTTCCCGGAAGGAAAAGCAGTTCAGTCTTGTCAAGGTTGAGCTTGAGGTGGTGAGCAGACATCCACTGAGAGATGTCAGCTAGACAAGCAGAGATGCGTGCGACGACCTGGGTCTCTGAGCGGGGAAAGGACAGAATTAGTTGGGTGTCGTCAGCGTAGCAGTGGTATGAAAAACCATGCGGGCTAATGACTGATCCGAGCGAGTTTGTGTACAAGGAGAAGAGGAGGGGACCAAGAACAGAGCCCTGAGGGACCCCTGTAGTTAATTGACAAGGGTCAGACTCGGACCCTCTCCAAGTTACCCTGTAGGTACGGTCTTTGAGGTATGAGGTGAGGAGGGAAAGTGCAGTGCCTGAAACTCCAAGTTTTTGGAGAGTGCGAAAGAGGATCTGATGGTTCACCGTGTCGAATGCAGCAGACAGGTCCAAAAGGATGATGACAGAGGAGAGGGATGCTGCTTTGGCAGTGTGCAGTTCCTCAGAGACAGCAAGGAGAGCAGTTTCTGTGGAGTGACCTGCCTTGAAAGCAGACTGGTGCGGATCCAGAAGGTTGTTCTGATGGAGATAACAGGAGAGTTGTTTAAAGACAGCGCGTTCAAGTGTTTTAGACAGGAACGGGAGGAGAGAGACAGGCCTGTAGTTTATAACATCTGACGGGTTGAGAGTGGGTTTCTTTAGGAGAGGGTTTACTCTTGCCTCCTTGAGACTGTTTGGAAAGTGACCAGAAGTTAGAGAAGTGTTGATGAAATGGGTGAGAAACGGTAGAATATCAGGAGCGATAGTCTGAAGGAGGTTTGAAGGGATAGGGTCCAGAGGACAGGTGGTAGGGCGGGCAGAGGTAATGAGGGTAAGAACCTCACTTGGAGAGACAGGGGAAAAGGAGGTTAGTGTGTGGGTGAAGGGAGGGTCTGGTGACCCAGCGTTGAGTAAAGGTGAGTCAGGAAAAGAAGAGCGAATATCATCATCCTTTTTTTTCAAAGTGGTTAACAAGGTCGCTTGACAGAAGGGAGGAGGGGGAAGGGGCTTTGGGGGGGTCCAAGAGGGTGGAAAAGATTGAAAATAGTTTTTGGGGATTGGAATAGGAAGATTGGATCGTATCTTGAAAGAAAGTGCTTTTTGCCTGAGAGATCGAAGCAGAGAAAGAGGAGAGGAAAGCCTGATAGGTTAGGAGGTCGTCATGGTGTTTGGATTTCCACCGTTTCCGCTCTGTTGAATTATACGTTCAGGGTAATCAACAGTTAAAAAGATACTGTTCAAATTATTATTGGTTTTAAAGTTCAATAAATGGATGTTTTCAAAGTCAATTAATAATCATATTTAATAATCGTGATATAAATTATTGACCAAAATAATCCTGATTATGATTTTTGCCATAGTCGAGCAGCCCTAGTGTGTGTGTGTGTGTGTGTGTGTGTGTGTGTGTGTGTGTGTGTGTGTGTGTGTGTGTGTGTGTGTGTGTGTGTGTGTGTGTGTGTGTGTGTGTGAGAGTGGCAAGAGCTATATTCAGAGCTCTGCTGCCTTGGCTACAATCTTTCATTGTTGCTGTTGTATGATTGGTGTTTAACTACGCTTTTAGGGTTGACGTAGACCCGAACGTCGCCCGGAGGTCCCTCGGTGTTGTTGCGGGAGCTGCTGCACTAGCTTAAGCTAAATTAGCAAAACAAACGCTAATTTTTGCCAAAGGTGCGGCGGGCTTCAAACACGTTCCCCTCCACTGGTTTCAACCAAGGCCTAAATTAGATGTTTTCCAACCAAATACGGTTGAACTGACACTTCCCCATATTCATTTGTAAGTAGATTCGAAGATACATGAGTTTCTGACGGCTGCTAGCTGAAGCTTGGTTGCTAGGTTACTAGCTGGGTGTTCTCTGATAAGGGGCCGGGGGAAACAAAGTTAATGATTACTGGTTCCATGTTGATTTATTTCAATACAAATTGTTGGGGGGAACTGAAAGGCTATTACTTTGCAGCCCGGACATTTCACCCAAAACACATTTAGACGCTATCGCAACACAGAAGTACCTTTCAAATCCCATGATTTTTAAGACCTTCTAAATCATATTTAAGACCTTTCTTATTTTTTTGGTCATATTTAAGACCTTTTTAAGGCCTTAAATTCAGATGATCAAATGTACGACTTTTTAAGACCCCGCGGGAACCCTGTTAAATGTTTAGTTAGTTGCAGTTAACTAATGGGGGAGAGGTATAGAAAAAGATCAAATGGCAAAATGATTTAAGTGGTCTTTTTTACCTGAGTGTGTCCTCATGTGTCTCTTCAGCTTGTACGTGTCTCTGCTGGCGTAGCTGCAAAGACTGCACTGGAACGGACGCTCACCGGTGTGAGAACGGATGTGACGCTTTAATTTGCTCACCTACAAAACACACAAGCACACAGTCACATATCAGAACACTAAAACAAAAAGTAAATCATCCATTTTATAGGCACCATATTTAGCGTATCAAACTCATAAAACACAAAGCTTGCGTTACCTCCACACTAGCGTAGTCACACATGGAACATTTGAAGGGCTTCTCATGTGTGTGTTTGTAGCGACGATGACGCACCAACTCTCCACTGGTCACAAAAGCCATGTCACAGTCCGTGCACTTGTGTGGACGAGTTCCTGCATTCACAAACAAAACAAAGACATGTCAGCAATAGTGGTGCAACAACTAATCGACTTAATCGATTACCAAATTAGTTGCCAACTAATTCAGTCTTCAATTCGTTGGTGACGTCATCACGTCTGTTTTACGCGCCGTTAAGCTCCAACGTTATTGGTCTTTTTATCGATACTAGAGACATTTAAAAAAAAATATGTCATGTATTATTGCTACAAAAACATTATATCGCAGTCTTAGTGTCGCCAACTCGTTTCTAACATGCAAAAAGACAAACAAATGCGTCTATGATATATTTTCGATCAGACGAGATCTCTCTCCCCTGTCTGTGTGGGAGGGGACGGGGCAGTTTACACACACGCAGCTGCTACATGCAGCAACGCAATGCGGAGATGGCGGAGAGAACGCGCTCCGAGGTGTGGTTAAACTTTACCCGTCTCGATGTGGACAATGCTCGTTGCCAAAAGTGCAATAAGAGTTTAGCATGTAAGGGCGGAAACACGAGCAATTTGTCTAAACATTTAGCAAAAGTGCACCACATTCAGACGGAGGAATGCACCGGGTTCGACTGTCTTTCCAGCAGCTCTGTAGCCCCATCCACCAGTAACGTTTCCACGTCAGGTGTTATGTATGCCAGTAGCAACACACAGAGTTAACTCAATTATACAAACATGGGTTAATGATTAGAGGTAACTGAGTTATTTATTTTGTTAAAGTTTCAGCTATTCTGTTTACAGTTCTGTTATCACATTATTTAATACGATTTGTTAAAACACTGTTGTTTCTTTTGATGTGAAATATTATTTATTTAATTTAAATAAAAAGCAATGTTAATTTTGTTCAAAATGTGATTAGTTAATTTAATAATATATGTATTTTTGAATCAAGTATTCATCTTTATTGTCTTCATTGTTAGTTTCCACATGCCTAAAACAACCTCAAGCTAAATCTAAAAGTTGATGAATAAATAAGAGCGTTTGAGAAATTGTGCAAGGCATACAGTAATACTCCGAATAGTCGATTAATCGTTTCATTAATCGATAGATTAATCGATTATCAAATTAGTCGTTTGTTGCAGCCCTAGTCAGCAATCACTGCATGGTAGGGCTGTACCCGAATATTCGACTATTCGTTCGTTGGCCAACTATTCGGGTTTCAATTTCATTATTCGGATTTTTTTTTTTTTTTTTTTTTAAAGAAAGAAAATGTTGCCCTAAATGTATGCTATCAATAAAGGCGAAATGCCATATTCTTATACTATATTTATACTTTTGAAATGCACTGTTAAAATGCGGAAATATATACAATCTCAGCCTGTGCTCCTGACATCGCGTTCACTCAGTCACGAAGGCAAACGGCACGCTTCACCTCGTTTCACACACCTGAACACAAAATGCCGAAGACTTCAGCTGTGTGGAACCATTTTAAATTGGGCGACGGTAAGAATAAGGCAGTGTGCCAAATATGCGACAAGAAACTGGCCTACCACGGTGGCAAAACAACTCTGAAAAGTCACCTGGATGCTGTAAGTAGTAACCTAGCTTAGCTTAGCTGTTGTCAAGTTGCCATGATGAGGCTGCTTTATCCGCCGTTTAAACAGTAACGTTACACATGATAAAAACGTGCACTTACTTTGCTTGGAAAATAGTTGCAAGCAAGCAACCGAATTGTTTTTTTATATTAGTTTTTCAATTTGATCCGAATAGTGAAAATAATAGGAGTAATGTGGCAATTATTGGCATACAGTTCGTTCATTTATTTTTCGTTCTTCATTTATTTAAATACTGTTTACTGTATCGGTAACAAGTTATAACAGAAATATGTGTTTTGTATCTTCAGGTTGTAAAACGTTATAGACGGAATTTGGAACCAGATTTGGTCCCCGGGCGCTGCACTGCGGCTGGGTTAAATGCTGAGGACACATTTAGTTTTAATGTATGCGAGTACTCAGACAATAAATAAATATAAATTGTAATAGTATGCTCTTTCTGCGCTTCTGCTTAACAGCGTGTTGTCAGTTGTCTCGGATTCGGAGCGTGTTATGAAACCTTTTGGAGAAAAAAAATGTTATTTAAAAAAAAATCTCTCCGCACCGAATATTCGCTGCTGATTACTACCGAATATCCGTAGCCCAAAAAAATTGTATTCGGGACAGCCCTACTGCATGGTACTGAAGAACTTAAAAATTATTCTGTCTCATTAAAGTTTTAATGAAGATGTGTGCTTATGTCTACCAGTGTGTGTGTTGAGATGGTTTCTGAGCAGGGTGACGGTCCTGAAGGCTCTTCCACACAGGTGACATTTGTGGGGTCTCTCGTCCGTGTGACTCTTCATGTGTCTATCCAGGTTGGAGCGCCGGGGGCAGGTGTAGCTACACAGCTCACACTGAAACGTCTTCTTCACTCCTAAAACACAACAATGACATAAACAGAACACTCACTTAATATGCTTTTTTTGGTCTCCACAACCCAATGGACAAACTTCTCTGGAGAAAAACAACATACTCAACGTAACTCTGAATATGAACACAATTTTAGAATAATAGAATAATAATTACAACATAATTTCACTTATAGTTCATAAGAAATAATACGGATCCATCACCCAACATTACCAGATACTGTCATGTCTTGTATGTCATGCCTACTCAACTCACTGTTGAGTACTGACATTCCCAGAACAAATTACAATAACTTCACTTCTAAAAGGGGTAAATTAATAATCTTTTTTCTCAAAGCAATGATAAACCTGTGAGTTGGATGTAGAAGAGTCAGAATCAATATAGATGTTTTTATTTTAAAGTAAATTCAGATTGAACATAGTAAAACTATATATGAAAACTCCGTTATTGACATAAATATGAAGATGGATTATCAGTAGGGCTGTACCCGAATATTCGAATATCCGATCGTTGGAGTACTATTCGGGTTTCAATTTCATTATTCGGATATTCGTGTTGTTTGTTTTTTCCCCGTTTTTTTTTCTCAAATGTAATTGATTGAAATCTCCAATATCAATGTAAGAGCTTGTTCGGGCGGTGCTAACACTTAACCATAAACGTTATCGTTTACTTTCTCCGTCTTTATATGTAGATATTACTTTTCTCCGCTAATCTCCGTCACGTTGTTTCCAAAGCAACAACAACTTCCTGTCAACAGCACTACCTCTCCTTCAAAATAAAAGCATGTCCATAAATAAGAAGCCAAGCCAAATTACACTTAAGACATATACAACTGCAACGAAAGCAACAAACACAATGCGATATCCTTTTCAAATTCAAAGAACACAAATTGGGTTAATAACTATAAAACAACAATACTGTAGAATAACAAAATGAATGCCGTGAATACACTCCATATTATTCCAATATTCGCTGCTGATTACTACCGAATATCCGGAGCCCGAAAAATGGTATTCGGGAAAGCCCTAATTATCAGTAATCATTTCAGACCCATTGGATTAACCTATGGATTAACCTTCAGCAGCGTTTTTATCATTTTAATGCCATTGAACACAACTTCGGACCCATTTCAGGTGAGGGTTGGCCTCCGCCAAGGCTGCGCTTTGTCACCAATCCTATTTGTAATATACATGGATCGGATTTCGCGGCGTAGTCGTGGGGGAGGGGGTCTGCAGTTCGGTGGACTAAGGATTGCACCACTGCTTTTTGCAGATGATGTGGTTCTGATGGCTTCATCGGTCTGCGACCTTGAGCACTCACTGGATCAGTTCGTAACCGAGTGTGAAGCGGCTGGGATGAGGATCAGCACCTCCAAATCTGAGGCCATGGTTCTCAGCAGGAAACCGATGGACTGTCCACTCCGAGTAGGGAATGGGTCCTTACCCCAAGTGAAGGAGTTCAAGTATCTCGGGGTCTTGTTCTCGAGTGAGGGAACAATGGAGCGTGAGATGGGTCGGAGAATCGGAGCAGCGGGAGCGGTACTGCAGTCGCTTTACCGCACCGTTGTGACGAAAAGGGAGCTGAGCCAGAAGGCAAAGCTCTCTGTCTACTGCGCCATTTTTGTTCCTACCCTCACCTATGGTCATGAAGGATGGGTCATGACCGAAAGAACGAGATCGCGGGTACAAGCGGCCGAGATGGGTTTTCTCCGCAGGGTGGCTGGTGTCTCCCTTAGGGATAAGGTGAGAAGTTCGGTCATCCGGGAGGGACTCGGAGTTGAACCGCTCCTCCTTCGCGTCGAAAGTAGCCCGTTGAGGTGGTTCGGGCACCTAGTTAGGATGCCACCTGGGCGCCTCCCTAGGGAGGTGTTCCAGGCACGTCCAGCTGGGAAGAGACCAAGGGGTAGACCTAGGACCAGGTGGAGGGATTATATCACTTCGCTGGCCTGGGAGCGCCTTGGGATCCCCCAGTCAGAGCTGGTTGATGTGGCCAGGGAAAAGAAAGTTTGGGGCTCTCTGCTGGAACTGCTACCTTCGCGACCCGACCACGGATAAGCGGGAGAAGATGGATGGATGAACAAAACTTTTGATCAGAACAACAGCACAGGTAAGACAATGTCCTGTTTTTGCTACGTAAAGCTCCGTGTTTTGATGTGTGTGTTTGTTTCCCCTGTCGAGAGTTCAGATCGCTCAGTGATGATACTTATACCCCTAGAATCTGTGGAATCTCAGCTTGCTAATAGATATCTTGTTTGTGCAGATCCGAAATGTAATAAGGGTATTTATACCTAGAGTTCTGTGCTAAGTGAGTTAGTTCTTCAGTGTGTCATCCCGTTGGATTTTACGTCAATAGAATTAAGACCCCACGGACACCTTGTTACTGGTTACTTTGCAGCCCGCACATTTCTCCAGAAAAACACAGTTAGACGTGATGGCAACACAGAAGAAGCCTACCTTTCAAATACGATCATTTTTAAGACCTTTTAAATCATATTTAAGCCCTTTCTAATTGTTTTGATCATATTTAAGACTTTTTAAGGCCTTAAATTCTGATTATCAAATGTAAGACTTTTTAAGACCCCGCGGGAACCCTGTAAATATATTATAGTTCTCAGATATATATACAAACATGTCTCTGAAGTGTTTGGTTTGAAATACCAAACAGATCATTGCAGCATCCCATAATCCCCTCTGTTTCAGCCCTGTTTCAAAAGTGCTGATTCTCTGTCTGTTACTTTGATGAAAATAAGGAGCCACTCCCCACGCCCCTCTGAGAGATATTTGGTTAAAAAGAACTAGGGCTGTCAAGTTAACATTTGTAATGCCACTAATTATTTTAACGTGAGATTAACGCATCTGTATTTGTCCTCGGTCTGCCCCGTAGTTTCAGAGCCCAAAGGCTTGACGTTGTTGTTGTTGTTAGTTGGATGGTGGGAGATTCTAGCGAGAGATATGGATACAACAAAAGGTGTTTTAAACAGCAAGCCAAGCGCACACAGCTGATGTTGACAGCCCCGCTCTTGCCGCTCGCTTGTGGCAGACCACGCTTGAAAGTTTGCCGGGGAAACGCCTGGACAACAACAGAGATAGCTAAATGGGTGGCTACAGCTTAACATGGAGGACGAGGGGCTGCGTTAGATAATTCGGATTGCATCCAACGCGTCGACTGCACATCACAGCGCATTATTTTGACCCAAAGTGGGAACTTCAGTCTCATGCTTTGACTGAAGATGAAGACAGAGGAGCGGCATTTCGCCGACAACTGTGAACAGGCTTGTCTGTTTGAGAAACTGGCTCAGTGCAAAGAAGTACACAGGGTTGGGAGAGAGTGTAAGAGAGAGAGAGAGAGAGAGAGAGAGAGGGGTTCCAGGTTGTTGTATTGAAAATATTCAGGAGAATATTTGTCATAGTTCAGAGGTTGTTGTGTTGAGAATATTCACTAGAATATTTGTCATTGTTCAGAGCTTGTTGTGTTGAGAATATTCTGTCAATATTTGTCATTGTTCCAATGATAATAAACAAACATTTGCATAAAGCATATTTGTCCACTCATATGTTGATAAGAGTATTAAAAACTAGAAAAATATTCCTCTAAGGTTAATTTAGAACAGATAAAAGTGAATTAAGTTTTCCGCACTCTCGCGGGTATATCTCCGCAATGGAGCGAGCTTAAGTTTCATGATATAGCCCGGCGCAACACCTTCGTCAAACATGTTGCTACTTGTTTGTAACATTTTCAGGCAATTTGTAATCTGTTCAAGAAAGATGATGTGTTTTTTGGGATTTCAAGAATCATATAGAACAAACAATGGATGTATTTTATTAACATTTATCCATGCTGGAAGTAGATTTAGATGTTTTAGGAGTGAGATAGAGATTATAATCTAATATATGCATCCAATGAAGCATTGCATGAATTCTGTTGATGATCAGAGGCTGTTGTTGGGGCTGCATAAACGTTTTTTATTTTTGTTTTGTAGGCAGACCATCATAGGCGGATTTTGCGGGGGGGCATTGCCCCCCCTGGTGGCTGAAATATGTTATATCATTACTAAATCTAAAACTGTTCCAATACAAATATTTTGTATATATAAATATTTTAATAGATGTAATAAAATGATTGTTACAATACAAATCTGAATAATATCATCTTTTGTTTGAAATAATTTCATTTTTGAGCAGTCGCATGTTGTGACCATAGACTGTATATATAAAGGGTTGTGACGTGTGTGTGTGTGTGTGACGTGTGAAGTTAAGGACAAAAGTTCCCTCACTTTTTTTTGTATCCAAGTGATTCAGCTATTGAATTAGCAGTAATGGATATTCGGCGATTTTTAAAACGTCCAATTTCGTCTTCAGCTTCAACAACAGAAGAGCCACCGACTGAGCCTAACTTTACCAACCAGCAGCCGTCACCATTTCAAGTAGGCAGACACGCAAACGAGCAGCTCTGGATTAGCTAATGTTAGCCCCACAGCGGAGAGCTCTGGATTAGCAGGACCAGCTAACATTAACCCCACAGCAGGGAGACCACCGGCACCGGGGCCGTCAGTGGGTCATGATGATCTTGGGGGAAAGCACAGCTGTCCCAAGCAGCCTACTTTATCCGATTTCCCCTCAAAAATGTTTGGGAAAACGAAACGATCATTTTCCACGTACTATTACAAGAACTATCCCTGGCTGGAATATTCAGTACGAATTGATGCCGTCTTCTGTTTTTCATGCCGCCACTTCCAGACTGACAGCGGTGTGGAGGATTCCTTTAGAAAGGGCCTGAGTGACTGGAAAAAACTAAGCAGCAAACTGGAGAAACATGCACAATCCCAGGCCCATCTGAACTGCATGGTTAAATGGGATAACTATAAAAAGTGACTGCATCTTCTGGATCTATTGCAGCGAAACTTTCCCGAAGCCACAAAGATTCTGTTGAGAAGAACAGATCTTATTTGTGCAAAATTGTTGATATTGTGAGGCTGTTGTCCAAACTCGGATTGCCTTTTCGTGGGCATCGGGAGGGAAGCGAGTCAGAGTCGCGTGGAAATTTTCTTGAGGTTTGTGGATTTTTCGCCGAGTATGATTCTGCTTTTAAAAACATGCAGTCCAACTATTTCAATGCTACTAGCCCGGATTTCCAGAACGAAGTCATTGACATATGCGCTAACTTAGTTCGTGCAGAAATTGAAGAGAAAGTGCAGGATACTGGATTTTTTTCTATAATTGCAGATGAGGCCAGGTCTTGCAAAACGGAACAATTATCAGTATGTATCAGATATGCAGAGCAGCTTGAAATCAAGGATCGTTTTTTGTGTTTTATTGATTGCTCAGCATCTGGCAACGCGGCTGGGATTGTGGAAGCAATAAACAAAGGACTTGAGATGTGTGGACTGAAACATATCCCAGTTGTTGCCCAGAGTTACGATGGTGCCTCCGTCATGTCTGGTCACGTTTCTGGTGTGCAGCAGCGCATCAAAGAGACCCACCCATACGCAGTGTACGTGCACTGCATGGCACACAAACTAAATCTGGTGCTTATGGAGTGTTGTGCTGTCAACCGCAGCGTGAAAACATTCCTGAACGTCATTGACAAACTCTACTCTGTATTTGCAGAGCCGTCAAACCATCATCGATTCATTGAAATGCAGAAATCACTGAATCTGAAACAAACTGAAATAATACAGCCAAGTGAGACAAGATGGGCGTACAAGTGGCGATCTGTGAATTCCGTTAAAACTCACTACTCTGCAATTATAGGGTGCCTGAGAGAAATGAGTGACGAGGGAGACAAGTGGTCTGTGGAGGCCAGTGGCCTTTATGCCCACATGACCAGAATGTCTTTCATTACATGTGTTATTGTATTGGAAGACATACTGCGTGTGATTCATGTTACGCACAAGGCCCTACAGTCCTCCAGCTGCACACTCTCCGAAGCTGCAGCGCTTACCGACAACCTGAAGGCGCACCTCAAATCTCAGAGACAAGCAGATACGTGGAGCAATATGTGGGGATCAGTGAAACAGTTCTGCCGGGACAACAACGTGCCAGTACCTGGGGATGCAGATGTTGAGTGTCAGACTCCGGGTCCCCTTGCACCCAAAAGAAAACGGGTTACAAAACCCCCGACCTCCCTCGACAGTTTCCTGGTTACAACTACTTTGGGCCAAAGAGAAACTGATGAAAGTGGCGCACAAATGTCACAGAGTGATACAGCTGGATATCAGCAGCACCTCTATCTCCCTGTGCTGGACACCCTCATCAACGAACTAGACAGACGATTCACGGGAGAGTCCATAGAGCTGGCACGAGCATGTGGAGCAGTGTTTAAATGTCAGAAAAAAGGAATTGAACCTCTCGTACAAAAATACGCACAGCTGCTCAAAATTCACCCTCTCCTTCTTGGAGCAGAGATGGACCTTGTTAAAGCCTCTGCTGTCGCACCTGTTGCACTTGAGCATCTCCGAAAGACTGTTAAAAAGGAGAGCTATCCAAATCTATACAAGATGCTCCAGTTGGCACTGACTCTGCCTATCGGATCTGCCACCTCTGAGAGAAGTTTTTCTGCAATGAGGAGAATTCGGAACTGGCTGCGGTCAACGATGGGAGGAACAAGATTTTCCTCACTTGCGGTTCTTCACATTGAGGACGACATAACCGCACAGCTGTCACCTGAGGGGATAGTGGACGTATATACGGAACGTAAAAAACGGCGATTAGCCTATATAAACATGTCCACGTGAGCTCTAGTAACAGCGTCCCGTCGTTACAGGTGTAAAACCTGAGAGCATTTTAAATCGCATTTCAACTAAATGCTTATATAATCTGTAGTTGACTTGTATAGTTCAGTGATGCAAACACAGGTATGGTGAAAAAAGAGAGAACTATTCGAGGCAGAAAAAAAACAGCGTAATATACCATCTGACAAAGGCCTGTGCTATAATGCTTCAATTAACTGGCTATTCTTTATAATAAACTCTGATCAATAGGAGACAGAGATGTTAAGTTATAAATCAAGGGTTTTTATTATTATTTACAGCAGGGGTGGGGAACCTTTTTCCTTTAAATGTTTACAACATCCTCAGAGGGCTGTACAAATGATTGAACTCAACCTGTGCTTACTGTGCTTACAAATAAAGACACAGCCACGCAAACACTGTGGTGTGTACGGCTCCTTATGGGTACTGCAATATCTGAAGAGCTGGAGCTGCGTTCCGGTGCTCTCCGTCAGCACTCTAGTTTATACTCTCCTTTCAGACGAGACATACCACGTGAAGACACGTTACGCTCGTGTCGTGTTCAAGGAACCTGTCCTTGGCCAGGAAAAAGAGGCACTCACTTGTTTAATTATTTTGCGGTCTAGATTTCTTCTTCTTTTCTGAAGTGAGAAGTTGTCCGTCAGTCGGACTGACGTACTGACGTACTGACGTATGGACGGACCCCCCCCCCAAAAAACCTCTTTGGTTCTCCACGAATTACACAAGTCACCCAAATCAGCATTAAAAAAGCGGGAGGCTCCGAAAAGCGACTCATTTGCATCACTGATAGTTGATTTAATGTGTGAACGAGGCGATGTAGAGAAGGTAAAGCTGTCATTATTAGGCTGTTATAAACTGTTGGAGTGGTAAGCAGCAGGCCTATTGTTTTTGGATATTTGTGGAGTCAGGTGGTCCGTGAGTTTTTTTATTGGTGAAGTTGTCCTTGGTATGAAAAAGTTTGAGAAACACTGCGCTAGTGGATTGTCAAAGGGGGAGCCTCACTGCGGGGAAATTATACAGATGGCTAGTCCGCCCCTGAAAAATGTCTATGCACACGTTATTATTAATAATAATTTAAAAAATTGATTAAAAAAATTAATTAATTAATTAATTTTAATTTTGTAATCATCTCGCAACCCCCACTCGGGATCTCAGGTCCCCCCGGGGGTGAGCGGGGGTTACCTTGGTTGGTGATTGGCTAATGGTTACAAAAGCCAAAAATCATTATGACATCATAACGTGGCCAAAATCTGATCAGCTCATTTTCAGACAGGTTTTTATAGAAATGGATCAGGACAAAAGAGAATATTTTTTTCCTGAAACTTTCAGAATCTCTTTACACAGAGGGGACACATGTTAATGTAGAAGAGACATGAAGAAGAGGATTTTGCATAATATAGACCCTCCAGAAAAACGCGGGCAAAAATCCTTGATTATGCGGGCTAAATTCCTTGATTATACGGGCTAAAATCCTTGATTATGCGATTAAACATGCGGGGTTTTTATGTGATTTTATGCGGTGAAATTGCGGGAAGTTGCGAAATATGCGGAAAGTTGCGAAATATGCGGGGAAAAAGAATAAAACATTTTTTAAATATTGGGCTGTCTTATTTATTCTCTCTCACACACAACCTGCCATTAACGTTAAACCCCTTTACTATTGAATTAAACACATTCAATGTTTAGTTATTGTAAAAGCAATTGGGCTATTTTAATCTCACACACCCCCCCCCCCACACACACACACACTTCTCCGCCTCATTCTGTTTTCATTTACTCGTTCGTTATCCGATCAGCTTCAATCTTGTAGGCTACTCACTTCGTTTCTTGTAGCCCTCGAAAGGGTTTTGGAGGTTGATGCTCACCGTCGATTTTATCCTATGCTCCAACCAATATACAGTCTATGGCTCCAACATACAGTTGCACGGGGTGCAGAATAGTTTCCCCCCACTTTTTGCCCGGTCTTTAGTAGAAATGTTCGTCGGTAAATGAGATGGATTAGATTTTTTCATCTTGGTGTTTTCTCCATCGTGTGAGCTCCACACGTTCACTCTATAGTGTTGTTTACATTCTGTGATGCGCGAGCTGATGACGTCACGTCAAGACGAGTTAACTTTTTTTTCTCTCAACTTTGTGTGGAAAAATGCGGGGATTATGCGGCCTTTTCATAAATCTGCGGCCTTTTAAAAATCTGCGCCATTTTGCTGATTATGCGGTAAATTCTGCGATCGCAGAATCGGTGACCTCTAATAGTTAAGCTAATATTCTGTGTTTATATGAAAATCTCATTGACTTTAAAATTATAATAACATATTAGTATTATGATGCAATGTGACAAAATCTTATTATGGCATACATACAATACTGATATTGTTACAGCAAGATCACAATATAATGGTCAACGGCTAGTCTGTGCGTCTTCCAGCTGATGTTTTATGTAATATTTTACTGTATATTAGGGCTGTACCCAAATATCCGTTCGTTGGAGTACTATTTGGGTTTCAATTTCGTTATTTGGAGATTCCTTTCTTTTTTTTTTTAAATGAATTTATTGAAATCTCCAATATCAACTTAAGAGCTTGTGCCTCTTCGGGGGGTGCTAACACTTAACCATAAACGTTATTGTTTACGTTCTCCGTCTTTATATGTAGATATGACTTTTCTCTGTTAATCTCCGTCACGTTGTTTACATACCAACATCAACTTCCTGTCAACAGCGCTAACTCTCCTTCAAAATAAAAGCATGTCCATACAAAATAGGAAGCCAAGCCAAATTACACTTAAGACATATATGATACACAACTGCAACGAAAGTAACAAACACAATGCAATATCCTTTTCAATGTCAGAGAACACAAATTGTGTTGTATACATTAAAAAATAACTATAAAACAACAATACTGTAGAATAACAAAATGAATGCGAAATACACGTGTTGAAGCGGTTCGCTGCAGATTACTATGCACCCCCCGTGTGGGCCGAATATTCGCTGCTGATTACTACCGAATATCCGGAGCCCAAAAAATGGTATTCGGGACAGCCCTACTATATGTTCCTATCTATTAGTGTATACATACATTATTTTTTCAAACATTACCTTCTTCATATTTACTTTGTTAGAATGCCTATTTTCATGTTAGGAATCTTTAAGGTATTGGGTCACACCAGGCAGTGACATCCATCTCTATCTTAATCTGGCGTCCATGTTCTTTAGAGTCTAGACATGTCTTGACTAGAGGGCGAGGCAGATATTTTAATGGTCTAATAGTCGGGTAAATATGCAGAGCAGAATTGACTGGGGCATACAGCGTGAACACTTCTCTATGTACTGTTTTGTAATGACATTCTTGGCAGCTTTCAATAAACCTTCATTGTTCATCAATCGGTTTTCCAGTGTATTGCTCCAAAGAATTCCCACTACAGATACAGTGGGGCAAAAAAAGTATTTAGTCAGCCACCAATTGTGCAAGTTCTCCCACTTAAAAAGATGAGAGGCCTGTAATTTTCATCCTAGGTATACCTCAACTATGAGAGACAGAATGGGGGGAAAGAATCCAGGAAATCACATTGTAGGATTTTTTAAGAATTAATTGGTAAATTCCTCGGTAAAATAAGTATTTGGTCACCTGCAAACAAACAAGATTTCTGGCTCTCAAAGACCTGTAACTTCTTCTTTAAGACCCTCCTCTGTCCTCCACTTGTTAACTGTATTAATGGCACCTGTTTGAACTCGTTATCAGTATAAAAGA
Source organism: Notothenia rossii (assembly GCF_949606895.1). NCBI lineage: Eukaryota > Metazoa > Chordata > Actinopteri > Perciformes > Nototheniidae > Notothenia > Notothenia rossii. The sequence goes on from NC_136903.1 coordinate 36,829,649, forward strand.
CACCTGTCCACAACCTCAAACAGTCACACTCCAAACTCCACTATGGCCAAGACCAAAGAGCTGTCAAAGGACAACAGAAAATAAATTGTAGACCTGCACCAGGCTGGGAAGACTACATCGGCAATAGGTAAGCAGCTTGGTGTGAACAAATCAACTGTGGGAGCAATTATTAGAAAATGGAAGACATACAAGACCACTGATAATCTCCCTTGATCTGGGGCTCCACGCAAGATCTCACCCTGTGGGGTTAAAATGATCACAAGAACGGTGAGCAAAAATCCCAGAACCACACGGGGGGACCTAGTCAATGACCTGCAGAGAGCCGGGACCAAAGTAACAAAGGCTACCATCAGTAACAAACTACGCCGCCAGGGACTCAAATCCTGCAGTGCCAGACGTGTCCCCCTGCTTAAGCCAGTACATGTCCAGGCCCGTCTGAAGTTTGCTAGAGAGCATTTAGATGATCCAGAAGAGGATTGGGAGAATGTCATATGGTCAGATGAAACCAAAATAGTACTTTTTGGTAAAAACTCAACTAGACGAGTTTGGAGGAGAAAGAATGCTGAGTTGCATCCAAAGAACACCATGACTACTGTGAAACATGGGGGTGGAAACATCATGCTTTGGGGCTGTTTTTCTGCAAAGGGACCAGGACGACTGATCCATGTAAAGGAAAGAATGAATGGGGCCATGTATCGTGAGATTTTGAGTGACAACCTCCTTCCATCAGCAAGGGCATTGAAGATGAAATGAGGCTGGGTCTTTCAGCATGACAATGATCCCAAACACACCGCCCGGGCAACGAAGGAGTGGCTTCGTAAGAAGCATTTCAAGGTCCTGGAGTAGCCTAGCCAGTCTCCAGATCTCAACCTCATAGAAAATCTTTGGAGAGAGTTGAAAGTCTGTGTTGCCCAGCGACAGCCCCAAAACATCACTGCTCTAGAGGAGATCTGCATGGAGGAATGGGCCAAAATACCAGTAACAGTGTGTGAAAACCTTGTGAAGACTTATAGAAAACGTTTGACCCGTCATTGCCAACAAAGGGTATTTTGTTATTGACCAAATCAGGGCTCGACATTAAGGACTGCCCGATGGCCTGGGGCCATCTAGTATTTAGCTCGGGCAATGAAGCCTCACCTGCTTGTTGCCCGCTCGGGCAATGAAGCCTCACCTGCTTGTTGCCCGCTCGGGCAATGAAGCCTCACCTGCTTGTTGCCCGATCGGGCAATGAAGCCTCACCTGCTTGTTGCCCGATCGGGCAATGAAGCCTCACCTGCTTGTTGCCCGATCGGGCAATGAAGCCTCACCTGCTTGTTGCCCGATCGGGCAATGAAGCCTCACCTGCTTGTTGCCCGATCGGGCAATCTATTATGCCAGTATCATGCAGCTCGCGGATCCAGTAATGAGTGACCCGACAGTAAAACTAAACATATCTATAACTAGTTTAGGTAGTTTGAGAGGTAATTAAAATAGCTACGAGTGATATTCTAACCTGAAGTGTGTTTTTTGTCCGCTCACCGCTGCATGTGATCATGCAGAGCTGCGTGTCGACTCGTCAGCAGCAGCTGATCTCTCTCTCCCGTCAGATTAGACTTCACTCGCGTTTATGTCCATATCGATCAGATCGAGCTAGTTCTAGCTAATGATATGAATACCTGCTTATTAAAAGACACCTAAAAAATAAGTGTCGCTATGCAACCGGGTGAGGCCACAAAGTATAGCAAAAAAATTGAAATTGTACAATATAATATTGTGGTGGTTCATCTTATAATACAGTCTAGAGAATGCACCAGACAGCATCTACAGTAAGACCTGGAAAAATCTAAATGTTCTAGGGGGAGGCCCCCCAAACCCTTCGTGCCATTTCGTCCGTGCGCATTTTTCAGGGCAATCTCTATTAGGCTCAGGGCCATCTGTCAATTAGCTTCGATGGCCAACAGGGCCATCTCCCAAAATCCTTAATGTCATGCACTGCAAATACTGATTTTCCACCATCATTTGCAAATACATTCTTTAAAAATCAGACAATGAGATTTTCTGGATTTTTTTTTCTCATTTTGTCTCTCATAGTTGAGGTATACCTAGGATGAAAATTACAGGCCTCTCATCTTTTTAAGTGGGAGAACTTGCACAATTGGTGGCTGACTAAATACTTTTTTGCCACACTGTAAGTCATTGTCATTCTGTACAAAATGGAATGGGATTTGACAAATTGCATTTTATTTTATTGTATTTACTTGCACTATTTTATCTGTTTTATTGTGTTGCACTGTTGGAGGAGCCTGTGACTTAAGATTTTCCTCGACATAAGTACTCTGTAGCTATGTACGAATGACAAAAGCCTTGAATCTATATATGCATTGTGTATAAAATGGTAAAGTTGACCTTAGGAAGAACAACTGCTGCAAGGAGCAGCTTATAGGGGGTACAATCAACTTAATAAAATTGGAACAAACGTGTTGTTATACAGCCATGTTGTACCTGTTTTCTTTTGGGGGAGTAAAATATGTAAGCTTAAATTGTATATAATGCAATTGTTTTTCAGTTGGATTACATTTTCAGAATAACCTGGAGCCGTTTTATTTTGATATCTGTTATAAATTGGTCATTCAATAGTTTATGTTTTATTGTTAACATACTATTAGGCCATTATAAATGAGTTGGTATCCGTACGAGCGCTGTGTTCTTTATACAAGTATTGTATTAAAGTTTTAAATGTTGCGATTGTGAAAACCTTACAACCCAGCGTTGCGAAATGGTTGTCTCTTAAAGTCCATGTAATGTCCAAAATAAACGTTATTCTGTGTTAATAAATCTCTTCATCACTTTCCACTTTTTCATTTGACATATCAACATCAATGATTCTTTCCATAAATACCCCCCAAATAACATGAAATGTGTGCCACTTTCCCGTGTTATTCCGCTCCGGAAGCAAAAAGCTTGCCAGCCATTAACCCAGCTGTGTGACGTCACACGTGGCAAACACCAGCCTCGTCTGGATTGTTTGTTTTGTATCCTTCCGCTATTTTCGCTCAACATGTGTGTAACCGGACCTCGCTAAACTTTTTTTATCCAACAATTCATGATGGTGAAGCGATGTGTAGTTCAGTTTTGTGGTAATTCAAGCCTGTCAGGTCACAGTGTACACGAATTTCCGAAAAACACGACCGTTAGACGTCAGTGGATCCGTTTTGTCCAGACCAAAAGAGCGAACTTTCATCCGCCGCACGAGAAATCACAAGCTGTGATATGTGGTAGCCATTTCACCCCAGACAGTTTTGAAGGAGCTTTGATGGTGGAATTAGGCTACAAGACAAAAAAAACGCTTAAGTTAGATGCTGTACCCACCATAAACCCTGAAAGACCGGCCGAAACTCCAAAAGCATCAGGCACAAAGAGAGCCAGATCTGCTGCATGTTCGTCGGCAACGACTGCCAGCAATGTTGACAGTTTCTTCACTTCGTCAGGCAAAAAAACGAAAACAAGTGAAATATGCCCACATCCTAGAAGGGCTGTTTCCAAATTAGAGGTGGCAAGGGTATGTGTTATTTCATTTATATCAAATTAATATGTTTTGTTTTGTTTTAGACTGAAAACGAATGTAGATCTATGAGAGTTTGGTGTGCTGTATTTGTGGGGCCTATGATAAAAGTGTGATTTAAGTTATTCAACCCATTTCTGGGGAAACATACATAAATAGTAAGAATTTGAGTTGTTAAGATGTGTGCCTAAATAAAATAGAATTAGCTTGTGTGCATATGTCTGTCTCATTAAAAGCTAAACGTTTTGAGACCAACATGATTGCTGCAGGATCCATCCCTGAAATTGTTAGGTGTTTTTAACTGTTTGTTTTTGGTTCCAGTTGCTGACAGAACAGGATCATGTCTCGAGCGACTCAGATGTTTATATGGAATCTAATTTGCCAGAAGATCCTGCTGCAGCTTCGGTGACTGAAAGCACATTGCCACATAGATCTGAGGCAAGCACACAGTGCTCAACTCGAGCAAGACCTTACTATAGAAGCAAAGGTACAGAAGAAAACAGTTACAAAATATAGATTGGTGAATTGTTGTTATCATGTGTCTCAGTATCACTTTTGACATTCCATGTGTTGGACAATGTTATGGTTACTATCATTTCCAATTTACAGGGACCTCAACAGATCCAGTTATCATGGTTGATGCATGTACACAGTATGAAGAGCAAGAAAGTGCATCTACACCAACAGTGTCAACACCAAAGAAAGGTTGTGCTACACTTGTATTCAACGCTAATCAGACACCCATCAAAGATGACTCTGACTCTGACTACAAGCCTTCGGAGCTGTCGATTGATGAGGCATTACAGGAAAAAGAGGAGGAGATATGTGAAGAAGATAGGTTAGTTGTGTGTGAACATACCATAGTTTAGTTAGAAGGTAATGAAAATTAATATAAACAGATTTACATTAATGTACTTGTAACAAAACACATCATTGATAAAGTTTTTTTGCTTCCAGACAAAGGCAAGAAGAACTTTTGCACAAATGCCCCAGGAAATATGCACAAGACAAGAAGTATTTCGTCTTTGAGGCCAATTTGTTGGAGCTGTTCCAGTATTGCCCAATTTGTGCTGGATCAAGTTCTAGCGAGGTTGTTAACAACATTGGCAGTTTAGTGCAGATCAGGCAGAAATGTGGAAACTGTAAATACACAAGAGTATGGAACAGCCAGCCATTTCTCAATCAACTTCCTGTTGGAAATCTGATCATGTCGGCATCAATTTTGTTGTCAGGAAGTCTACCCTCCAAGATTCTAAGGGTGTTTGACATCATGAAAGTTTGCAGGATTAGCCGCAATACCTACCATCGTCATCAATCATCCTACATCATCCCATCCATAGTCAACGCCTGGCAAACAGAACAGACGAGTCTTGTGGAGAGACTCAAAGGCATGGAAGGTGGCATACATCTGACAGGGGATGGTCGTTGTGACAGCCCTGGCCACTCGGCCAAATATGGAGGCTACACGGTGATCGAACAAAGGATCAACAAAGTGCTGGATACCCAACTAGTCCAGGTAAATAGTTAGTGAATTAAGTACATGTAGTAATATTCTTGTACATGGTACAGTACAATTTACCACACTTCTAACTTAATACTAATGAATGCAAGGTATGAAACCACCATACAAATACAGTATAGAACAATGATGACATATTACCAATGTTGTTTATGTCGTTATTCAGAGCAATGAGGTAACCAGCAGCAATGCTTGTGAGCTCGAGGGCTTGAAGAGGTGTCTGACACTCCTGACCGAGACGCATGAGCTGGATGTCGCATCTATGGTAACTGACAGGCACAAATCTATTGCAAAGTACCTGAGAGAAGAGACTCCGCACAACCCCCGCACAGCAGAGCTGAAACATCACTTCGATGCATGGCATATAGCGAAAGGTGTGAATTTGTGTGCTCATTATGGAAGTAGAACTGAATTTATTAGATTATTGTACATTTGTGTTGTATTATATATGCTTCTTTGCTACATGTACAGTATGTTGGTAATTAATTGAATCTTTTAATTACAGGACTTGGTAAAAAGATCGATGCCCTCGCCAAAAAGAAGGGTTGTGAAGATGTTGGTTTGTGGAAGAAATCGATCATTCACCATATGTACTATGTCGCAGGGACAGTTCCAGAAGGGCAGGCTGACTTATTAGGGGAAAAGTGGAAGTCTGTTGCTAACCATGTGCAAGACATACATGAGCATGATACCGAGATATACCCCATGTGTGACCATGCCCATTTACTAGGTGACAACAGAAATAAACAATGGCTTAAACCAGGTACATGGAAAATGTTTTTGCACATACTGGAATAATTTAAAGGCAAAATTAATTTAGTTGCCAAATCAGAAAGCCACCTACCCAGGCAGCAGTCCTGGTGTTAATCTCTTTCCCTAAAAATGTAAACTATTTATTGCAGGATCTAAGCCAGCTGAGCTGCTGAATGACATCTTAACCAATCCCCATGTACTTAAGGACATCAAGAAGATCTCGAGTACATACCAAACATCATCTCTGGAGGCATTCCATAGTTTAATCATTCGCTTTGCACCGAAGCATACAGGATTCATGTGGCTCTGTCAGCTTGCTAGGTAACTAATGATAATCTGGTACTAAATGGATTTCTTTTAATTGTGTTTTAGGGATACTTTGATTCTATATTTTCTGTAATTGTTCAGTCTACATAAGAAATAATCGTTTTAAATATTTATTTCAGGTACTACTTGGCAGCACTACACTACAACGAAAACAGTGCAAGACTACAGGCTGTGACTCGAGAGGGCCAAGAGTGTTTCACAATCCGTTTCCCAAAGTTCAAAAAGGGTCAACATTCAGTACGCAAGGAAAAGACACCAGCAACATATAGTAAGTTTAGATAGGGGACAGATTTTAATATACCAAATTACCAATACAGTAACACATGAGCATTCCGACCCTGCTAAACTATTCTATTATTTTTAGAGTACACAACAAACATTCTTGAAGATCTTCTGCAAGCCTATTCTGACTCGCCACAGGACTTGAGAGAGTCCATCCAAGAAGTCCGTGACCAAGAACCACAACCTTTGGCCTCAGAGATGGACCACCCCGATAAAGATGAGGCAGTGCGTCAGCACAGGTCTCGGTTCATTAACCAGTAACAGTGTTTACTAGACTATCTTTAATCATTGCTTTGAAATAAGATTCCTGCTTTCTTTTGTGGTGTGGTTCTTATCTTGTGTAAACAGTTCCTTTTAATTTTGTACAAAAACTTTTCTTGTATCTATGGGTGATACTTCATAATAGTGTACTTCAAATAAAATTGACAATATCTCTATGCTTATATACTGTATTAACATAATACCTGGCAGACTGTCAAACTGGTTATTGAATCCTCTGGTGATCAGCCATCAATATTATACATTTTTCTTTTGTTGTGATTGTTTCTACTCACTCATATCACTGATATTATTGCCTAATACATTACATTCTGCTGTTTATGTCTGTGCTTGTTGGTGGGGTGTTCTTCTTCTGGTTGATCAGATTAGCATTAAATATATTACTATCATTAGTAGAGAAGCTGAATTAAAGCCCTAAGAATTTAAAAATACTTTTGAGCTGTGAATGTTTCCTGATTGCTATAAACATTGATCATGGGTGCTGGAAGATTGTGCACAAAACTCGGGTCAGAATTAAGGTACTACAGGTGTTATGCCAGCTTGAGCTAAATGTCACCAGAGTACAGTGAACTTGCCTAGTGACTGAAATATATAAAAGTTGAAGTGAAATAAGTAAGGCCAAAAATGAATTACGTCTGAATATCTTTATTATTTTTACCACTTTTAATTATTTGTGGGCTCGCACATATACCAAAATAGACTAATGTACACTGCAATAAAGATCAAATGTTACAAGTGAAAAATTAACAAAAGAACCCTTTTTTATTTATCAAACAGTAAATAAGTACAATCTTACAAACTTGTGATTTGGAAAATGTTATATTTACATGTTTCTTTGGAAAAATAATATTGTTAATGATGTACTTTGTAAATTATTTACATCGTGCAAAACCATTTTAACCGGTTCAGCTGCATGACTTATGTCAAATTACAGATTTGGCCATTGAAATCCCTGATAGCGGCCTCCCGGCTCAGGGTAAGTCTTCCGTATCTCGGTTACAGCACATGCAGGCAGCGGGACTCTGATTTTTGGGCCGAGTACACCCCAGCACCAACGTACAAACTGTCGATAAGCTGTATATCGATACTTCCTAATGAAAAAAAAGTATACAGATTATAAATATATTTGGAGAAAAATAAAATGTTATGTAGTACTATTATGTAGCAATGGTTACAAATTGGCTTATAACATGATATTTGTATTTTACTTGTACAAAATAAATATGAGGTTGTACATGACTGCTTGACAGAATCATAGACCTCATATATTTCCTCACATGTGTAGTTGTTTCTTTTCCCAAGCATACATTGAACTTGCATACACAGAAAAAATAAAAGCCAAGCTGTTTTTGACTGCTTTAAAGAGTTTAATGGTATCTTTAAAAGTGTACCATCATATCTGTAGCGACTAAAAGTATTATATGAAAGCAAAGCTGCAATAGGCAGTTGGGTCAATCAATATTTACTTACTGGTGTAGTGGGCCATCAACTGCTCTGTGTTGTTGTTTGTACTGAAGATACGCTATTTTCAGTGTCCAAACACTGAGACAGCCTTCTCTAAAGCCTGGGTGGCTAATAATGCACCTTGGTTTCTCGTCGGTGTCTTCTGTCTGGTCAGTAGGTTGCAAACTGTCTATTTGTTCCATCACCTGCCAGATCTCTCTGCAGCATACGCATTCATCTGCAGTGGGCATGCTTTCACAGCATTGACATGTACACCTGAATATTGTACATAACATTAAACAAAAACTATATCTGACGGACGTGTGAGGAACAGATGACAAATTAAGATCGACATTTAGTGCAGGTCAAATTAAATAAAACAGAATTTACCATTCAGTATTGCCGACTCGAGTCTCGCCGGCTGCGGAATCCGCTTCTCTTTCACAAGTTTCTGCCTCGTTGTTCGATTGCCGGGCAGGAGGCTCGTACTGATAAGGCAAGATGCCTTGAAGTAAAAGGCTAGCTGGTTCACTCTCTACTTCTGTAACTGAATCCAGATAACCCACCGAATCTGAGCTTGAATGATCGTTGTCGCTGTCGCTGTCTGAAGTTGTCGCGTCGCTTGCCATTTGGACTGATTTTATAAAATGTCAATGTTTGCCACGTGTGACGTCACCGCTCGTTCGGGAGTGATCGGGGGCGTGCTCGGCAAACTTCGGAACCAACATCGGTTTTTAACGTATATGTCATTTAATTATGACCAAACTTTAAACATTTTTATTTATTTTTATTCTGGCGGTATCTAAACTACATGTTAAAAAACACCAGTGTTAGATGCATTACATGGCCTTTAACACTAGTGTTACCTTGAATAGCATGGATAAATTGACCCGTAACATGATTTCTGTAGCATGGGCTGATACAGTTGATCTCCTTTTGCTTTCCTGATGACAGCCCTGAGCTTTGCTGAATCAAAAGTCTGCTACCTGACTGTCCCTGACAACCTGAGGGGGAGAGAGAAATGTTACACAGTAGAACATATATTATTCTTCACACATAAGGCACTTTCGCAAAGGAGTACTTTTTGGTTTCACACCAAAAAGATCTGGAACTAGAACCTAGTTCATGCGAACCTTTTCACCCCCAGATAGTTCCTGCTAGAGGTGGTACTTTCCTGGGGAGGTTCCAATTTCTGATTGGCTGGGCGAATTGCAAACCACGCCGTAAAACTGAGTTGAAAGTCCGTGTTGCCCAGCGACAGCCCCAAAACATCACTGCTCTAGAGGAGATCTGCATGGAGGAATGGGCCAAAATACCAGCAACAGTGTGTGAAAACCTTGTGAAGACTTACAGAAAACATTTGACCTCTGTCATTGCCAACAAAGGGTATATAACAAAGATTGAGATGAACTTTTGTTATTGACCAAATACTTATTTTCCACCATCATTTGCAAATACATTCTTTAAAAATCAGACAGAGTTTTTCTGGATTTTTTTTTCTAATTTTGTCTCTCATAGTTGAGGTATACCTAGGATAAAAATTACAGGCCTCTCATCTTTTTAAAGTGGGAGAACTTGCACAATTGGTGGCTGACTAAATACTTTTTTGCCACACTGTAAGTCATTGTCATTCTGTACAAAATGGAATGTGATTTGACAAATTGCATTCTATTTTATTGTATTTACTTGCACTATTTTATCTGTTTTACTGTGTTGCACTGTTGGAGAAGCCTGTGACTTAAGATTTTCAGCGACATACAGTTGCAAGAAAAAGTATGTGAACCCTTTGGAACTACCTGGATTTCTGCATAAATTGGTCATAAAATGTGTTCTGATCTTCATCTAAGTCACAACAATAGACAAATACAGTCTGCTTAAGCTAAAACCACACAAACAATTATATGTTTTTATTGAACACACCATGTAAACATTCACAGTGCAGGGTGGAAAAAGTATGTGAACCCTTGGATTTAATAACTGGTTGGCCCTCCTTTGGCAGCAATAACCTCAACCAAACGTTTCCTATAGTTGCATATCAGACCTGCACAACGTTCAGGAGGAATTTTGGACCATTCCTCTTTACAAAACTGTTTCAGTTCAGCCATATTCTTGGGATGTCTGGTTTGAATCGCTCTCTTGAGATCATGCCACAGCATCTCAATTGGGTTGAGGTCAGGACTCTGACTGGGCCTCTCCAGAAGGCGTATTTTCTTCTGTTGAAGCCATTCTGTTGTTGATTTACTTCTGTGCTTTGGGTCGTTGTCCTGTTGCATCACCCATCTTCTGTTGAGCTTCAATTGGTGGACAGCTGGCCTTAAGTTCTCCAGCAAAATGCCTTGATAAACTTGAGAATTCATTTTTCCGTCGATGATGGCAATCTGTCCAAGCCCTGAGGCAGCAAAGCAGCCCCAAACCATGATGCTCCCTCCACCATACTTCACAGTTGGGATGAGGTTCTGATGTTGGTGTGCTGTGACTTTTTTTCTCCACACATAGCGTTGTGTGTTCCTTCCAAACAACTCAACTTTGGTTTCATCTGTCCACAGAATATTTTGCCAGTAGATGGAACATCCAGGTGCTCTTTTGCAAACTTCAAACGTGCAGATCAGAACAAATTTTATGACCAACTTATGCAGAAATCCAGGTGATTCCAAAGGGTTCACATACTTTTTCTTGCAACTGTAAGTACTCTGTAGCTATGTACGAATGACAAAAGCCTTGAATTTATATATGCATTGTGTATAAAATTGTAAAGTTGACCTTAGGAAGAACAACTGCTGCAAGGAGCAGCTTATAGGGGGTACAAACAGAGTGCAAGGCTAGATGGTTGACATCATGCCATTAGTCAAGCATACAGCCGTGTCTCACCTTTCTTCTTGATCTTGGTGGGTTTGGGTGGTTTCATGTTGCCGACTACTTTCTCAGCATTGACCTCAGACAGGAGGCCTTCTTGCTGCTCCTCTTCAAAGTCATAGACACTGACGTCCATGTCCTTATCTCCTTCAGCGTAACGCAGGCTACTCTTACCCTGGACAAACCAACAGACAAGTCATTAGTCCTCACCAAGATTCACATGTCAACACATAGTCTCAAATCCCAGTAACAAAGAAAGCTATACAAACATATCTAACCTTTTTGAGCTTTCTAATAGCTGTAGATGGGGGTTGATAGTCGGGGTCTTTAGCCCAGCTTGTGTCCTCGTTTTGAGGCTGAATGTGTTCATCCTCCACCTCTTCCAACATCTGGTTCCCCACCTCCTCATCCTGCTCTTCAGTTGGGGCTTCTCCCTCTTCCTGCTCCACTGTCTCAACCTCTCCATTAGCTCCAACCTTCACCACCTGCACAGCATTCATCAATTGTTCAATTGATCACCGTGTACATGTGTGACTATTAAAGGTTGATTGAATTCTAGTCCTCCATTTATATTCAGTTAAGGTAAGCTAATTAACTACTGTAGTGGAGATTTAACATTTCATAAAAACGTTTGTGTAAGACAGATGAAATAGGTTTAGATTGATCCAACATGAGCAGGATCCTCTGGAATTTTAAAGTCAGTTATCTATATTCAGGGTATATGCAGGAATCCCGAAGTCAAATTTAATACCTTTTAAGACCTTTTTTAAGACCCTTTCCATACATTTTAAGACCTCATCGCAACTTTGAGTTCTAACCGGTTACATTGGCAACACACTTTACCGCACATTTACTATATTGATTGTAAGATAGCAAAACTAAACAGAGTGCAGACAGACTACTGAAGCCTCCTCTCCACATGAACTTCAACCTCTCTGTGAAGGTCAGGTTTAATGCAGTATGCTGCTTTTTTGCTTCTGTAGACTCTGTGCTCTTTCATTCCAGTAAAAATCCTCAGAAACCATTAGAAACCAGTATTTGACCAATAAACAAAACAATTGACAAAACTTTGAACAATGAAATATGTTAAACTTTGGTGAGCTTCAGCGGGGTAATGCCATATAGGAGCTCCCTCACAAATACCCAGGGGTTAAATTGGGCTGAGGCTGTCCGGGGCTAAGCCCTGGCACATAGGACGATGCTCTGACGTCATCACCCTCACACATTTGTCATATGTTTACAAAAAAGGATATATATGTTAAGACTTTTCTCGTTCTTAATATAGACTATATTGGGGTCGATATGTGTTGACTTTACTTTAAAATAGCAGATCTCTGTGACCGGATATAGTTTGGCTTAGACCCCGGCCCTACAAGGACGCATACGGTAAAACGCATACGGTAAAACGCATACGCAAGCGCAAAAAAGGCTTCCGTTCACACGCATTCGAATCATTAACGTGTCCGTTCACACTAGACCGCTGGAAATGCTGGAAACGATGTAGTACATATGCCAGGCCTGTAAGTGGCGCTGCTGCCGCCCGAAAGCAGCGAAGAAGACCCCGGAGCATGGTTCCCATGGTTGCCCTTCTGTTTATTCTCCGCGGTGGACGGCGTGTTTTCCTGCTGTATCTCTCAGGTAGTCCACCAGCAGATGAAAAACACCCACCTCTCCGCCTCTTCCAAGGAACGAGGGGACCGTGCGGCTGTTTCCGTAAAAAAAAAATTCCGCCGGTCAACATGTCCGTTAAAGTTCAAATCTTCCGTACAAAATTAGAAAAGTGCCGGTCAGAGGCCGTCTTTGTTTTTTATTGAGCTTTAAAACAAATTGATAACGACTCTGTTCTCTGTATAATAATATAATAATATTTAATAAACGGTGACTGCCTCTCTTTTCCTCCCCCTCTTCTGACAGCCCAGCAGCAGCAGGAGACGTGGGGAGAGGGAGGCGGGCTATTTCATCGTTATCAGAAAATGATCATATAGGGCACACACGAAGCCGTTGGACCCCTAGAGCGTTGCGTATGCCGGTCTACCCACCTTGGGACCCGTTACCGTAGTCTCCCCACACACAGAGCGGAGCAAGGCAACGAAACTTAAAATAATAAGCAGCATTTTACGGCACGCTATGCATGGGGCCGCCTTGTGGGGTTTCCCGACATGTCGTTTCAGTAAATTAAAGGGTGTTTCATGTTGTCGTTGCTGTGAACCTTCTTAATACCTTGGAAAATGCCGTTTAATACTTTTTAATAGCCTTAATTTTCGCTAAATTGATTTATCAACTTTTAATACTTTTTAAGACCCCGCGGACACCCTGATATTATAATAATAATTCAACCATTTGTCTAACAATAAGGAAGTTTGTGAAATGTAATTCAATTTGGTTGAGTCCTTAATAACAATGAGTATGTCCGTGTATGTGTACCTGAAAGCCCTCGGGCAGTGGCAGGGTGTGGCAGATGACGGGGTCGCCGTCCTTTGGCATAGCAGTAGTGTCTACAAAGGTGCCTTGCTGCAGGGCCTCCACAGTGGAGGCAGAAACAGGAACCTGGACCAGCTGGAGCTCGCCCAGACCCAGAGCTGCCTGCTCCTCCATGTTCACCACCTGAGAACAGAGAGGAGGTCGGAACACGTGTCCAATAGAAATAACCGGAGGTTGCCATCATGCAAAATTAAAAAGAGCACCTACCTGTAGTGTGATGATTTGAGTCTGGTCCACTGTTGTTACAGTTGCTTGGTGAGCAGCACCCCCTACTGATGACCCCCCCACTGCAGCATCTATCACCTGCAAATCAACCTCATGTTTAGGCTTCTGAAATGTTAGGCCTAGAACACATTCTAAAATCACATTAAGTCTCCTCAGTTCAAAGGATTTCTGATTTGACCTCAGCTACATTTTAACTTTCCTAAGACTGGGCAGCTATCATTTCATATTAAACACAACATTATAAATAGTGAGCTTACCTCAGTCTTCATCTGCAGCAAGGTGGGATCCAGGGAGTCCATAACCATCATTTCAACCACGGCTCCCCCGTCCACACCCACACCAACCTCTATCAGCTGCTGATGGGCCTGGTTGGCTGCCATCATCCCTTCCCCGTGACCTGAAACAAAACATCATTATGAATAAAACACATAACCATGTTTTCCACAAAAAAGTGAAATTGAAATCCTATACACTCTGCTTACTTCACATATAGACCGATTTCAAGCTAATGGGCAAGCACCTTGTTCCAGAACTCCTCCATGTCCCTCCAACATGCCGCCGGCCTCTGCAGCCTGCTGGAGGAGGTCAGCCACCATGGCATCCTGGCTGTGAACGGCCTGGATGCAGGGCACCTCCATCACCCCTACAACCTCTGTTGGCCCTCCGTCCATACTGGGTAAGAACTGAAAAATGGCATTGTGAGAATTAAAATGATCGGTCAGTGTGTTACATTACCTCTTCAAAAGGCATCAACTAGACACATGTTTGCTTTCGAACAGTGGTGCTTAGTCTGACACCATGGAAGAATTTCCTAAGAAGTTCCTACGATTCCACAAATCCACTAACCGATTAGGATCTTAAAACCGCAGTAGCTCAGTCTGCAGGGACTGGGCTCTGGAACTCGGTTCAAGGCCCTGAATCGACCAAGTAAGGGGGTGACAAATCACATTAAGCCTTACAGAGCTTAGTTCCACTCTATTGATGCATTTCCATCCCATGGTAAGGCCCTTTTTGACATGACTCTCTTCTGGTACCAGATACTATGTTTCCCCCTCAGTTAAAATGTGTGGTTCAGATATTCATCACATAAAAATAAGAAGATTTGCTGAAGACATAGCAATAGATAATGGATAAGGATAATCTGCATTGGTAGAAAAAAAGGCAATGTGCGAAGTACTATCAATAACTTTTCTTCACAGATTCAAGTTCTTCCATACCATGCAGCGGGAACCCAGCATGTTCTCTATGCTGTTTGATTAACGACTCATTACTGACTTCTGAACTGACATTTGAGTAAAAAAGGTGAGTTTGAGTGTGATATTTTCATAACAATCGATTAAGGTTGTCAGAACACTTTTGCGAAACAATATATTTTAAATAACTTGATCAAGTAACTGTTTTTTAAGAAGCAAGATTAGAGTCAAATCTAAATATTAAAAGCAAAAAAAACCTAGACCTACAGATCGGCACCTTAAGTTTTTCTGCAAGTCAAGAAAAATCTATAGAGGAATCACCTTAATAAAATTGGAACAAACGTGTTGTTATACAGCCATGTTGTACCTGTTTTCTTCTGGGGGAGTAAAATATGTAAGCTTAAAGAGCCTGTGACACGAACCCAACAACTGTTGTGCAATGAAATAGTGGGCTACTAGTAATCTCGAACCGTCAGTTTAAAAAAGAAAAAGCGATACCGTTCCGATAAATATAGATAATTTCGAACATCGCGGGAAAATTCCTTCGACTCATTTTGAGGTTTTGGGGGAAGCCGGAAGTGACGTCAATGCGGGAATGCTTCACTGTGCGGCGAGAGAGCCAAACACGGACAAAGTGTGTTGTCATGCGTAGAAATGGTGAATTACTGAGTTTAGGCACGTTAATAACGTTTTAATATGTTGACTACAGTATATTCATATTTGTCAGTGCTTTCATGTCAATTCGGCGAACATAAACATAAATGATCGTGGTGAAGATGATGATTAAATTAGGATTAAAAATCGGTAGTGAGAGCTGCTGAATTTCCTCCCGTCGGATGTGATATAAAAACAAATCGATTATTTTTTTTAACTCAAGTGGATGAAACTACATTTATTTAGTGCTTTCATGTCAATTCGGCGAACATATGATACATTAAATGATTGTGAGGATGATGATTTAAAAATCTTTTGTTTGAGCCGGTCTGCATTTCCTGAGGAGAAAACAAACCTTAGCTTTTTGTAGTTGCAGTCAGTGGTGTAGTGGGCGTTGGACGCGGGGGTACGCCGTACCCCCACTTATTTGAAGCATGATTTCTTTTTTTAATAGTCTAATACATCTAAAATCATTGCGGGTACAAGCGGCCGAGATGGGTTTTCTCCGCAGGGTTGCTGGTGTCTCCCTTAGGGATAGGTGAGAAGTTCGGTCATCCGGGAGGGACTCGGAGTTGAACCGCTCCTCCTTCGTGTCGAAAGGAGCCAGTTGAGGTGGTTCGGGCACCTAGTTAGGATGCCACCTGGGCGCCTCCCTAGGGAGGTGTTCCAGGCACGTCCAGCTGGGAAGAGACCAAGGGGTAGACCTAGAACCAGATGGAGGGATTATATCTCTTCGCTGGCCTGGGAGCGCCTTGGGATCCCCCAGTCAGAGCTGGTTGATTTGGCCAGGGAAAAGAAAGTTTGGGGCTCTCTGCTGGAACGGTTACCTCCGCGACCCGACCACGGATAAGCGGGAGAAGATGGATGGATGGATGTGTGAGGGGCAGAACTGTGTGTGTAGGGTGACCAGGTGTCCCGCACTGTGCGGGACTGCACACACAGCATTTTTATTATTTGTCCCGCGTCCCACACATTGAGATTATGTCCCGCATTTGAGTGATAGTCGCGCAGAAAGGCCGGATCGGTTCGCTGACAGCCGGCACCGCCCTTTATTATTATATTGTCTAAACGGCATCATGTAAATTGCGCTGACAGGCGACACAGAGGTCCCCAAGCCCCCCCCCCGTTGACAGTTCACGAGCGCGTCCATAGTGTCTCCCGTCCACCCACCACCCCGTCCACCCAGTAAAAACATCCCCACTACACCACTGGTTGTAGTAGTACACCAACATGGATTAAACGTGTGTTTTTTTTTACCACAATGTTGGGGAAATTAATGGATAAAATGCACGGATTATTATTATTATTATTATTATTCCCACTCCGATCGGGACACTAGGTCCACCGTTTCCCCGCAGCAAGGCTCCCCCCGTTGACAGTTTACGTGGGCTGGGCTGGGTGCAGTGGCGGACTGGCCATCGGGACGAATCCCGATGGCCGGTACCGAAGTGGGCCGGTCGGATAAGTCACTAGCACATCCCCCACTCCCCCCGTTGACAATTTACTAGTTGTACCGAAGTGGGCCGGTCGAGAGTCCCGGGCTGATTTTTAGTCCCAGTCCACCACTGGCTACATGACCGTATGATCGCCCATATTGACGCACCTAATTCCTAAACTTCTAACAGATACAAAATAAACCGATCCTTCAGCCTCATATGAGCTCTCAGACACGTTCAAAATTAAACTGTCATCGCTGTCTTAGCTTGCTGCTGTGTGCGCCATCGTGCGTTTACATGCAGATGCTGGGATCCTGAACGGTGCAGCTGGAGCACTGTGCCCGCATTGACGTCACCCATAATTTGGCGGGACTTGAAGAATCCCCGAGAAGATCCAGGAAATGGTCAACATTGAAGGGCAGATTAATGGTTATCAAAGTACAAATATCCAAAATCAGTTCAGTAACGGTTTTCAAGGGGACAATATTTACTCAAATTGATGGGTTTGGATGATGGGTTAAAATCGTGTCACAGGCTCTTTAAATTGTATATAATGCAATTGTTTTTCAGTTGGATTACATTTTCAGAATAACCTGGAGCCGTTTTATTTTGATATCTGTTATAAATTGGTCATTCAATAGTTTATGTTTTATTGTTAACATAATATTAGGCCATTATAAATGAGTTGGTATCCGTATGAGCGCTGTGTTCTTTATACAAGTATTGTATTAAAGTTTTAAATGTTGCGATTGTGAAAACCTTACAACCCAGCGTTGTGAAATGGTTGTCTCTTAACACTAGTGTTACCTTGAATAGCATGGATAAATTGGCCCGTAACATGATTTCTGTAGCATGGGCTGATACAGTTGATCTCCTTTTGCTTTCCTGATGACGGCCCTGAGCTTTGCTGAATCAAAAGTCTGCTACCTGACTGTCCCTGACAACCTGAGGGGGAGAAAGAAATGTTACACAGTAGAACATATATTATTCTTCACACATAAGGCACTTTCGCAAAGGAGAACTTTTTGGTTTCACACCAAAAAGATCAGGAACTATAACCTAGTTCATGCAAACCTTTTCACTAGGTATGGGTACCGAGCCCCGGTATTAAACGGGCCCCGGGACTGAATTATTAAAGACCGTGGTACCGTTAAGCTCAGACGTTAGCGGTCTTTTTATCGGTACTGGAGACATGTAAAAATATATGTCATATGTATTATTGCTACACAAACATTATATTGCAGTTTTAGTGTCGCCAACTCCGTTTCTAACATGCAAAAAGACTGCAAAAATGCTTCTATGATTATTTTAAGTATTTTCGATCTCTCTCCCTCGCCTGCTTGCGAGGGGGCGGGGCAGTTTACACACACGCAGCTGCTACATGCAGCAACACACACACACACACACACGGAGGAGACGGCGGAGAGAACGCGCTCCGAGGTGTGTGTGGCGTAGTGGGTTGTCCGTAGGTGTTTGGATCAGGGGTCACAGGTTCAAACCCCCAATGTCGGTGTGTCCCTGGGCAAGACACTTCACCCCAAATTGCTCCTGTGGGGATTGTCCACAGTATTGAGTATGTAAGTCGCTTTGGATAAAAGCATCTAACAAGTGACATGTAATGTAATGTTATGTGTGGTTAAACTTTACCCGTCTAAAGTGCAATAAGAGTTTAGCATGTAAGGGCGGTAACACGAGCAATTTGTGAAACATTTTGCAAAAGTGCACCACATTCAGACGGAGGAATGCACCGGGTCTTTCTAGCAGCTCTGTAGCCCCATCCACAAGTAACACTTCACGTCAGGTATGTATGCTAGCAGCAACACACGGAGTTAACTACATTATACAAACATGGGTTAATGATTAGAGGTAACTGAGTTATTTATTTTGTTAGTTATGTTCACAATTTGTTTAGTTAGTTTACCTTATTTTTTTATCCAAAAGAACCGATAAAAGTACCGTTAAAAGACCGGACCGATAAGCGGCATCGATAAAAGTAGTAGTACCGTTAAAACCTTAACGATACCCATCCCTACTTTTCACCCCCAGATAGTTCCTGCTAGATAGGTGGTACTTTCCTGGGGAGGAAAAGGTTTCAATTTCTGATTGGCTGGGCGAATTGCAAACCACGCCGTAAAACTTCGCCCAGTGGCCGTCTGCGAGACAGCGAGACACAGCGGAACTCAGCCTGGCACACACACACACACACACCCGCAGCCTGGCTGGGAGTTTGTGTGTGTGCTCGGGCTGAGTTCCGCGGTGTCTCGCCGACCCCACACAGTGTGCGAAAAAGTGCACGTCCCACCGTCCGGGACGTGTTATTTACAACATCGGACAAGTAGATATTTCAATTCGCCGTTTTTCGCCGCTAATTAATGACAAATTATTGATAAATTCAGCTTACAAAAGGCATGACTCATTCGCAAATTGTCCGTGTCCGCCGTTGTTGTTTGCGACCGCTTTACGTTTCCTTTTTGTCGTAAAACTGTGTGAAAATGTAAAATACAATGGCGAAGAAGAAGGTTCTAGTGGCCCCAAGAGGGCAACAAAAGATTTCTTTATTTTCTAAGAAGGTTTGTACACATCATTCTCACAGTTGTAAAATGGTATGTTAAGTTAACAAGGAAAATAATTGAAATAAATTCTGTCAGAAAATAGTGGATTAAGGGCTTGAAAGGGGACTCTACAATTTAAGATAAAATAAGATGGACTTTTATTAATCCCTGTGGGGAAATTCAATAGGCCTAGTTCAAACAGCAACAGGGTAAGGGTGAAAAACAGGACAGCACAGATTCACACAGGTTAATCAAATCAAAAATAAAATCGAAGATACAAATAAATATAATGAAAAACTATGAAATAAGAAATTAATAAAAAAGAATAATAAAAAAGCGGTATGTAAAATAATTTTAGAAAAAAAGGGGGGGGTTGAAAGGGGGGTCTATTATTATGTACCAAGGGGCTTGAAAGGGGGCATATCAAATTATTTCAGAAAAAAACCCCAAAAAATGCAGAAAGGTTCTATAATCTATAATTTTTCTGCAAGAACAGGAGTCTGAACAACAGCTTGAACATGCTGAAACGAGTCCTCAGAAAGTCCCAGAGTGTGAGCAGAACGATGACTCCCCCAGTCACGAGAAAGCCTCTGCTAAAAGGCCATGTTCAGTTATCTCACCAATGGCTGGTCCATCTAAAAAGGCCAAGAGTGACATCGCCCTGACACCCAAGAGGAAAATAATATTTATTGAGACTTGGAAAACCCAGTTTCCGTGGGTAAGATGTGTGGACGACATCATGTTCTGTGAGGTCTGCAGAGAATATACATCCATTGCTGACCACAACAGTCAACTGTACAAGGGTGTCACAGGGTCAAAACGCATTGAGACACTTCAGTCACACGAGTCCAGCAAATATCACCTTCTCTGCATTCAAAGGAAAGAGGTCACAGAGAAAGGCACAGGGCCAATGTTTGTGGCTCTCAAGAAGCAGGCAGAAGATATGGACTACCAACTGAAACCCATGTTCAACACAGAGTTTTATGTCGCCAAACAAAAGCTGCCTTTCCGTTCGTTTGAGGGCCTCATCGAACTTCAAGAGAAGAATGGCATCAAAATGCCGACACAGTACCGGAACGACAAGGGGTGCAAGGCATTTGTGCAGGCCATTGCAGAAGTCGAGAAGGACAGAGTTTCCGAAGACCTCAAGACTTCAAGATTCTTCGCTCTGATGGGGGATGGATCCACGGATATATCTGTGACAGAACAGGAGAATGTATATGTTAGGTAATTATTATTTTTAATTATTTTGTAAGTGCATATATTGTCTTATTTAAGTTACATTTTATCTCCAAAAGGGCCTTTTGTTTGAGTCATTAATTCACAATCATTTTATTGATGCATTATATTTGTTTTAATTTTCAGTTAACTTAAAAGTTTGTAACAGGTAAAGTATATAAATAAATTGTTTAAAGCAAATGAAGGTGAAGTTGCTTTTTAGTGTTCTTAGTCTAAAAAAAGGTGAAGGAAACACTGGTGTGGGAAGGTTTATATAAGCCAAATCATTTTACATTTTTTTATTGCACTTTATTGATGTACTTTATTTATTTTCTATCTTCAGGTATGTCAAAGATGGACTTCCAACCACAGAGTTCATTGACATCATGGCTGTAAAGTCAGCTGATGCTAATGGTGTGCTGGCAGCCCTCCTCGAGGCACTACATCATGTTGACCTAACAGATGGAGACATAAAGAAGAAAATAATAGCCTGCACATTTGATGGTGCCAGCGTTAACCAAGGTGCCAAGGGAGGAGTTATTGTGAAGTTGAGGGAATTGTTGGGGCATGTGCTCATTTCGATTTGGTGTGCTCCACATAAGCTGGAGCTGTCGCTCCTAGATGCCACCAAAGCCACTGACTTCATTGACATCGTAGAGAAAGGAGTGGACCCTATCTACAGATTCTACTATGGATCTGGTAAACGTAGGAGGGAGGTGAATGCCATATCAGCCGTTATAGACGAGGATCCTGTCTATTTCTCAGCACCCTGTGGCACTAGGTGGATGGCGTCAAGACTCCGGGCATACAAAGCCGTCATAAAAAATTACAACTCTGTCATCCTACACATGGAAGAGGCTTCAAACAGAAAAACAGAAGAAGGAGCTAAGTGTGTGGGGTACTTGAAGGTACTGAAGTCTGCAAAGTTTGTTGATGGGCTCCACTTTATGGTAGATGTCTTAGAAGTGTTGGCCAACGTGAGTCTGGCATTCCAGAGTAATGATTGGTTCATTTATGATGTTGATGTAAAGTTGTGTGAGGCCAGGATCAAGTTGGAAGGCCTTAAGCATAATAGAGGTGATGTCTACACTGGCTACATGGCAACCTGCAAGGATGGCAAGTTTGAAAGTAAGAACAATGGACACATCACTTCACTGAAAGGAACAGGTATTCCAGAAACAGTGAAGAATTCCTTCTTGGAGAATTCTGTGAAGTTCCTAGAAAAGAGATTTTCCTTCCTGAAGGATACCCCTTTCAGTGATTTCCATGTTCTTGACCCCAGGAACGTCCCAAGATCAGATGCACAACTAGCTACATATGGTGATGTTCAGGTTATGAACATGGTGACCCACTTCGAGTCTGTTCTCAGTGAGGAGGAGGTAACCAACATCCCTAGACAGTGGCCAGCTCTCAAGGCCAGACTGAAGTACAGGCAGAGGCAGCCCCCCAAGGAGGTCATAAGTGACCTTCTCACTGAGAACCACCCAGATGTGAAGGACGTCCTGGTTCTGGTGTACATCATGGTCACCCTTTCTCCCTTCTCTGCTGCCGTGGAGCGTGGATTTTCCCTCATGAACCTCATAAAAACATCCAGAAAATCCCAGATGACCAATGAAACTCTGGGGTCACTCATGAGGGTCAGCCACATCACCACCACAGTGGCAGAGTTTGACCCAGAGCCAGCCATCCAGAAATGGAAAACCTCTGCTAAGACCAAGAGGTATGTCAAAGCTGCCCCAAAGCCAGCTGCAGTGAACAGCAACTTACCTGTGCCTGCTGCCCCACAGCCAGCTCGAGAGACAGCTGCAGTGAACAACCACCCTGAGCCTGAAGCCATACATTGCTGCTAGCAGGTCTACTAGTCCCACAGAGGAGAAAAACATTATATTGTTAGTACTTAGTTGTTCTATCTTATTATTTTATATCTGACATTGATTTGATGTGCCTTGATGGTAGAAGTTCAGAAACCAGACACTGTGAACAATATGAACAAATAAACAATAAAATGTGTACCTACAGTAACCCAGATTCTTGTATGCTTTATGTTGATATTTAATCATATTTAAAATAGGTGCAGCAATGCATGCACAAAGTATAGCTATGGACAAGTGAAAAATTTATTCGGACAAGTAAATTGCCAAACTCACTTGTCCATGGACAAGTACTCTCTAAAAACTTTTTCTCACACTGCCACACCAGTGAGCCAGCTCACAGTGTCCCGCTCCTCGCAGCAGCGAGCCTCGCAACGTCCCGCCGAGTGTGTGTGTGTGAGAAAGTCCGCGGATTGGTCCAAACGTAACGGCTCCACGGACGTAACGTCACTATACCCGAAATACGTCACTATACCCAAGAAGTAAACAATGGAAAAAGATAAATTCCCAACGAGAGGCGTTCTGGGGCAGCATAGACAGGTCTTTTCTGTGTCTACAGGGTGTACTTTGAGGGTTTGTAACTTTGCAGACCGTTAACATGCATAAAAAGCTACATAACAATAGGGATGGGTACCGAGCCCCGGTATTAAACGCGCCCCGGGGCTGAATTATTAAAGACCTTGGCACCGTTAAGCTCCGACGTTAGCGGTCTTTTTATCGGTACTGGAGACATGTAAAAAATATATGTCATATGTACAGTGCATGACATTAAGGATTTTGGGAGATGGCCCTGTAGGCCATCTAAGCTAATTTATAGATGGCCCTGAGCCCAATAGAGATTGCCCTGAAAAATGCGGGCGGACGAAATGACGCACGAAGGGTTTGGGGGGCTTCCCCTAGAAAATTTAGATTTTTGCAGGTCTTACTATAGATGCTGTCTGGTGCATTCTCTAGACTGAATTATAAGATCGGACCACTATTGCGGTAAGCATGTTGTAACTTCTGGTTGTTGTTGTCATCTCCGGGTATCCCGTGTGCCTGTTCTGTTGCTGATAGCTTGTTATCTTAACTTAATCGATCGTTTTAAAACTCTTGATCACGGCAACTGCCTGACGTTGTAATCACACGTTACTACAGCTTAAGCACTCACAAACTCTCCTTCTCTTAGCGACTGTAACTCCACAGTTGCCTACACTCTTTTCGGGTTTGCTAACGGTAGCTACTTTAGCTTGATAGCTAGCCATGGCTCTTTCCCCACCCTCGGGTGCTATTTCCTGCTCTAACTGTCTCATGTTTGGTTACTCCCCTACCTCCTTTACTGGTACCGATACATGTGTTAAATGTAGTATAGTTGTTAGGTTGGAGGCGGGAATCATAGCCATAGAAGCCCGGCTCCGCATCTTAGAAAATAACTCAGCTACAGTAAAGCCCATGTTAGCCGGTGCGGACCGGCAAAAGGTAGCTCCTCTTAGCCGTCCCCCGGCAACTCCCGAGCAGCAGGGAGAATGGGTGACTGTTCAGAAGGGGCATAACGCGAAACCCGCAGGTCCCCACCAACCCGTTCACGTATCTAACAGATATTCCCCACTCAGCGAGACACCCGCTGAGAAGCCAACTCTGGTTATTGGTAGCTCTATTATGAGACACGTGAATTTAGAGACCGAAGCGTCCACAGTCACATGCATTCCGGGGGCCAGAGCGGGCGACGTTGAGGCGCATCTTAGACTGCTGGCTAAAAATAAACGTAAATACAGTAGGATTGTTATTCACGTTGGTGGTAATGATGTTCGTTTACGCCAATCAGAATGCACCAAACTTAATGTGGCGTCGGTGTGTAGTTATGCTAAAACAATGTCGGACACCGTAATCTTCTCTGGTCCCCTCCCCAATCTGATCAATGATGACATGTATAGCCGCATGTAGGGGTGTCACGGTTACCGGTGTAGACGGTAACCGCGCTAAAATATTTTGACGGTGAGATAACCTTCTGAATTTCAAAACACGGTGTTATGTCGGTGGGTTAAATTACCGCACACCGTTACACCGGGAGAGCTTTCATTTCCCTAATACTCCCACGGTTACACTGTATTACACTGTTACCGCGCTAAATACTTTGCATTTCAAAACATAATGTTATCTATGTGCGTTACTAGAGCTCTACACCACACACGTGACACTTTCGAACGTTCGCAGGCGCCACTAGTCCTAGGTTCTTTTATCACACTCTCTCACTTTAAGCATGGCAGCAGAAGAAGGAAGCCGCGATGGTACCATTTTTCCACCTTCTAAGCGCAGAAGATCAGAAGTGTGGTCCTACTTTGGATATTTAAAAAACTCCGAGGGGCAACTGGTGGAGGACGGTGCCCCCGTGTGCAGGACATGCCGGCGGAAGGTATCCGCGAAAGGGAGCAACACATCGAATTTGCTCACTCATCTACGAGACCATCACCCGCAGCTGCACAGCCAGTGCAAGGTATATTTGTTAATATTAACACATAGTTTTAGCTGAAATGCTCGAAATAACTTTTGCCTTCGGGTAAAGGGGAAATGTAACAATTATATCCGACTGTCAATAATGTTAAATCTTGATAATAATCATTTACATTACATTAGCAAATGCACCTGCTCTCGTGTGTTCACCATTCTTAGATCGGCGCTAAACGCCATTCTAAGCTAAGTTGAATAGCTAAACTTTGATATGCCATGAGACAGTGAAAATTGTGCAGTGAAACACATTAATGATTAAGTTACTTCTGACTTTGGGTCAAGGGATAATGCAACGATATACCCGATTGTCTAAAATGTTAAACCTTGATATTAAATGTCAGTGTAAGCACGCCCACTGCTAGCATTTTAAAATACATCCTACTGCGGTGCCATGCTCTATTCGTTGGTAGCTAGTGCACTACTAAACGCCATTGTAAGGCGCTAAACAGCTTAGTTCTCATACAGTACTGGCTTCTTGCCTAATAACCTAATTTATTTTTAACATTATATTGTAATAAACACTCTACTTTTTAACCCATTACTGAATGCCCCCTATTTCCATGTACTCTCATCTCCAGGTTGGATGTGGATGTTTGGGGAACAACGTTGTTGTTCGAGGTCTTCGGATCGGTACCTGGTCACCTTAATGTTAACACTAAAAAAAAAAAAAATTACCGAGATAATATCGTAAACCGTGGTAATTTTGGTCACAATAACCGTGAGCCGAAAATTTCACACCGTGACACCCCTAGCCGCATGTCATCATTTCAGCGCTGGTTGTCTTGGTGGTGCCCAGCAAACAATGTGGGCTTCGTGAATAATTGGACAGCCTTCTGGGGAAAACCTGGTCTGATTAAGAGAGACGGCATTCATCCTACTTTGGAAGGTGCAAATCTCATTTCGGCAAACATTTCAGGGCTCTGTGGACTTAATCCATGACAAACTGGAGTTGAGACCAGGAGGCAGAGTCGCAGTCTTACACGCTTCTCTGCGCTCTCTCCTAGGCAGTCATCCATAGGAATCCCGACCCCAATAAAATACCCAATATTAACGGTGTGTGTGTCTGCCCAAGGACAATTTAAGGTAAAACCTAATAGAGGTGTCATACATAATAACCTAATAAAAGTAAATGTAACAACTACTACAGTGCAACAAAACAGGAAGATTAAATGTGGTCTCTTAAACATAAGATCTCTAGCATCTAAAGCAATACTGGTAAATGATTTAATATCAGATTATAATATTGATATATGCTGTCTCACTGAAACTTGGTTGAGACATGAAGAATATGTCAGCATAAATGAGGCCACTCCACCCAGCCATATCAATACTCATATTGCCCGAGGCACGGGCCGAGGAGGTGGAGTTGCAGCAATCTTTGACTCAAGTTTACTTATCAATACTAAACAAAAATTAAATTATACCTCCTTTGAAAGCCTCATTTTCAGTCTTACGCATCCGACCTGGAAAACTTTGCAGCCAATCTTATTTGTTACAGTGTACCGTGCACCAGGTCCTTATTCAGAATTCTTATCAGAATTCTCTGAGTTTTTATCAGCTTTGGTACTTAAAACAGATAAAGTAATTATCGTAGGTGACTTTAATATTCATGTTGACGATGATAAAAATAGCCTTACTGTTGCATTTAACTCTATATTAGATTCTGTTGGTTTCTGTCAGAGTGTAAATAAACCAACCCACTGCTATAATCACACTCTTGACCTTGTTCTGACTTATGGTATTGAAATTGAGCAACTATTAGTCGAACCGCATAATCCTGCTTTATCCGACCATTTCTTAGTAACTTTTGAAGTACTGTTACTAGACTACAAAGCATTAGCCAAAAGCTCCTGCAGCAGAAACCTATCTGTTAGTGCTATAGCCAAATTTAAGGAAGAGATTCCACCAATACTTAACTCGATAGCATGTCTGCATGTAGGGGAGGAAACTTATACAAAATGTACACCACCCCAAATTGATCATGTTGTTGATAGTGCTACAGATGTGCTGCGAATAAAATTAGACTCTGTTGCTCCTTTGAAAAAGAAGAAAATAAAACAACATAGATTAGCTCCATGGCATAATGCCGAAACCCGCAAAATAAAGCAAAAGTCGAGACAACTTGAAAGGATATGGCGTTCCACTAAACTTGAAGAATCTCGTTTAATTTGGCATATTACTCTCAATGAATATAAGAAAGCACTGCGTAAAGCGAGAGCAGCATACTACTCTTCATTAATAGATGAGAATAAGAATAATGCAAGATTTCTTTTCAGCACTGTAGCCAGGCTGACAGAGAGCCACAGCTCGACTGAGCCTTCTATTCCCATAGCACTCAGTAGTAATGATTTTATGTGCTTTTTTAACGATAAAATTGTTACTCTTAGAAACAAAATCAATGACCTCTGCCTTTGACCAGTATAGTGTTATCAACAGCTCCCGGAAATGTAAGTTCTAATAATATTACACTAGATAGTAAACTAGAATGCTTTTCAGTCATAAACCTTGAACAATTAAATTCAATGATTCTCTCTTCTAAACCATCAACGTGTATCTTAGACCCGATTCCAACTAAGCTGTTAAAAGAAGTTTTTCCATTAATTAGCACTTCTTTATTAAATATTATGAATATGTCTTTATTATCAGGCTATGTTCCAAAATCATTCAAAGTAGCAGTGATAAAACCGCTTCTTAAAAAGCACAACCTCGATCCAGAGGTTTTAGCCAACTATAGACCTATTTCTAATCTTCCGTTCCTCTCAAAAATTCTTGAGAAAGCAGTCGCAAAACAGCTGTGTGATTACTTAAGAAACTATGATTTATTTGAAGATTTTCAGTCTGGCTTTAGAACACAACATAGCACAGAGACAGCTCTGGTTAAAGTCACAAATGACATTCTAATAGCCTCTGACAAGGGACTTGTCTCTATTCTTGTCTTGCTCGATCTTAGTGCTGCATTTGATACTATCGACCATGATATCCTATTGCAAAGACTAGAGCACTTAGTTGGCATACAGGGAACTGCTTTAGGCTGGTTTAGGTCTTATCTATCTGAACGCTCTCAGTTTGTACGTGTCAACGATGAATCTTCCATGCAAACCAAAGTTAGCCATGGAGTGCCACAGGGCTCAGTGCTTGGACCTATTTTGTTCACCCTATATATGCTTCCGTTAGGCAATATTATAAGGAATCATTCTGTAAACTTTCATTGTTATGCGGATGATACTCAACTATATTTATCAATCAAGCCTGATGAAATTAATCATCTAAATAAAATTCAAGACTGCCTCAAGGACTTAAAAACGTGGATGACCTTACATTTTTTGATGTTAAACACGACCAAAACTGAAGTTATTGTACTTGGCCCGAAGAATCTACGAAACAAATTATCTAAAGATATATTAACTATGGATGGCATTAATTTGGCCTCCAGTGAGACTGTAAGGAATCTTGGTGTTATATTTGATCAGGATTTATCCTTTAACACCCACATAAAATCCATTTCAAGGACCGCCTACTTCCATCTACGTAACATTGCAAAAATCAGGCATATCTTGCCTCAAAACGATGCAGAGAAACTAGTCCATGCATTTGTTACGTACCAAGAAGTCAGTCAAGTCGCTTCAGCTGATTCAAAATGCTGCAGCTCGTGTACTAACCAGAGTTAGGAAAAGGGACCACATTACTCCTGTTCTGGCTGCCTTACACTGGCTCCCTATAGAACACAGGATAGAATTTAAAATTCTTCTTCTCGCCTACAAAGCCCTTAATGGGCAGGCGCCATCTTACCTTAAAATAACTCATTATACCCTATTGTCCTACTAGGGCATTGCGTTCCAAGAATGCAGGGTTGTTGGTTGTTCCTAGAGTCTCTAAAAGTACAATGGGAGCCAGAGCCTTTTCTTATCAAGCTCCACTTTTGTGGAATCAGCTTCCAGTTTGTGTTCGGACGGCAGACACCCTATCCGTTTTTAAGAGTGCGCTTAAGACCTTCCTTTAAAGCTTATAAAGCTTATAGTTAGGGCTGATTAGATTCAGCCCCTAGTTTTGCTGATATAGGCTTAGTTTGTCGGGGGACATCTTACTTCTTCCTTCTCTCTGTCTATACCTGTGTACTCTCATGTTCCGATTAACCCAGCTTCCCCAAATTTCTTTCTTTTTGGTGTCTATATACGCCGGGATCCGGAGTCATGGATGATCCTGCGGTCCTGTGACATGGATTGCGAGTCCTGGATCTTGAGTCGTGGCTGCGGTCCTGGATCATAAGTCCTGGATGGATATCCTCGTGGATTCATCTTCTTATTATACACACATGCATTTCAAAACATTTGGACTACCTATGTTGCAAATGTATTATCTTTTCAATTTACACACGGCATCTATTGCACGTCTGTCCGTCCTGGGAGAGGGATCCCTCCTCTGTTGCTCTCCCTGAGGTTTCTCCCATTTTTTCCTTTAAACTGTGGGGTTTTCTCTGGAAGTTTTTCCTTGTACGATGTGAGGGTCTAAGGACAGAGGGTGTCGTATTGTCATACTGATATTCTGTACAAACTGTGAAGTCCACTGAGACAAATGTAACATTTGTGATATTGGGCTATATAAATAAACATTGATTGATTGATTGATTGATAAGATGAACCACCACAATATTATATTGTACAATTTCAATTTTATTCTTCATTTCACTTGTTTGTTTGTTCTTGTTTGTGTTTGCTCGCTTGCATGCCCTGCATAGCTTTAAGAAATACTTAAGTTGTTGGTCAAGAAACTTTCCATCTGATGGAAATGCAAATGCCTTGATATATAAATGATATAAAAAAGTAGAAAACATTACATTCAGTTGTAACTGCCCAAACAAACATTATTTACACTATTATGGCCCCTGTTAAAAAATGTTGTAATGTTATCTACTGTAAGTTGGTCGAACGAATGCCTCCTCATCCGGAAGCTGACCGAGCAGACCCGAGCAGCAGTCGAGAGGAGCCGAGCGCATCCGCGAAGCACACAAAATGGCGACGTCAGAGTTCCCGTTAGCCGGCAAATTTAAATCTCTTCGGTCAAAATAATGTCCCTTTAGCGCAATACCGCTTCAGTTGCGCCACTTATGTGACAGACAAGAGTATGTGACAGACAAGAATAGTCAATTCTAATGTCTAACACTTAATGTGGAGAAAGAGATGTCCTGTATAGGTTGATTGTGCGATGATCTGTTGGTAATGCCTCGGGGTTCCGGTGGGCATGTATACAAATGCATAATGCTGCGCTATACTTTGTGGCCTCACCCAGTTGCATAGCGACACTTATTGTTTAGGTGTCTTTTAATAAGCAGGTAGACCTATCACTAGCTAGATCTGATCGATATGGACATAAATGTGAGTGAAGTCTAATCTGACGGGAGAGAGATCAGCTGCTGCTGACGAGTCGACACGCAGCTCTGCATGATCACATGCAGCGGTGAGCGGACAAAACACACATTTCAGGTTAGAAAATCACACGTAGCTATTTTAATTACCTCTCAAACTACCTAAACTAGTTATAGATATGTTTAGTTTTACTGTCGGTCACTCATTAATGATCCGCGAGCTGCATGATACTGGCATAAGAGATTGCCCGATCGGGAAACCAGCAGGTGAGGCTTCATTGCCCGAGCTAAATACTAGATGGCCCCGGGCAGTCCTTAATGTCGAGCCCTGTGTGCTGATCTGAGGATGTCCCAGTTATCTTATGGCGCATTTCCACTGCAGCGGGTAGCCCCGTTTAAGCGTCCTTAAATCGTCCTCAAGCGGCCAGGCCAGTTTTTGGTGGCCTTTCTATATAGCGTAGCACCGGCTAGCAGGTACTTTTCCCCTCTCTTTCCGGCCCCATAAAATCGTGGTTCTATCAGGCCAGGGCTGAACTAGTGACGTCAACACTCTTGACTGCTGATTGGTCAGAGAGAATCGTCCCATTATCGCTTGCTATACGCAGCCTACTTTGAAACAAGTAAACGATCGCTTCCACATCCTCCATTGTTGTGTGTGTTTTGAGAGTTGTGTCGCATTGAAGATGACGCCACTGCAGTTTTACCCAGCGTCGCTCTGCCCAAAAAGCCAGCCAAAAAGCCGATCGCCCCGCCTACACTGCGTTGCTACCTCAAGTCCTAAACTGTAATGGAAATGCGCCACGGCCTCAGACGGCCAGCCAGAGCGAGGACGCTTAAACGGGGCTACCCCGCTGCGGTGGAAATGTGCCATTATACTAGTGGTAAAGGCCATTCAACTCACAGATCACAGTTCATTAGGGATGTGCATCTCCATCACTGAGGCCGATGCGATGCGCATCTCGATACGTTACCACGATACGATACATTAACGATACCTTTGAAACACTAGGCGATGCGATACGATACGATTCACCCCTGTTGCGATACAGTTCGATACGATTTGATTCAACATTATGCGATTCGGGGCGATACGATGCGATTCAACACGATGCAAAAATAATGATACTTCAATATGGTACGACAGAGGATTTTTGTTTTATTCCTTATATGCAGCAAATCATACATTAACAAAAAAGTGCTTTACATATTTGGTACTGCACATCCCATCATGCCGTTTATTTTTTTACCTTTAAAAGCTCTCCAGAGTACAATTGTATAACACCTCACAGTTAAACAATGTAAGGATGCATTAGTCATGATTAACAATGTGCAAATAACAGCTACCATAGAGCAATGCCCATACAGCTGCCAGCCTGATGTGCTTAACACTCAGAGGCTAACACACCAGTGAGCAGAAAGCATTGGTTTCTATCTGAACAATAAAGAAAACAAATAACCTTTCACAAACAGGTATTTCATAACTGCTTACATTAAGGAAGACATTTAAATTATTATTGGCCGTCACAGGCTGCTGTAAGCTAAACACCTCTCTCTGACAGAACACCTCACTGAGTGATTTAACTCATATGTCTCACTTTCAGGTTTCTCTTTTCAGCCGCAGACCCCATGTCGCCTCTTTATGTGCGTCGCTAAGTTCCTCGTACTACTTGTGTACTTTAAAGCGGCTCGGCATCGTTAACAATTTGCGAGTGATTTTTCAAGTTGACCGTCTGTAGTAATAGTGCCGCGCACATATACCATCAGGACGTTACTGATGGGGTGCGGCTGCGGAGTGATACTGTGTGTATGCAAGTCCGCATCTAGGACGGATCTATGTATCATGGCTGTAGACCTGTTAAGTAATAAAGATACCTCATACAAAGGTCTACGGATACCTTATTACTCTCCATGACCTGCGGTCAACTATATAGCATAAATGACTATTACACCGTCTTTCTTGAACAATCCGAAGTGTTGCCAAACGTTTGATTTGTAGGTATTTTTCGCTGCGCTGTGTTTCTCTTTCTCCTCAACTTCCGTGTGTGTTGATAACTGAGACTCTCGTTCTCCGTAGTGGCGAAGCAAATATCAAAGATCGTCTCTGCTGAACGTTGACAAGATAAGGGGATTTTATATGAATGAATCGGTTTTTTACCGATGCAAAGACGCTACGCAATCGATGCATAGCGAGTTCAACCCAAACTGTAGCCGATGTGCACTCTTTCAACCGGTGCACTCGCATCTTGAACCGGTGCACCGATGCGAATCGGTGAATCTTAACATCTCTACAGTTCATACAAAGTGTGTTAAAAAATGTTTAACTGCATGATGAATTTGTGCGAACATGTATAAAACTTTAGTACAACTTATGATAACACTGAGGTTACTGAAAAATAAATGCTAAGTGGACATCTATTTAAAGCAGAAAACGTTGCGACTTTCAGCACGAACACTTTTTTGTAGGGATGCTCCGATCGATCGGCCAGCAGAGTGAGTATCGGCCGATATCGATCGGAGCATCCCTACAAAAAAGTGTTCGTGCTGAAAGTCGCAATGTTTCTGCTTTGAATAGACGTCCACATAGCAGTTATTTTGCTCTCTAAAAATGCAGATCGCGAGAGCCGATCGCATGACG
Organism: Notothenia rossii; assembly: GCF_949606895.1. Lineage (NCBI taxonomy): Eukaryota > Metazoa > Chordata > Actinopteri > Perciformes > Nototheniidae > Notothenia > Notothenia rossii. The sequence goes on from NC_136903.1 coordinate 36,862,760, forward strand.
TAAAATACATGACCCTTTTCTCTGTGCGCAGCAAAACAAACTCGGCAAATGGCTTCACCAGTCTGGCAGTATTTTAAGGTGTCCGAAAAAGACAATAAAATAGCGGTATGAAACGTGTGTGAAGCAGAAATCCTGCAGATCCACCCGCTGTGACGGACCGGTGAGCAGAGCAACACAGACTAACGGTACGTCTACACTACAGGCATCAAAAAATGCTTTCAACGCTTCGCCCATTCACTTGAATGGGGTGACGTAGAAGATTTTTAATCTTCGCCGAACTGCATTGTGGGGAGCATGGCATGGCTTTGCAAGCATCACGAGCATCTATCGGCATCAGCCAATCAAATCCCGTTTATGCAAATCCCGCCAGTGCAAGCGCAGCCAATCAAACCGCGTGCAAGCTGGGAGAGCCAGACCGCAGTTCATTTCCTCATATTCCAAACGAGATATTACGGTAGCAAATCACCCGGTTCTTTACGACCGGAACTATTTACTGGGATACAAACCGGAGGAACCAGGCATGGAGACAGTGGGTGAAACTGATAGTTTTTTCGCCTGTTCTGAGAGTTTATATCCAGTTTACTTCGTTTTAACATCGCTATTGCTTTGTATGTCGGGGGCGGGAGATTCATGTGATTGGTTGCTCGCAAAAAATCGCCAAGCTTCAGACACGCCCAGCTTCAAGATTTGTTCATGCCTGTAGTGTAGACGGGCCGTAAGAGTTAGACCTAACACACTTAGCTATTTTATTTACCTCCGGAACAAGCTAAACTAGTTCTAAATATATTTATTCTTCACTGTCGGGTCACTCATTACTGGATCAGTGAGCTGCATGAGATACTGACAGGCTGTCAAGAAAGGGGGAGAGAGGAAAAGAGAGCGCTTCCGCTAATTTCTACCGTGTTATTATCCAAAGTTAATGTAAACTTGAACAATGTACTTCATTTGAATGTAATAATTATGTTGGTTGTTGTTTGTGGAAGCGCCAGTGAATGAGCGCCATTGACTGCAGTGTTTTCCCTACCATTGTCTTGGAGGGGCGCTGCGCCCCGCTAACGGAGCCACCCTGAAATTCAAGTTATTTTTTTTTTATTTATTGTTTTTTAAAATATATATTTATAGCACCAAATTGCAACCAATCTATATTTAATGTCACTTTTCACATTGAACATGTGCTCTGTTATTAAATAGACTAAACGTTCTCATTTGATTTGAAGTTGTGAGTTTAGGGTTTTCGACCCAAATAAACTCTGATGCATTTATCAATAACAATAATCCACAGCTCCTCTCTCTGCTCCAGAGGATTAAAAAAATATATATCCCAATGCCCCCCCCCCCATTTTTATTAATTTAATGATTGTTGTTATAGTTTTAAATTCCTTTTTACCTAGTAGTTACTTGTGTGGGAATGTTTTGCTCACAGGCCTCTTTGAAAAAACAAGTAATATAGATGAGACTGTGTGATGAAATCAAATTTAAAATATATATTTTTGAAGATTTCACCCTGTTGGCTTTAGTCGAAAATTCACCCAGACCCAAGAATTGGCATATGTCCAGATTGAAAGATCTAGTAGTTGTTTGACTAAAACAGTTTGTTTTAGTAAAACAATGATTAAACCCATCGCCTTGTCAGCACCAGTATGAGCCATTACATCGACATGACTCAGATTTTTGGATGAAGGATTAATTAACAACCACAGTACATAATAAAATATAATCTGAGGATTACATGCAAACAACTTGGTAACTGTATTTATTATTGCTGACAAGGAGTGTAGCAACTGCATAGTCATGTATGTGACAAACATCTGTTTGTAGATTTACACTTGTCTTTATGTAGCTAAATGGTATAAACTGGGGATGCTTTTGTACGACGTTAGGCCATCAATGATTCTTTAACTAATGAAAACAATTTTACAACGACATGGTAATGTTACTGAGCACCCAGACGGGCGGCGATAGCCTCCATGCACAGCATTTATATAGCGGTATTTTTGTAGCTCTCCAAGCCGAGTCGTAGAGGGAGCTCTACGCTATAATATATATCTGTGGCTATGATGCTCTAGGTGGGCTTAGAATAAGAGACAAGCGGGCGGCGGGTGTAACAACAACTGCCAGCTCCGACCCCAACGAGATTTACGGGGGGGAAAGAAGATAAATTAAACACTCGACGACGGGAGATGTTTGGGACAACACACATTTGGTATTGAATCGGTGGCCGCTGTTACCACAGTGCTGCTGGATATGCTTCGTCATTCTGTGTTCCGCACTGGCCTAAACGTAATACTCTCCGTGTGTTTACTTCGCTATCAGCATGTCAGTAACGATAGGTGGAGATGCGAAAAACAACAGGCTTAGTTGAACGAAATACAAAACAAAAATGTTGGCTGTAGTAACTTGCGATCATTTTAAGTTTCCTTCTAGGAGTTACTTAGGGCACAGGGTGGGGAAGGCCTAAAGCTAACTGGTGGCTAACGCTAGTTGCAACATCTTAAATAAATGTATATTTTTACCTTACGCAACAGGCTTAAAAGTAACGTGAAATGGGTGTATTGCGACACGGGGGTTTGTGTGTTAACTAAATCATTGCTAATTTAATAGTGTGTGTGTTTGTGTTACTATCACCGTATAATAATGCTGACATGCTTATGTTAGCTAAGGGCGATAACTTAAACCCGCCAGTTTCCATGTCGTCAAGCTGCAAAGACGGGAAACAAAGAAGCGAGAAAATGGACGCCTCGGCCTAAACTCTTCAACCAAATCGTCGAAGTATTTTAAAGTTATCTTCGACGATATATTCACAGATAGGCTTATAATGCAGCGGGCTGTGTATATATTTATTTCAACTTCGGTTATTTAAGCGTATTTTGACGGGGTTTTCAATAACGATAGAGGGAGACAAACACTCTCCGACGAGCTGCCCGGACCCAGAGCCCCATCGTGACACCTAGAGGCCGATTAAAGATCCTGCAAACTCCCCCCTTATCAGAAAAGTAGTGATACTTTACCTCTTTTTTGTGTGTTTCTCGACCTCTTTAACTCGACCGAAAGCAGAGAGTATGTGCTACAAAGTTTGCCCGCCTGGTAAGAAATGCAGGTTTCTTCGCAGTTGTTTTAATCCCTCTCCCGCTTTAGCAGAGTAGCCTCTGCCACAAAATGGCAGTTGTGAGCTCAGTGCGCCTGTGCGGCCGCTGGGGGGTGGTGTCGAAGCTGCTGCAGACACCGTGATTGGCCAGGAGGGGCGCCCCGTTGAAACCCATTTATCACACTGTTTGGAATAGAGCTTCTCTCAGGACCCTTGGAGATATGAGCTTTACTATAGGAAAATAACCTCTAAATGTCAAAGTACCATAACAAATAAACACTTGTAAGAGATTGTGTTTATTTCAAATATAGTACAATAAATAATACATTGATTTGATTAAATCAGAATACTTTATTTATCCCTGGAGAGGTTTGTGACTGTTGCTCCGTTTGTGGATAAAACGAATTATTAATTTAAAAAAAAAGGATAAATAAATATGTATATGTGCAATGAAAATATAAAATCAAATACACAATACAGCATAGGATTTTTAAATGTAATATTTGTTTAAAGTAATACGATGGCAATTAGTATAATTGTAGTCAATGTACTGTCGTAAATGACCCATCTATTAGTCTGTGCAAAAATTACCAGAAAGAGAAAGTCAACAGAAATCTTTATTCACTGCTTTTGGAAGATTCAAATGGGTTTGATTATACAGTCGCATACATCCATGGGTTTCGAATCAAAGCATGAATGACAGGGCTTCCCTCATAATTGTTCTGATATTGTGCACACCTGAGCTAAGATGTGTTCTCTGTTCTTTAATAAGGACAATACAGCTGATGTCTATCACAGCATCAGTGTTTCTGTCATAGAGTAAAATGATGAAGTTACGACAGTTCAAGTCATTTCTACAGTTTTGTTTATACTTTATGTAAAGCACCTTTGTGTCTTGACTGTCCTGTATAAACAAAGTCCCTGCTTTTTCAAATTAGACAGAACAAATGAAAGTGCTGAATCATTGGTAAAGTCTCTATATATATATATATATATATATATATATATATATATATATATATATATATATATATATACATACATACATATACATACAGTGCTGGAAAATTGTTAGTCTATGACCAAATTATTGTTATATGTATTTTGAGCTCACTATGATTAACACAAACAATGAGACAATCTGAACATATTTTTAATATTTTGTATATTCAACACCAGAATGACTGGACATATATTTTAGAAAAGAAAAAAGAAATGTTTCCAATACTGCACAACTAATCAAGGTTCTGGGGAAAATATGTTGTGCTGGAGCGGTTTCCCACTGCTTCACACAATCTCATCTATGTCTTGCATCTCTGTTACTATCAAAGCTTGAGGCACTTAAACACTGTGGGATGTATGCAGAGGTATAGCTGCAGATAGCTGCTGTCCTTCACAAAACAATAGTGGTAAAATCATTTAACACAGCGGAAGCCATCAAATATACATACACAAACAGTGAGTTTCCCTCTTAAAGAAAAATCCTATATTATGATTCCAGTGACACTGCAGCCTGTTGCACAATTTATGCTGAATAAGAACTAAACATCCAGAATTAAAACACTGTAAATAGCTCTTTGTCTGATCAACAGCTGAATATATGTCTGAATGTCAGTTATTTTCAGGGACACAGCAGTACATCAGTAAGTCATTATTGCCTTCAATAAATATGAAAGGATGATGCATAAAGGGATAGGCCTTGTGAAAAATACTTAGAATACCTAAATCAGAGATTCAGATCCGAGTTCATAAATAAAGATTTCATCTCAGAATTCTACTTAAACCTTTTCCCCATATTCTGATATAGTCCTATTGATAACATCGAGATAATCTTGAATTTAGTCTTAGAAGTTACATTATTTCTTATGGCTCTATATATATATATATATTTAAAGATATGGCCCTTAACCTCTGTGAAAATGGTAACATCATTTTAAGAACAGCTAGAGACTTGTTTTTCAATCACAGTGTTGCTAGAACATGTAAGTATACAGGGTTGGCACATTTCATATAGGAACCTGGACCCTCCTTCTTATAGACAAAAGCTGTGTCATGTTTTCTGTGGAATTATTACAAATGTTCACATGTTTCAAAAAAACAAATGAAGTACAGTTTAAACTTGCAGCAACACTGAAATTACTACATTTTTACATGTCATGTTGTTAGAACAAAAAGCAGAACAAATTGTCGACAATGGTTTAAAAGCTTAGACAACAGAAAAAAGTAGGCCTATAGTCCAGTTTAACCATGCTAGCAGCTCTGTGAAAATTGCTTCGGCACTTTGAGCTAAATGCTAATGTGAGCATGCTAACGTGTCCTAAGTGACAAATGTAACATGCTAATGTCAACATTTGCCAAAAAGCACTTAACACAATGTACAGAGGCTTAAGGAATTGCAGTAGTCCTACAGGTATCTTGTCACAATTATTGGTTTTACAAATTATCCTGGGTTAATGAGAGGCCTGAACCCAATTTCTATGAATTATTTGTTAAGATATTTCTGTCTGGCTAACTGAGCAACATTGCCATCTCCACAGTGCTACTGCTGGCATGGCTAAGAATTACACATCATTTACTGTCAGTAGAAATGTCTTTTTTTTACTGCTAACTGCACAATGTAAATTTCAATTCAACATGTTTACATCATAGTGTTAGCATAGCATACAGTATGAGACTTGAACACATCCATATGATATCAATAAAAGACCATCAGTCATTAGTGCTCAGGAAATGAAAAGGCAGACTGGCATCATAAGCAGTGTCGCTATGAAGAGGATCACGATTACAATTAACGGGTCACTGGCCTGGAAACTTTGGCATTTTTACTGACATCTGTCAAACTCAGTGTGGATAAATAAAACCAGTGAACTTGCATATTTGTAACCCCATCTACCAAAAATACATTCTTGACTTAACACGCTGGCACTTTTCCAAAATTAGTAGTTTTGTAAAAAAAAATATGTTTACAGTATCATGATGTAATGTATTGTAATGTATCAATATCGAGCTAAAGATAGCTGACATTTGCTTGAGTTTGGTAATCCATCACAGGGAGCATCAGCTTTGTGTTTACATTTCGTTACTTTATTAATTTAGCCATTATGTTTGCCATTATGATACTAACTGCATTCAACAAAGTAAAATGACAACATTGTCCCCCAACTATGACTTAGTATCTAATTATTTTCAGACAATATTTAAGATGATAAGATCCCTTCAAACATTTTAGGAATCGTTTCATAATTGCAGCTCTTATTTAAGAGTTACTAATTCATAATGCTACGATGATGTGTTATAATGGAATCCTGAGTCCAAACTAAAATCACAGATAGTTTTATTATGAAGCCAATAATAACAAAGTACAGTAGGTCTACAATGTTTTTCTTTGGTGAGTGTAATGGGCTCACTTTGGAGAATTGTCAGCAGCAGAAGTGGAAATATTTTTAGTATGTCATTGGTAGTAAATGGCATACACATGCAAAACACTGGTATCGCCCTTCAATCATTTATAATTCCATGATCACATTTTTGAGGATGCCAAATCAACTCAACACAGACAAATGCAATGTTCATTTTTTGTAAAGAAAATCTTTAGTTTAAGTGTGAAATTCAACTGTTACAAATGTCTATATACCTAACCAAGAAAGGTGTATGGTGTCTTTGCCTTCTCAAAAGACAAAGCCCTCCGCAGCAGTCTGACAGTAATGCAAATATTCAGTGACTTCATTTAGAGCAGATATGCAGATATGTCAGTGGTAAGTCATTCAATTAATCAATTTATCAAATAATATAATATGATAATAATATATGTCATTTTAACAGTAAAACACATCTTATAAAACAAAGTATACATTTACAAATAAAGACTGTCAAGAAAAAAACAATTTACAATCACAGAATATTGAACTCCAGTGGCAAATAATCATATAGTATGTCATTCCATAAAGAATAAGATATGTCATTATTGTAAAGAGTGATGGCACTGAATTATTTTAACCTATCACTGTGCAGAAGCAGCTTAGCAACAGTCTCCACTCTTTATTTAAAACTACAGTGTGAGCTTCTCTTTCTTTTCAACCTTGTGCTAATATAATGACAGCATTAAACATAAACCTCTGCGAGACAGAGAGTAAAAAGCTTTCCTTTGTATCTTTTGAACTGGAAGACGTTACACAGTGAGTCCAGCAGTAGCAGATCTCCAGTATCTGTCCATGCATCAGAGACATTTCCTGCTGAGCACCACAGTGAGGCCCCAACCTACATTTAGCTCTACTATACATGAGCAAAAAAAACCCAGAGACAGTTCCATTAAGACTGAAGAACATGCGTCAACAAATGGATCCAATAAAAATCCCATTCATTCTTTTGCTGCCCAGTTGGTGGATCTCCATCACCCCCTACCTTTGACCTGCAGGACACCCAAGTCAACTTCAGGATGATGCATGTGATGCCCACTCTGATGTGACATGAATGAAGTTCGGATATTGATGTTATAAGTTCATCACAGTGTCTCTGCTAGGGCTGCACAATTTAGAAAATATAACAAATTGTGTTTATTTTTTACTGATATTGCAATAGTGATATGATTTGTGATATTGAAGTAAACGATCATTTTGAAACCTTATTCACATATGAATGGAAAACATATAAAAATGATAATATAGTGATTTTTTGTGCAAATCTGTACAAAACAAGGATTTTTTATTAAAGGGGCCCTATTCTGCACATTTTCAGGTTCATATTAGTATTGAGTGTCTGTCCTGTGACATGTTTCCATGCTTTAATGTTCAAAAAGTTCTTTATTTTTCTCATACTGCCTGTGCTGTAGCACCTCTTTTCAACCTCTGTCTGAAACCAGAGCCCAGTCTGCTCTGATTGGTTAGCTGGCCGGCTCTTTTTTGATTTGAAATTTGAATAATTGTGCAGCCCAGATCTATGCATCAGTGCAGTGTGGGAAGTTTGAGCTCATTCATTCTCAGGTGCATTGCAGTGTTGCAGTACAGCTGCATTACTTAGGTCTCAGTCTTGAAATCAACAAGCTAGTAGAGCCATGGCTATAGGAAAGGCAGAGTTATATGAAAATATGCTGCAACTGGGGTAACATTTTCCAAAAACACCTAAAATAAGAATCTTCAGGAAAACTATAGGTTTCCACGCACTTCGTGCGAGGGACACCGTTGGGGTCCCTGCACTCTCATGCTCAGGCCCTAACAAGAGACAGCAGTATCCACTAAGAACAGTTAATACTGTAGATTTACTCTATGTATGCCTAGTACAAGTCAAAATCACAGAGAGTCGGAGTACAAGACACTCAACATTTTGGGCGCTTAGTAGGCTGTGAAAATGTGAATTATCTGAATTTACTTAAAATAGATCTTTACACTTTTCCTAATCCACTTACAAAATAATGTTTTTGTGTCTGTGCCATGATGGATCAATATCCAGTTATTTGATTTGGATATGAATCTGCTTTACATTTCCTTCCTTCAGTATCCATTTCATCCTTCTCATCCCTTCATCTGTCTTTCCATTCAAGCCTGCTCACATTTTACATCCTTCCTCACACTCTAACTTGGTAGTTAGCACAGGTTGATGAACATAAACTGGTGTGTTTGTAGCTTAATAACTTTACATGTTTGCCAGTGTTAAATAGAGTGGCTACCCTTGATACCATAGTTACCTCTCTGATTTTTAGTGGTAGTATTGGAAAATAAAAAAAACTACTTTATATTCTCATTGAGGCTTTTTGTGTTATTTCAGTTTTCTCCCCCACCCAGTGTGTGTGTGTGTGTGTGAAGTGTTAGAAAGCAGTGCTGGCCATGCTTCCTGGAGCGAAGAGTCTGGGGATGCTGTCCTGAGACGTCTCCACGTGTCTGTGGGCCATCTTCCCCTCCTCGCCTGCTCCACACAATGGATTGAAGAACAAAAAAAAAATGGAATGCAACAATGGACCAATGAGTGAATGCACTGGACAAAATGAAATTACAGAAAACAAGCAAGATGTATATTTGTAATTTCTGCTGAGATTGGTGCAGGAATGAGTCATAAACCTGGAAATTAGTTAGCACTTTCGGGCTCCCTCGTCTCTAAGTCAACTTTTTTCTGAAAACAGACTGTGGTGAACACAAGTTTAGGAGATTTTTCACATTTGTTTTACGGCAAAAAAGAAATCATCAAATATCCCACTCCTGTCTTAAAAAGCGGCTGTTGCTAACAAGTGGCTAAATTAGACGGCAAAATGTCTAATCAGAACTAACATTAGCCACCCTTTAGCTTAGCGGTGGTGACATGACTGAAATGTGCTTTATCGCATTAAATTAGCTATTTACTGTACTTATGACAATTGCATTTACCCTTCAAAAATAAAAAGGTGGCATTAATATGTAGAGAGTATCCTGCCGAACAGAATGTGTAGCTGTCATAAACGTGTGTTAGCCGCATATTTTATTATTTTCTGTAATATCCCAACTCCAATTTTAAAATCACATTGCTTTAGTCGAGGGAGCGCTAGCTAGCAATGCTAACTTCCAGGGCCGCCAACGAAAATACGTCATCACTGCACCATTCTATTGTCTTATATCGCAAATATATGAATGAATGGAATAACAAAACAATAATGGATACAAAAATACAAAATATATGAATACAGGCATATTATTTACATTTTATACATGGATATGAGTTTATCCAGGAAGTGCATTTAGCTGTCATTCTATCTAAGTAATATGGTGATGTTTATTACCGAGCACCAGCAGCGCTTGTTTGGCAGCGTCTCGGACATCGTCCTTGTCCGTCCGACAGAGATACACTAACTGGTCTATACTCTCTTTGGCCTGGAATAACAATCGATAAAATACGTTATTTAGCATGGTTAGGAAGACACACTCTAGTACAGATAAGACTTTATGATGTTACATCACTGTGGTGCCATAAAAGTAGAGAAGTGTGTGTACCTTGAGACATGCTAGAGCCTTGCATCCACACACTCTGGTGTCCGACTGCTCGTCTTCCAGCAGCTCCAAACAGCTGACCAGCGCCTGAGGAGGAGAGGGTGTAGTGTTTATATCCGTGTCTTACTGTGTACTAACTGATCTCAGGACGAAGCCATGCTCTACTTTTAAACTGCTGTCCATGTTAAGTCTTTTCCTTATTGAAGATTTATGATTCAATATTTGTATTCTGCTTCATAATTACCTAACATGTTATTTAGCTGACTGTTTTATCTATTGTGATTGAAGTGACTTACGTACACTTCAAAGCAGGTACTTTTAAATGTAAAAATACCTAGTAACTATGAATGTTGTATAAAGGTAGCAGAGTAAAAAGTAGAATATTGGCCTCAAGGCTACACACACACACACACACACACACACACACACACACACACACACACACACACACACACACACACACACACACACACACACACACACACACACACACACACACACACACACACACACACACACACACACACACACACACACACACACACACACACACACACACACACACACACACACACACACACACACACACACACACACACACACACACACACACACACACACAAAGTTTAAGTTCTGAATTAAAATACATGTAAGAGCATTTTAATGCTGAAGTTTGCCATTGTGGGGCCAATTTCAGATAAAATACATGGTTGATAAGTATACAGAACTGCACCATATCATGTACTTTATATGTAAAAATATTGTTGTAATATTAAGTAGCATAGAAAACTCAAGGGGAGAACTCAAGCACAATTATGTCAAAACAGTACTTTGACTCCACATTGGAACCACTGTACACGCACGCACGCACACACACACACACACACACACACACACACACACACACACACACACACACACACACACACACACACACACACACACACACACACACACACACACACACACACACACACACACACACACACACACACACACACACACACACACACACACACACACACACACACACACACACACACACACACACACACACACACACACACCTGCTCCCTAAGCCTGGGCTGAGCAGCCAGGCTCCTCAGCACAGAGCTGGCAGAGGCTGACACTTTTCCTCGCGGGTCTCTCAGTAATTTGGCCACAGCATGAAGTCCATCTCTCCTCAGGCTGCACTCTGGAGGGCGCCGCAGAGCCTGCACGATCACTTCCTGGTCACATGACGCCAGGCTCTGCACCAACCACACTGTGGGAGGCAGGATATCACTGAGAACTGCCACTGTAATAATAATATCAAGCATTTTGTGTGTGTGTGCAGGGGCGGACTGGGACTAAAAATCAGCCCGGGCATCTCAACTGGCCCACTTCGGTACCGGCCCATCGGAATTCGTCCCGAACGTCCCGATGGCCAGTCCACCACTGTGTGTGTGTGTGTGTGTGTGTGTGTGTGTGTGTGTGTGTGTGTGTGTGTGTGTGTGTGTGTGTGTGTGTGTGTGTGTGTGTGTGTGTGTGTGTGTGTGTGTGTGTGTGTGTGTGTGTGTGTGTGTGTGTGTGTGGTAATTGAATAGAAATTAGATAAGAATAGATTTTTTGTTTGTTATTGTGGTTGCTTAAATGTCATGGTGTTTCTGGAGCTAGACTGCCCCGTTTTTACAGGCGTGTGCCTCCTGTTGTTGCTGAATTTGGGAGAGCAAACTATTTTGACCTCTAAATGCCAACAAACATTGAGATTGAGACAGATTAAGAATATTTTGTTAAATAAAAACCCATTGTGAATTTTGGATATGATTACATCTTTCCTTTTTTCAATACATCTTAATTTTTGGACTTTAGAACACTCTAAAATTATTGGAAATGTTTAAATCACACCAGTCTTTGTGTGTGTGTGTGTGTGTGTGTGTGTGTGTGTGTGTGTGTGTGTATGATACCTTCTTCTGCCACTTCAGTGATGTGTGTGTCCATGTCAGTGATGCAGTTTGTCTCTATGTAACTCCACAGCTGGAACAGCGTCACCATCACTCCGTCTCTGTTGCCTCGCCGTGGTAACCTCTGATCCAGCACTTGCTCAACTAGGCACAAGAACACTGGACACACACACACACACACACACACACACACACACACACACACACACACACACACACACACACACACACACACACACACACACACACACACACACACACACACACACACACACACACACACACACACACACACACACACACACACACACACACACACACACACACACACACACACACACACACACACACACACACACACACACACACACACACACACACACACACACACACACACAGAGGTGTTATCTCCAGTGTTGGGACTAGTAACGCCGTTATTTCTGGCAGTAACTAGTACTCTAACGCGTTTTTTTTTTAAATTCAGTAACTCAGTTACCGTTACTACATGGTGCGTTACTCCGTTATTTTTTGTATATAAGCTGTGTCCCAATTCAGAGGCTGGGTCCTCAGGAGGACCCAGCCTCGCAGGGTCCTCGCGGACTGCGAAATGAGATGGTCTACGGAGCATGTCCTTGTACGTCACCGGCAGTTACCCCTACATTTTGCCGCCCCCGTCACCTAGCAACCAGCTGCAGTCACAAGTGCCGGTAATAATTTCTGACACTAGGCAAAATATTTTCAAACTGTTTTCAAACTGTTTTCAAAACTGTTTTCAAAACTGTTCAATATGGAGTCAGATCTAGCTGTACTTATTTTGGTGTTATATAATATGTTTAAATTATTTTCCCGAGGTCGCAACAGGCCCCCGTGAAGAGGGCTTCATTCTCCCCGCGCATCTGGATAAATTGCGCAGTCTGCTCCTTGCTCCCTATCAAAACAAAATTGTTGCAGTAAGATTTGTATAACAAAAGCAGTTAAATAAATACATTAGCTTTATAATGAATCCCAACAATATGAAAACCAAACAGGGTTTAGAAATATTTTCACTTCATATTATTTTATGTATGTAATATAAAGAAGACATCTCCAATTGCCCGTATATTTAAATACACAAATTAAATAGGTTTACTTTTCTTTCATCTCGTTTACTATTTGGGTGAGTACATTTAAAAACGAATCCAGCTGAAACCGTTGTAGCCGTTGATGGGACGTTACAAGCCATATATATATTTTTTAACTCATTCGTCACAGTCACCCGTTGCATCCTGGGATATGGTACAACGCGGGGTGTACATCAGATGCATCCTCTAAATCTGGGGAAAGAAGGCTGCATTTGCGGGCCGCATTCGGAGGAGTCTTGTCTTTTTTTTAAATTGGGACAGCCTTCGTTTGGCGGAAGTGACATATGCGGTCTCCGAATGCATCCTCAGGAGGACGCGGCCGCTGAATTGGGACACAGCTATAGTCTCGGCTCCCAGACGTTGGTGAGCGGCGCCAACAGCGAGGCGAACAGAGATGAGAACTGTACTTAAGTACAGTACTTGAGTAAATGTACTTAGATACTTCCTGTGTCACATGCGGAGACGCGCTGTGAGCGTGTTTTTGTTTACTAACAAGACTATCATGGCGGTAGCGGAGCTCAAGTCGAGTTTCTCCGCCTGGAGATTGTTATGTATGTGTCACATCAGGTGTGAATGTGCCTTTAAGATGGCACCGGGAGTTTTGGGATGTGTGAACCGGATACAGTTGTGTTGTTGTGGTGTTGTCATGGGAGCGTATGCAACAACGTGTTCAATAAACGGTCAACCTAAATTTCGTAGTCCATAGTCTTATATATACAAGAGATATTCTCACTATTTCACTTTTGTCGAGCACAAAGAAAATAAAGTTTTAGTTAAATGTAAGTTGTGTCTTGGCGGATCAAAGATCCTATCTACTGCCCAAAACAGCAATTCAAATATGTTGAAACATCTGCAGAAACAACATGCTGGGACGAAGCTAGTAGCCTAGCTAAGACCACAGACCCAGACTCATCCGACGCCACTCCACCTCCACCTAAGCAACAGCGGCTGGATTTTAACCGAGGGACTGCTAGCCAGGGAAAAGTTGATAAAGCCATTGCACGGTATGTTGTAGAACACATGCAGGCTATTTCTACTATTTCTATTGCTATTTCTTGATCAACAGATTGTATTATTCTTCAATGCAATAACAATACTGAAATGAAGGCTATAAGGGCAATAATGGGAGCCCTTGTTTTAAGTAACTAATGCGTTACTGTTCACAGTAACGCGTAAGTAATCAGTAAAGTAACTTTACTTTTGAGTTACTTTTGAAATGAAGTTACTAGTAATGGTAACTAGTTACTGGTTTTCAGTAACTAGCACAACACTGGTTATCTCAGGACGAACCCTGGACAGTGGCAGTACCGTGCAGGTGTAGCTGTACCTGTGTCGGCCATGCTGCTGGCCCTCTCCGGCAGGGTTCTGGAGTAGACTGCAGACATAGTGAGCAGGAAGCTCTCAGCAGAGACGCTGTACACACTGCCCTGTCCCACACACTGTTGCCATAGTAATTCAGCACCCAGGCACAGGCCCAGCTGTGGTATCACTGTGACGGAAGAAGATGGGACAGAGTTAGTCTTTTGTATTTGGAGTGGTTCCTATAGATTTGAGCATGGATCCTTGACCTTGTGGGAAGAAACCCCCTCAACTGAAAAGGTTCCCTTACTCACCTTTTGTACTAGCACACTTTAGATTTGTCTGAACCCATCAGAACCTTTTTCCAGATAGTTCCTTGCACAAATAAGCATCATTTCAAAAATAAACCTTGACATCAGGGGGAGGAGGATTCAGGCAGAGAAGCTTTGTTTGTTTCAGATTTCTAACACAGACTGAGTCCATCAACATGGGATAAACTCATGTTTACCATTTTAATGATTTGCAAACCATAAATGTATTGCGATCTAAGTCAGATCTTGTTTTTCTTTTATCCCACATTGTTATATCTCTCAATGGCTCCACCCTCTACTGGACTTTATGGGTACTACCCCTTGATCATATCATGCAAGCATTCATCCACTGAGACTTCCATAAACGTAGCCGGCCCCGGGGCGGGCCTACCTGAATGCGCGCGCATCTCACCGTATAAAAGGAGGCCACGCCTCCTAACTGTCATCCTTTTCTCTTCAGCGAGCAGGATTAAACAACCTGAGCAGTAAACGAGAAAGGAAAAGAAGAAAAGCATGGACTCACCACTCCTCGAACACCGGGCCTGTCCGGCATGCCCTGGCCTGATCGCGGGGGCTGATCCGCACCGGCCTGGGGCCGGACCACGCCGAAGACAGCCTAAGCCAGTCGCCGGCCTGCAACGCCTGCCGGATGATCCCTCGGCTAAGCCGCAGACATCGTGGGGATAATTTCCAGGTGAAGTTTGGCCCGCCGGGGGAGGAGGAGGATCAGGACCTCAAGGTGGTGGAGATGGGTGAACAGGATGACGAGGTGCCATTCGTGTTCTCCATCCCGAGTGGCCGGGGTCCGGTCACGGAGGAGGAAGACGACGAGGACGCCTCGTTGTCTGGTACTTTCGAGTCCGGCGGCCAGGAGGGTCCAGCACACAGGTCTGCGCGTCTGGACTTCCCGGCGGTGATGACCCTGGCGGCGGAGCGTCTGTGCCTACCGCTCCCCCCACCACTGCCACAGAGGCCAGTAAGCCACCTTCGACAGGGGTTTTACGGCCGGTGCATCCGGCGCAGCCGGCCTTTTTCTCGCCCCCGGTGCCAGATATCTGGCAGTGTGTGGAGACGTAGTGCGCGCTGGGCCCATACGGGGCTGTTGGGCTCTCCTCGTCTATCTCAGAGTCCTCCACACTATAGTCCAGACACACTCTGCACGGGGTCAGTATCTGAGTGTGGGACATGGGGCACTTGCGCTCTCCCCATGCTCCTTAGGGACTCGGGAGAGGTGGTGCATAGTGAGCCCATACAGGGCTGGGGACTCTCTCCGTCTTCCTATGGGCGGAGGGGGGGAGCCTTCAGCACTATATTCCGAGAACACTTTTCGCGAGGTAAGCAAGTCGGAGTGTGCTCTGTCAGCCGCGGCCCAGACTTCTGTACGATCACAACTGAGGTAAAGGAGGGTGCGGTGCAGCGGCTGCTAACCAGAAAGCCGTTCAGGGGCAGTGGGATGGAATGGTGTTGTTGTGTGACAGTTTACTTATTTAGGTTATTTGGGGTGCCAGTCAGGTCTCTCTCCTGACGTTTCAGATTTGGCTAGTCAGTCAGTTTTAGTAATTCTGCACAAAGGTGTATACATCTCACTGCAAACACCCAACATTGAATGACATTAGAAAATATAAGAAAGGACAGAACTCAAAATTATAATCACAAATAGCAAGTGTATTTTTGAATACCCCACAAACAATCAAACTATTCGTCTTCCCACGGTTCAATTTTAAATCCAAAATGTTCCACTTCGGGTTTTCTTCAAAATAAATAAAACAGTCAATTTACCACGGGAGAATATCAGTCATTTTGAGCAATCCAGTCGGTTTTGAAAATCCAGTCCTGGTTTTTAAGGTGGTTGGGAGATAACCGGCTCCTTTCAGTTTTGTAAACAATAATCCGGGAACGTGAAGCGACAGAAGGGTATGATGACGGTGGACGGTGGATCAGACAAACGGTAACACAGACTTTAAACGACCTAACTGCTGGTTTCTAAACAGATGAGCGTGTTGCTCCGACGATCCCTCTTGCTGCACACACCCTTCCCCTTCTTGCTCCGTCTAACTAAATAGGGGGAAAAGGAAATGGAGGCGCCAACCAACAGCGAATCACTGGCTGGGTGGGCGTTACCGTGAGTGACTACCGGTGTTTATGTGACCGGTTGCTACAGTTGGACGACAGCGCGTGTATACATCGGGCCTGTGAGAGATATAACGAGGGGTTACGTATGGTAACCCTTGTTATATAAGCACAGGCGGAGCCCTCTAATCGGGGCACTGCCGCTCGCTGAAGAGATGTGTAGGATGACAGTCAGGAGGCGAGGCCTCCTTTTATACGGTGAGATGCGCGCGCAATCAGGTAGGCCTGCCCCGGGGCCAGCTACGGTTATGGGAGTCTCAGTGGATGAATGCTTGCATGATATGATCAAGGGGTAGTACCCATAGAGTCCAGTAGAGGGCGGAGCCTGTGCTTATATAACAAGGGTTACCATACGTAACCCCTCGTCATACCAACCTGATCTCACCAGAATGCGTGACTCCACCACGACTCCTTAACACTGCATTGTGTGGTGGAGTCACGAACTTTGCTACATTTACGTGTTTGCACACGCATTTCTACAACGTCCTGCAGTGAGCTTTTTATTCTATAAAACGTCTTTAAAATCTACTTTATAGCTTGTAGTAACTCACGGGAGGCTTCTTTTATTTTATTTGTATTCATAATAATTTGTATTTTTCGTCAGAATGTATTATGGCAACCCTGTCTCCTAAGAATTACGTTCCCACAGAACTAAACTGCATTCTCAATTACGTTTAGCTAAAAACGTATTTTCTCCCACGTTACGTTCGTTATGAACGTATCTCAAATACGTTTATTTTCTACATATCTTATAGAAACATATTTTCTCCCACGTTACGTTTCTTATGAACGTATCCTAAATACGTATCTTAAATACGTTTATTTTCTTCTCATCAGGGCTCTATAAATAAAGAACTACGGCAGATGTGTAATATTTCATGCAGCCGAACCATGTATTTCAATGCCGTTATGTGATGACTTTCAAAGAGAAAAGCAAGCACACTCGGAATAAAGTATTATTATTATTTTTTTTTATGTTTTCGGATATCATATCGCATTAACATCATATCCCAACATGCATTGCGGCTAAAACATCCAATAAACGAGCTTCAAGCTTTGGATCTTGGGTAATCTGTTCAGTGGGTTTGTGGTGTTTATCGCTCGAAATGTCCCTTATAGGCCTACGTCTGTTTCCGGTGACTTTATTTACAGCTAAAAAGCATGCTAAAAAGCCCAAGATTATAGAATTAAACGAATAAATAAAAACAAGGATAATTGTGTGTTATTGTTGAGTAAATAACAGTGTGTTATTTAGAAAAGAATAACAAATTAGAAGGAAAAAAAGATTTTAAAAAATACAGATTTCAGTATTTGAGGCTCTGAGCCCCATTTCTTTTCCTCACAGATGGCAAAAAAAGTCAGACATTATACGATTTAAAATAAAACAAATAAATAAAAAGATAAAACACTGGCATGTAATTTACGTTAGAATAAATAGAATGGTTTTGAATAATATATGAGAGTAAAATCTACGTCACTTTACAGCCCCGCCCATTTTTGGGGAAACCAACGCTGTCATTTGAACGGCAATCAAGTCTGAAGCCACAGAGATCTTCTGTTACTGTCCTTTCTTCTTAGGTAAGAGTAAGTACAGAAACACGTAACTCTGGATTTGTTTTAATGTATGAGGTGCAATAAAAGACGCAGCAGCTTTTTGGCATGATAAAACTATTATTTTCTGCCTCGCTCATTTCGGTCAGCTGGCGAAATTACAGCCTCGACCTACTGATTTCAAATGTGTGCTCTAAAATGATATTTATAAATGACTATTATCATTATTATAAGCAAGACAATAAATGGCAAAGATATGTAGAAAATAAACGTAGGCTATTTTAGATAAGTTCATAACGAACGTAACGTGGGAGAAAATACGTTTCTAGCTAAACGTAATTGAGAATGCAGTTTAGTTCTGTGGGAACGTCATTTTTAGGAGACAGGGTTGCTATAATACATTCTGACGAAAAATACAAATTATTATGAATACAAATAAAATAAAAGAAGCCTCCCGTGAGTTACTACAAGCTATAAAGTAGATTTTAAAAATGTTTTATAGAATAAAAGCTCACTACAGGACGTTGTAGAAATGCATGTGTGCACCACAACAAAGGATTTGCCATTCACTTTACATTGGCGTTGTTTGCGTGGTGCAGACACGTAAATGTAGCAAAGTTCATGACTCCACCACGCAATGCGGTGTTAAGGAGTCGTGGTGGAGTCACGCATTCTGGTGAGATCAGTTGCGTTATACTTACTGCTTATTCCTAACTCTTTCCTCCAATTCTTGTATGTATTTACATTAACATTGTTGCCATGATTCTTCAGCACACGGCACTGTTGTGACAAGATTTAGATAAAATGTGCGTACAATACTCAGATTGGCCCTGTGAAATAGTTGCATTTTGATTATAAAATTAAAATAAAATCCAGATGAAATTGCAAAGTATTATAGGAGTTTATTTTAATATATGATGTATTTAGACCATTATGCAGGCCTGATGGACAAATAATAAATAATAATAATAATACATTTTATTTGGGGGCTTCTTTCATAGCACCCAAGGACACCTTACAGGGCATAGGGTAATATAGGGAAAATTAAAACAGTGGATTTAATCAAATGTCAGCCGGGGTAAAACAAGACCAACAGGAAATGGACTACAGAAGGACACAAAAGGACACAGGGTACAGTTTATAATGAGAATGCCAGTTTGAACAGGTGGGTTTTGAGTTGGGTTTTGAAAGTTGTTATGGCATCAGACTGGCAGGGAGTTCCAGAGTCTGGGAGCCGAGCAGCTGAAAGCTCAAGCACCCATGGTTTTGAGGCGAGAGCTTGGGACGGTGAGAAGTCCTACGGACGAAGAGCGGAGGGTGCGGGAGGGGGTGTACTGCTGAAGGAGGTCGGTGATGTACTGTAGATGGGGGCAAGGTTGTGGAGAGCTTTATATGTAAGTAGAAGGTTTTTGTATTCAGTACGGTAGCGTACAGGAAGCGAATGTAGTTGAGTGAGAATAGGGGTGATGTGGTCGGATGAGTTGGTGCGGGTGATGATCCGGGCATTATGTTCATGAATTAAACTTGTTGGCTGAAATATGAACCACCTCTGTGAATCTGTAATGCAGATAAGCATTATAGTTGCTCTCAAAGGTTTGGCGTTAACTGTAAGACTTTATAAATATATATAATCTTCGGAATGCGTTGCAGGCATCACATTCAAAATGAGTGAATATTTGCATTTACATTTATCAGTTTGAACATTACATAACTTGACTTTGTTGTGCATTCAATTGAATATAGGTTGAAAAGGATTTGCAAGTCATTGTATTCAGTTTTTAGTTATGTTTTACACAACATCACAACTTCTTTGGAATTGGGGTTTGTATTATATATAATATATATTATTAAACATTATTCTTTTCAAGATTTCACATGCCACATAAAATGTGGTGCCAGGCCGCATTCGTCTCACAGGCCTTGAGTTCCACACATCTGCTCTGAGCTGATGAGAGGGATGTCTGCAGGCCATGCTGACACACAGAGAGAACAGGGCCACACAGATATAAAGACGGCAGCTGACCTTCAGCAGGCTGTCTGAAGCGCCTCGGGTTGTCCTTGGTGATGCGTCGGATGGTTTTGAGGACTTGGGCCTCCCTCAGCAGTCTGTCCAAGGCATACATCTCTCCACAGCGCAGGGGACCAAACATACCCAGACACTGCAGACATAACGTCACATATAACATGAGAAGAAGAATATCATATAGTTTTAATGTAGGTGTTATAGAGTAGGTTTCCCGGGGAATGTAAAAATCTAATAGTGTAATAGGTTACAAAGACACTTTACTTCCTTTTGAAAAAGTTATGCCATACACTATTGATTATTCAAATGATCATGCTACATAACCAGAGGTACTATGTATCTATAATTTGTATTCTTATAAAACTTGTGTGAACTTTTTTCTGAACTGTCCTGTATTACAATTTATTTCCATAGCAGGTATCTCTGCTAAGGTGGAACCTTGACGGACTAAATTAAAGGAAAATATGTCACACCAGCATGTGAGGCAGCCAGAGACCTCCCTCTGGCTGAGACATGAAAAACGGCAGTTTAGCAGCTCTCTTACCAGCAGCTGGGTGCTGCACTTGTTGAGGTGGACCACCAGGGCGCAGTCTAACGTGGTGCAGCCTGTGGTGAGGGGGGAGGGGGGGCTGTCCCAGCCTCTGTCCTGCAGAGACCTGAACACACAGGAGGAATTTTTAATAAGATCCACGGAGTTGAGGGAGGCTTCCATCAACTCTGCTGGGGTCAGGGGGCCTCTGAAGGCTCAATGAGATGACAAGCAGTGTGTGACTGCTTGTCATCAAGCCAAGAAAATACATCATCATAGTCCTATATTTAGTTGGTTTTGTTCTTTTGAGGAAGGCTTTTCCAGCTCTGCGCTATAGTGATGGTACCACACAGCTCCACTAGATGGCAGCAAGACACTTCATGTACAATGAGATTATTCTGTACCAGGAGAGATATTTACTCTCCCCTACCCACATCCACTCCATTACAGTGAACTTCGTCTGTAGTCACACTCACAGCTGAACGAGGCTCCCTTCTTTCAGACGGAGGGTATAAATACAGCAGCAAGCTTTGCGACGAACTTCCCTCTCTCCAGCCGAAACAGGAAATGCCGTAATTTTTCGTAACAACGGTTCCAAATCAGCATGTCTTGTATCAATAAATTATAACTACAATACAATTATCAAAATCTTTAATGCTGTCTCTTGTTTTGTTTTAAAGTCTGATGTTTATGTTTGATGACGGACACACACAGCGTTGGTCAGCTTTAGTAGCAGGTGAAGAACCAATGCAGGCTCTCTGTTGGAGGGCTTGATAACCCACTCTCCCTCCACACTTGTTGGTCTGGAACGGCACTCAATGGAGTGGAAGTGTGTAGGGGTGGGGTGTAGGGGGCGATTTGGAACTGGGCCTGGATGTGGATTTACTATTAACAAACACACATAGACAAAAACAGTTTGTGAGCTCTGACCTGCCACTTCTGCTCCTCTTCTCTCCTCTCTCCTCCACCCCCTCATCCTCCTCCTCACAGTCAGACGTGTTGAGGAAGTCAAAGCTGCACAGAGCTGTTTCCACGGTGAGGCTGACCATGCTGGGGGAGCGGCTGTGCCTCCCGCCCTACACACACACACACACACACACACACACACACACACACACACACACACACACACACACACACACACACACACACACACACACACACACACACACACACACACACACACACACACACACACACACACACACACACACACACACACACACACACACACACACACACACACACACACACACAATTTAATTTAGCTCAACCATGGAACTCAGAACAGCGAGAAACCTGAAATAACTTTTGCTTCAAATAAGCAAAACCATTTTATGTACTGAGTTTTAATGGCCGATGTGCAGTTGAAACAGTTCAGTCTTAAGATGTGAAGACTTTCTGCTGTTCTAGAAAATGTCTTTAGATGCCCACAATAGTTAAAGCTGAGTATGCACACACTCACACCCTAGGAAAATGTGGATCCAGCTTAAATTGCATTAACGACATTTGCCAAGTTAATTAGTGAGCCACATCTTACAGTGAAAATATAAAACTTTCATATCTCTTGTCTGACTTGGTTGGATAAACTGTGTTAAGGCAGGTCAGTGGCTCAGTTCCTAGCCAAGCAGTCGACATGTGTCCTTGGGCAAGATACTTTACCGTAAATTGATAAAAGCATCAGTGAAAGTCACTTTACACATAGCTGGTGAATTATTCTAGGAGACTTTAACATCAACTGGAATGACAAACAAAATAGAAAGAGCTTAAAACGGATCACGGATAATCACAAGTTAATACAACTAATGGATCAACCGACTAGAATAACCAAAACCTCCAAGACTATGATAGATTTATTATTTACAAACAAAGCTGACAGAATAGTTAAAACCTACAACTTCCTGACCGGTCTTTCTGACCATGATCTTATTATTTTTACCAGGAAACTCACAAAAAAATGTTCATGGCCACACCTAAAACCCCTGCCTTCGGTTCACGCTTCATCCCCAAAAACCTGCAACAACGTTTTATGGAGGCAGTGAAAATGATTAATTGGGGGGACACTCTGTCCTCTGAAGATATTGGTGGAAACAGTAATCTGTTTTTATCTAAAATGAATGATACAATGTCTTCCTTCTCAAGAAGAGGGTCAGTTAGGGACAGGAAGGAAAATCATCTTCCCTGGCTGAATCAACAATGCAGGAATCTAATGAAATCTAGAGACCAACTATTAAAGCAGAGCTTGAAATCCGGACTATCCACTGATAAACAGAAATGCACTCACGCTCGTAACAAGGTAATACAAACAATAAAACAGGCCAAAGCAAACTTTTTCATCGATATAATTGAAAGTGCGAAAGGTAACGGTAAAAAAGTTTGGCAAATCTTAAATAAAGGTAAACATACCAAACAGGAAAATAGTGCTCTAGAATTAAAAATCAATGATGCCCTGATAAAAGACCCTGCAGTGTTGGCCAGCTCTCTCAATGAGTATTTCTTAAATAGTACTTGGGACATTACAAAGCTCTTCTCACCATCTGGGGTTTCACCCAGCCCGACTGTGGATACACACCCCGTTTTTGACCTGGAGGAAATCACAGAGGTGGAGGTAAAAAATATAATCTTAGGGTTAAGAGGTTCTAAGACTAGGGATGCATATGATTTCGACACCAACTTTATAAAGACACATATCGACGGTCTAATAAAACCAATTACTATGCTAGTGAATCAATCTATCAGCACAAGGGAAGTTCCATCGTGTAAATCCATCGCGGAAGGTGGCCACGGTGACACCGGTTTTAAATCTGGGGATAAGGCAATGATGTCCAATTATAGACCTATCAGCATCCTCCCCTGTGTCTCTAATTTAAGCGTGCCGTGACCGGCCCGTTTTTGGTTGCGTTTCCACTTAGCGTAATGCCGGCTAGCGAGTACTATTTCACAGTTTTTCTGGCCCCATAAAATCGAGGTTCTTAGCGGGCCAACAACCAGGCTGAGGCAGGCTGAGTGTGCTAAACTAGAGGGAGAGAATCGCTGGCAAGGGGACTACAACTAAAACAAAACAAACATATTTGACCGTGACTTAATTCTAATACACGTTTCAAAATGATGCCGAAGTAACAACATACTGATACCGGTTAGTAAAAACCATGAATTAATGCTTTGACAAGTCTGCAGAAAAGACGGCAGGCGAAAACCCTTTTAAAATGCGTGTTTTCTAAATGGAGATCGGCTAAGCTAACGCAATATGCTCCGACCGTCCACACTCACAACAATGGCCTATACAAACATAAATAAACCAGTGACTGTATTCGCCATGACACAGACAGTCTGTGGTTTGTACTTGTTTAACTTTTGTCTAGTTTCTGAACAGATATGAGGAGCTGTGAGCTTGAGTGCTAACAGCTAATGGCTGATTTTTCTGTGGCTCGCATTGATGATGACGTCACGGCTCCGCCTACACTGCGCTACTATAGTTACTGACCCAGCTACTAAACTGTAATGGAAACACAGCATAAATTGAGCCTGGCCTAACAAGGCCTAACTATACCGTACTAAGCCGAGCGAGGCCCTGCAATGGAAATGTGCCATATGATAGCTGAGAAATGGGTGTCAAAACGAATCACCAAACATTTAGATAAAGGTTTCGCTCCACTCCACCCAATGCAGTTTGGTTTTCGTGCTCACCACTCCACTGAGACAGTTAACTGTGTCTTTGTGGAAAAAGTTAAATGTATGTTGGACACGAGCCCATATGTAGGTGCTGTCTTCCTTGATCTCAGGAAGGCATTTGACACTGTTGACCACCAAGTGCTCCTCATAAAGCTGACTTATTTCAATTTTTCGACAGTTTCAATACATTGGTTCAAGTCTTACTTATCGAACAGAAAACAGTGTGTTTTGGTCAAGCCAAATCACCCTACCTTGTCAACCCTGTTGGGGTTCCACAAGGTTCCATTCTTGGATCGTTACTTTTTTCCTTGTACATTAATGACTTGCCTAATGTATGTCCTGAGTTGAATGTGCAAATGTATGCCGATGATGCGGTCATCTTTATACACGGGAAAAACACTGAAATGATCTCATCCTGTCTCTCAAATGCTTTGGACAAGGTTCAACACTGGCTGAACAACATTTGCTTACATTTAAATGTAAAAAAAAAAACAGTATGCATGATGTTCAGTAAACGACCTGTCAAAATCGAAGGATCCAACGTATTTTTAAACGGAACAGAAATAGAACTAATCCCCCACTTCAAGTATCTTGGAGTCATAATGGATTCGAACTTGACTTTTAAGAAACATGTTAAGAAAGTATCCAATATTATTAAATTCAACTTGCAACATTTTAAACAAATCAGACTTAACTGTCAATGCTGCAAAGTCATACCTCCACTGCATGATTCTATCCCATATTGAATACTGTTTGACAAACTGGTCGTTTGCTTGTGTCACGAACCTGAAACCCATAGAACAGCTGTACAAGAGAGCTATCAAGGTGTTTGACAGAAAGCCAAATTCATACCACCATACCATCCTTGAAAAACACAATTTATTGAGTTTTGACAATTTAAAGTTTTTTAAAAGTATGTGTTTTTTTTATAAATGTTTACATGGACTGGCACAGAAAACACACTGGACGCTGCACTAGGTCAGCAACCATAGGAGACTGTGAAGTCCACCGCAGACGGACCACTTTTGGACAAAATGTCCTCTCCATTAAAGGCAGCTCATTGTGGAATAGCCTCCAAACTGAGATACGGGATTGTCCCACTCTGAATAGCTTTAAAGGTCAACTCAAAGAATGGTTGAGCAACAAACAGACAATCACCGCTAAATGGACTTTAATACAGGGGTATCTCCTCTTGCACTTTAGGTAGCTCTTGTATCTTCTCTTGCACTTTATATGTTGTTGCTGCTGTATTGTAGTGCCATGTGGTAAATACTTGTGTATGCTGCTCTTGCTCTTTTTGCATATCATGTATTTGTTTTGTGCTATGTTTATAAATGTCATGTTCTTAAATGTTTTATGTGAGGAACTGCAGATGGAAATGACCTCAAAGCTAAAATCCGGCATATTTACACTTGACGCATTTTTTTGTTTTAAGTGTTCATTAATGTGCATTGTCCCTGTCAAATAAACGATTAAATGAAATATTACACCTAATAATATATATTAAAAAAATTCTTCTACCAGCATTATTGATACTTTCTTTCTTCTATTAAGATCCCTATTAGCACAAGCATAAGCAGTAGGTATCTTCCTGGGGTCCACAGACACACAGTCAAACACAACCACTAAAACCACATAAACCCAACAAATATAAACAAAATCATCTAGTTCAGTGGTTCCCAACCTGGGGGGCGCCAAAAATCGCAGGGGGGGGGCGCCAGGCCTCAGATGATTGGAGGCCAAATATCATATTTAGACTTTATTTATTTTATTTTTTTACATATAATTGTAACGCAATACACGATTGTCACTAAAAGCCTTGTCTCTACATTACAATAAAATATAAAAAATAATTGATTAATTAATTTGAATACAAATTCAAGTTAGTAGCTATTATAGGCATAAAAAGACAGAAATTTATAATTGTTTCTTTAATAGAAATGTTTCTTCTGCGCGTAAAGTGTCCAAACCGGGCTTTTCTGGATAAGAGATCTATGATCTCAATGGGACCAATCTGGTTAAATAAAGGTTGGAAATTAAATTAAATGAAGCGCATGTAAAACATAGTCATTGTCCATGCCGGTTTCAGTTGGATTATTTGTCAGTTGCTCCGATCAGATCGGTCTCCTCCATTTTGTAGATTATTTATGACTTTTGAATCCACATAAACACATCGGCAAAATCCGGCTTACTTTGAGCATGTGTTTTATACAGTTTAATCCCTTTGTGAATTGTTTCCACTTGCGCCGTCCTTTAATTTCTTCATACAGCAGGAATTCAAATTAATTAATCCTGAGTCTAATACCC
Source organism: Notothenia rossii (assembly GCF_949606895.1). NCBI lineage: Eukaryota > Metazoa > Chordata > Actinopteri > Perciformes > Nototheniidae > Notothenia > Notothenia rossii. The sequence goes on from NC_136903.1 coordinate 36,889,681, forward strand.
ATCAAAGTCACTCCAATAGTGCTCCTTAATTACGCTTTCATCCTCCTTTAACAAAATACTTCACATTCATCCAGTTTGTGACAGTAGTTGTAGCCTTTTAAACTTTAATTACCGCTGTTGCGCCCCCCCTCTTGGGAAAAAAGGTTGGGAGCAACTGATCTAGTTTAATTAACTTAGGAGGTATGCAAGAGAAACAAAAATTAACATCCTTTCATTATTAAGCTGTATCATTATTAAGCCAAACACAACATTAACAAACAAGTACAAACAATTCTTGGAAAATCAATAGATATATTTTCAAAAAAAGTCCTACATTCCAAGAAAATGTGATTTAAAAAAAAAAATAGATTAAAAAATAAAAATAAAAGCATGTCAGTGCTTATAGGTGCCTTACAAAATGTAAACCTGTTATTAATAAATTAATAAAGACTGTTTATTAGAATTCTACAGAACATAAATCCAGACAATTTTCCTTGGGCAAGATATTTTAGCCAGTTTGAATAAAAGCATCAGCGCAATATCTGAGATAAGCGAAAACCTGTTGATTATATTAATCAGGCTATAGTTAAAATTTCTAACCAACCTACTCATTTTGAATGTTTCTTTGAGCCTTAATTGATCTTACTTTTATGATAAATATTATAATGGTCTCTTCAGAGTCAGGAGCATTTGTTTTTGCAATTAAAGTGAAGTTTTTAGCTACCCTCCCCCCTGTGGAAGCATCTCTAAGCTCCGCCCCACCTTGAGTGTGACCTGCAGCAGCTTCAGCTCCTGCTCCAGCAGCTGCAGCTCGGGAAACTGTCCTCTGTAATCATCCAGGGAGGAGACCACGGCTGTCAGGGCATCCTCCAGCCCGCTGTCCACCGGACCCCCGCTCCCCCCGGATGGAGACTCTGCCCCCAGGGTCTCCTCCTCCACCGACACCCACCGCGCCACGTACGTCACGTCCCCGCTCTCTGGGCGTATGTCTGGCTGTGTGCGTGTTTCTGAGTCCACTGGTTCAGAGGAGTGTGTGTCCTGTTGGTCTGTGGCATTGTCAGCCGTTGTGTTCTCATCTGTGGGGGGGGTTCTGCTCTGCAACTCCATCTCTATGTCAGTGATGGAGATCCCGGAGGTGGGAGACACCCCCCCTCCGGACTGGACCACCCTGTCCGTCAGCACGATGCCGTCGGCGCTGCTCTCACTGATGTGGCTCAGGGAGCGGGAGTAGCTGCGGGGGGGGTGGCTGTTGGTCACCCCACACGCAGCTATCGGAGACCGCTTCCCTGAATCCTCTTCCTCACTGTCAGCTTTTGTCGTCACAGCGACGGACTCCTCTTCCCTGTAAATCAGATCATATCTCAGTTTGTTTTAGTTCAGATAAAACACATATCATTCTTAATTCTTTATTCTATTAGGTTCTCCATTATCACTAGCATTAGCAATAGGTATCGTCCTGGGGCGTACACACACACACACACACACACACACACACACACACACACACACACACACACACACACACACACACACACACACACACACACACACACACACACACACACACACACACACACACACACACACACACACACACACACACACACACACACACACACACACACACACACACACACACACACACACACACACACACACACACACACACACACACACACACACACACAATAACCACATAAACACAACAAACGTAAAACAAACTTATCTCATATAACTATATAAGTAAGGAAGTACAGAAGACAAACGAAAGTATCATCCTTTCATCATCAAGCTGTACCATTAAACTACATTAACAAACAGAAACATACAATTCTTGGAAAAATGTTCACAAAAAATAAATCATGGGATTCATGGTCCTTCGTCTCAAGTCCTTGTCTGAAAAAAATCCTGAAATTGTGTAAATATCTATGCAAATGTTTTTCAAAAATAATAAAAAGTAAAAAAGAATAATACATCAAATAATAACAACAAAATAAGTAAACCTATTTGACTGAAAATCTTAATTGTAAAGAACCTGAGTGCCGTTGTACCTGCTGCTCGGTGCTGGTCGTGCAGACGTGTGGGGGTCCTCACTGACGGGGCTGATTTTGTGGGTGGAGTTTGGAGTTGAAGAGGAGTCTCTTGGGCAGAATGAGATGTCTGGTTGAGGGGGGGAAGTCCCGCCTACAGCTGGCTGGATATCTGGTGTCACCACCACCGTCTGGAGAGAGACAGGGACACCATGAGTAACTGACAGTCAATCAATTACTATTATTGTTACGGCGTGAGAGGACGCTGGCGCTGACTTTTCGCCGCTTCTCTGTCCGAAAATCTCGTCTTTCTTTGTGTTAATCTAAGAGTTTCTGACCACTTTCTACTGCTATAATTTTCTAACTATTCCGTGGCTTTTGTGTTCTGATCTGGATATATTTGTTACACCCGTTTGCCATTTTTGACGGACGCTTTGGTTTTCTACCCTGCCATTGTAGCCCACCTGCTAACGCTGCTCCATCCATCAAATAACCAGCCCCATTCTTCGTCCTGCCCCTCCCTGTGGGCCCTGACTCTGGTTCTTTAAACCTCCCGCTCCTTCCGGTCCCCCCATCTGCTGTAAAGGACAGCCTGCAACTGACCTCTCATCCTGTCTGACGGCTGCCAACAGCTCCACTTTCAGCACCGCTGGTCTACAACCATAGCCAGCGCTGTGCTAACGCTAGCATCCTACCGCGGCACTACGATGTTACGATACTCTGTCTCCCAATTTTTTAATCTCAATAACTTTTCTGCGCTTCCTCTAAGCTTGTCTGTCATCAATTGCCTTGGGCTTCTACGCAGACCGAGGTATATCCATAGAGGTTCCAAACGCAGATGTGTTTACTCCCAGTCCGGAAAATCATCCATAACATCTATCTGGTCGACTAACCGCCATGTCCCACAACTGTCATGTCATCCGAGTGCACTGATTACTCCATATTATACACCCACCACTGGTCCCTTACAATCCCAGCTGTACCGAAAACCTGGAGTGGATCCCACTGCCCTCTGCTCAGAGCTGGCCCAAATACCTGGAGTGGATTCTACTGCCCTCTGCTCAGAGCTGGTCCAAATTCCTGGAGTGGATCCCACTGCCCTCTGCTCAGAGCTGGCCCAAATACCTGGAGTGGATTCCACTGCCCTCTGCTCAGAGATGGCTCAAATACCTGGAGTGGATTCCACCGCCCTCAACCACCAAAAATTAATAATAACACACTTCCTTCCACCTCCTCTCCGCTCCTCCCCCCCATCTCACATTCCTCCCCGCACTGTCAACCTGGACAACCTTTTACCTCTTCAGCCTGTGACCACACCACGCCCCTCCCACTCAACTAATATTGCCCTCCTTAACATCCGATCACTCAACAAGAAAGCCCTCATCCTCCATGAACTAATCTTGGAAAAATCCCTTGATTTCCTTCTGCTCACCGAAACCTGGCAACAGCCCAATGACTTCTTCTCCCTCAACCAAACATCCCCCCTGGCTTTAAATACATCACTAAACCCCGCCCCTCCCGCCGTGGTGGCGGCCTTGCTGTAATCCACAATCAGAACATCCAGATCACAGAACTAACCCTCCCCTCAGTATCATCCTTTGAATTCATTGCCTTCAAAGCCCCTCCCTCACTGACAGTCATCCTCATCTACCGGCCTCCTAAACCTCCTCCCTCCTTCCTCTCCGATTTCACTGAATTCCTCACACTTGCCTCATCCCTGTCTCAACGTCTGTTACTACTTGGTGACCTCAACATTCACATTGACTCACCCACCTGCAAGCTGGCATCCAAATTCACAACCCTACTGGACAATTTCTCTAACACCCAACATGTCACCTTCCCCACCCATGACAAAGGACACATTCTTGATCTCGTCTGCTCTACCAACCTCCCAGTGATTGACCTCCACCCTTGCCCATTTCCCCTCTCCGACCACAAACTCATACAATTCACCATTGCCTCCCCCACCCGAAACCCCTGCCCACCCAGAAACATCACCTTCCGTAATCTACACTCCATTGACCATAACCATCTCTCCGAACTGCTATCGTCTAATCTCCCCCTGGACGCAACCCTCAGCTCACCTGATGATCTGCTCAACCACCTCAACTCCACCCTACTCACCTCCCTCAACAGTTTAGCCCCCCTCAAAAATAAAACTTTTACTTTCAAGACCTCCTCACCCTGGTTCACACCCGAACTGCGTAAAATGAAGCAGCGAGGCCGCCAACTTGAACGTCTTTCAAATAAATCATCCCTCACAGTCCATTACATAAACTACAAACTCCATCTCAATGCATACAGAGATGCTCTTATTGCCGCTAAATCTGCCTACCTCTCCAATATCTTCACTGACCCCTCCCGTAACCCCAGGATCCTCTTTTCCACAGTTAACAAGCTCTTCAAACCCCGTGTTGATAACCTCCCTACTTCTACTTCCGCTACTTGCAGCTCATTCCTCCAGTTTTTCGCAGACAAAATTAACACCATTAACCACTCCTTCTCAGCTCCATCTGATATACAAGCATCTCCCCCAACCTCCACCGCTACCATTTACGGGACGAGTGGCGCAGTGGTCTGTGCGTTCGATCATCAGATCAAGGGGTGTTGGGGAACTCCAGTTTGAAACCCGCTCCCGCCCCACTGCTTCAGGCCGTTGTGTCCTTGGGCAAGACACTTCACCCAAATTTGCTCCTGTGGGTATTGTCCACAGTACATGTATAATATCAATGTGTACTTGTAAAAGCGCCTCGATGACTTTGAGGTGTGAAGATGGGCGGTGTGGCGCAGTGCATTGATCAAGGGGGTGAAACCCGCCGCCGCTGCGTCTGTAAAGCCGTTGTGTCCTTGGGCAAGACACTTCACCTGAACTTGTTCCTGTGGGTATTGTCCACAGTAGATTACCATTACATGTAGGTATGATCTGTATATGTAATGTGTATTTGTAAAGCGCTTTGAGTCATTGATAAAGCGCTATAATAAATATAAGGATTATTATTATTATTATTATTATTTCTCCCCCCATCTTCCTTGGCCTCCTGACTCCTCCCCAGCGCCGCCTCTCCCAGTTCAACCTGGTTACCCCCACTTGAAATACTCCATCTGATCGGTTCCTCAAATCCCACAACCTGCTCCCTTGACCCTCTACCCACTCCTCTCCTGAAGTCCTGCCTCCCCGTCCTCTGCCCCTGTCTTGCTAACCTTTTCAACTCCTCGCTGTCCCATGGAACCGTCCCCTCTGCCTTCAAAACTGCTGCCGTTACTCCAATCCTCAAAAAATCTGGTCTTGATCCCTCCTCCCTCACTAATTACCGCCCCATCTCCAACCTACCATTCCTCTCAAAAACTCTTGAACGCATTGTAGCCAAACAAATTCACTGCCATCTCCAAACCAACCAGCTTTATGAACCCCTTCAGTCTGGATTTTGTCCTCACCACAGTACAGAAACTGCACTCGTCAAAGTCCTCAATGACCTCCTCACCTCTGCTGACACTGGTTCCCTCAATATTCTCATCCTTCTCGACCTGAGTGCAGCCTTCGATACCGTGAGCCACAACATCCTGCTCACCCGACTCAGGGACATTGGTATTGAAGGTATTGCACACAGATGGCTCCAGTCTTACCTCACTGAACGATCCCACTTCATCTCCCTCCCCAACCACTCCTCTGCCACAGCTTCAGTCACCCAAGGCGTTCCTCAAGGATCAGTACTTGGCCCCCTCCTCTTCATCATTTACATCCTGCCCCTCGGTCAGATATTCCGCCACTTCAACCTGGACTTCCACTGATATGCTGATGACACTCAGATCTACCTCATCCCCAAATCCCTCCATAACCCACCCCTTACCCACATCGATTCCTGTCTGACAGCTATTAAAACTTGGATGCAACATAACCTCCTCAAACTGAACTCCTCAAAACAGAACTCCTCCTAATTGGCTCCAAATCCACCCTCAGCAAGGTCACTAACATAACACTCACCATCGATGGCACCATTGTTTCCCCCTCCAATCAGGCACGCAACCTTGGCGTAATCTTTGACCCCACCCTCTCCCTCGAACCTCATATCCGCCAAACAGTCAAAAACTCATTTTTTCACCTCCGCAATATTGCAAAAATCCTACCCTCTCTCACCCGCCCCGCAGCCGAACGACTAATCCATGCCTTCATTTCCTCCCGCCTTGATTACTGCAACTCACTTCTTTAAGGCATCAGCACTACATCCCTCAACAGACTCCAACGGGTTCAAAATGCAGCTGCACGTCTCCTCATGCATACCAAATCATGGCATCACATCACCCCAGTCCTCAAAGACCTCCACTGGCTTCCTGTCTCCCATGGCATCACCAAAAAAATTCTGGTCCTCACCTACAAAGCACTCCACCATTTGGCCCCCCCTTATCTCACAAACCTTCTCACTCCTTATCAACCCCCACGGTCCCTCAGATCCACCGAAGCCGGACTCCTATCCATTCCCCACATCCACACTCTGCAGCTTTGGGGACAGAGCCTTCTCAGTGGCAGCTCCTAGGCTCTGGAATTCCCTCCCCCAAGATCTCCGTGACTCTGAGTCCCTCACAGTCTTTCAGTCCCGCCTCAAAACACATCTTTTCAACTCTGTCTACCCATAAGCCCCCCCCTCTCAATCAACTTCCTCTTGACTGCCTTTTTATTTTACTATACTTACTTGTTTGCCTGTCCTTGTTTGTCTACCCTCCCTCATATCGTAAAGTGTCTTTGAGTTGTGAAAAGCGCTATATAAATAAAATGCATTATTATTATTATTAATCTAACACAATAACAACAAAGTCTGTAGCTTCAGTTGTTAAGGCCGCTACACACCAACCTGAGACCAAAGAACGCGTACTGAAGGCGTCCCGAATTTTGCGTCCGCTACGTCGCCTGCGTCAGCTACACCGCCCGCCTACGATCACACCGCAAAGACTTCAGTCGACGAGTGGCAATAACTGTCCTTACCAGCAGACAGCGGTAGTGTGTATTCGTCATTCAAAAGAGGCAACAGCCAATCAGAGTGATTTCTTTAGCCGACTTTCTTTGGCCGATTCAACATGTGACTCCCAAAATCGCGTAGTTGTGTCAGGGCCTTTAGCTAGTGTGATGAACACCTCTTTTATCGTAAAGCCCTTTAGAACTCTTTGAATGCTGTTGTTCAAGGTTCAAGGTTCAAGGTTCTTTATTTGTCATACGAACATAGCTACAGTGTAGTTATGCCGATGAAAATCTTGTGTCACAGGCTTCTCCAACAGTGCAACACAAAACACAGATAAACACAAAAAATATAGTGAAAGTAAATAATAAATAGTAATACAAAAAGAAAAATAGTTTTAAAAAAGTGAAATTGTGAAATAGTGCAATAAGAGTCTATATGCAAGTTATTGAAATAGGATATATAGGTAAATAAATAATTTAAAAATATGTTTTAAGTAGCAGCCAGATGAATATTAGGGATGTTGTTTCAACTGTTCAGGTGTTCAACAGTCTTCTGGCCTGTGGGATGAAGCTGTCCCTGAGTCTGGTGGTTTTAGTCCTGATGCTGCGGTAACGCCTGCCAGACGGCAGCAAACAGAACAGTTTGTGGCTGGGGTGATGGGGGTCTTTTATAATCCGGAGGGATTTCTTCCTGAGCCGCTGGGAGTAAAGGTCCTCCATGGATGGCAGCTCCTTCCTGGTGATGTTCTCTGCAGTTTTCACCACCCTCTGTAGAGTCTTACGGTTGAGGGCGGTGCAGCTGCCGTACCAGGCCGTGATGCAGCCAGTCAGGATACTCTCTATGGTGCACCTGTAGAAGGTCAGGATGCTCTCTATGGTGCACCTGTAGAAGGTCAGGATCCTCTCTATGGTGCACCTGTAGAAGGTCAGGATCCTCTCTATGGTGCACCTGTAGAAGGTCAGGATCCTCTCTATGGTGCACCTGTAGAAGGTCAGGATCCTCTCTATGGTGCACCTGTAGAAGGTCAGGATCCTCTCAATGGTGCACCTGTAGAAGGCCAGGATCCTCTCTATGGTGCACCTGTAGAAGGTCAGGATGCTCTCTATGGTGCACCTGTAGGAGGATCCTCTCTATGGTGCACCTGTGGAAGGTCAGGATGCTCTCTATGGTGTAACTGTAGAAGGTCAGGATACTCTCTATGGTGCACCTGTAGAAGGTCAGGATCCTCTCTATGGTGTACCTGTAGAAGTTGCAGAGTATCCTGGAGTCCATGTTGAACCTCCTCAGCCTGCAGAGTAAGAAGAGCTGCTGTCTAGCTTTTTTGTGGACACTGAGGAACCTGAAGCTGCTGACTCTCTCCACCGTAGTCCCATTTGTAGCCTTTATTTAACCAGGTGAAAGCCCCTTGAGATCAAAAGATCTCTTTTTCAAGGGTGACCTGCTGGACATTAGTTACACATGTAACAAAAACAACAGAACAACATTGACAACAACATGATGTTACAACACGTGACATCATATACATTGATGGCAATGGGGGCGTGTCCCTCTCTCTGCCTCTTCCTGTAATCCACAATCAGCTCCTTTGTTTTGCTGACGTTGAGATGGAGGTTGTTATCTTGGCACCAAGATGTCAGGTTTTCGACCTCCTCTTTGTACGCCGTCTCGTTGCCGATTCGGCCGATGACGGTCGTGTCGTCAGCAAACTTCACGATGGTGTTGGAGCTGTGTATGGTCACGCAGTCGTGTGTGAACAGGGAGTAGGGGAGAGGGCTGAGCATGCAGCCTTGGATATATTAGATTATATTGGTTTCCGTCAGAGTGTAAATAAACCAACCCACTGCTATAATCACACTCTCGACCTTGTTCTGACTTATGCTATTGAAATTGAGCAACTATTAGTCAAACCGCATAATCCTGCTTTATCCAATCATTTCTTAGTAACTTTTGAAGTACTGTTACTAGACTACAAAGCATTAGTCAATCTGTTAGTGCTATAGCCAAATGTAAGGAAGAGATTCCATCAATACTTAACTCGATAGCATGTCTGCATGTAAGGGAGGAAACTTATACAAAATCTACACCACCCCAAATTGATCATGTTGTTGATAGTGCTACAGATGCCCTGCAAATAAAATTAGACTCTGTTGCTCCTTTGAAAAAGAAGAAAATAAAACAACATAGACTAGCTCCATGGTATAATGCTGAAACCCGCAAAATAAAGCAAGAGTCGAGACGAATTGAAATGATATGGCGTTCCACTAAACTTGAAGAATCTCGTTTAATTTGGTATATTACTCTCAATGAATATAAGAAAGCACTCCGTAAAGCGAGAGCTGCCTACTACTCTTCATTAATAGATGAGAATAAGAATAATGCAAGATTTCTTTTCAGCACTGTAGCCAGGCTGACAGAGAGCCACAGCTCTATTGAGCCTTCTATTCCCATAGCACTCAGTAGTAATGATTTTATGTGCTTTTTTAACGATACAATTGATACTCTTAGAAACAAAATTAATGACCACTTGCCTTTGACCAATATAGTATTATCAACAGCTCCCGGAAACATAAGTTCTAATATTACACTAGATAGTAAATTAGAATGCTTTTTAGCAATAAACCTTGAACAATTAAATTCAATGATTCGTTCTTACGTTCTAAAGTTTCTAAACCATCAATGTGTATCTTAGACCCAATTCAAACTAAGCTGTTAAAATAAGTTTTTCCATTAATTAGCACTTCTTTATTAAATATTATGAATATGTCTTTATTATCAGGCTATGTTCCACAATCATTTAAAGTTGCAGTAATAAAACCTCTTCTTAAAAAGCACAACCTCGATCCAGAGGTTTTAGCCAACTATAGACCTATTTCTAATCTTCCGTTCCTCTCAAAAATTCTTTAAAAAGCAGTTGCAAAGCAATTGTGTGATTACTTAAAAAACAATGATTTATTTGAAGATTTTCAGTCTGGCTTTATAACACATCATAGCACAGAGACAGCTCTAAGTCACAAATGACCTGCATGTACGTAGACACGTTGTGCCTCTCCACCTCTGTTCCTTACTTTTTACTTGCTACCCCTTTCCCTCAACATCCTAAGGGGGAGGATGTACGTAGACACGTTAGTTTTGCTGCTATAGGCTTAGACTGTCGGGGGACACCTTACTTCTTCCTTCTGTCTGTCTGTACCTGTGTACTCTCATGTTCCGAATAACCCAGCTCCCCCCAAATTTCTTTTTTGTGTCTATCAACGCCTGGATCCTGAGTTGTGGCTGATCCTGTTGCTGCGGTCCTGTGTGCTGGATCCTCTATCCTGAGTTCTGGATTTGAGTCCTGGACTTCGAGTCGGACCTGAACCTATCACTGTGGTCCGGCCTGACTTTCATCATACATCTTCCCTGATGGCTCCCACAGGATTGTTGACATCCTTGTGGATTCATCTTCTTATTGTAGACACACGCATTTCCAAACATACCTATTGTGACGACCCCTCCACACCACTAGGCGTTCCATGGTCTCTCTCTCTCTCTTTGTTTACAGGACCCGGTGCTGTGGGGCCGGCATTTACCTGATGAGCTGCACCTGGGTCGAAAAGGCTATAAGAAGAGAGCCCAGCCGGATACGTCTCTCTCTCTCTCATTCCTCTCGCACATTCCCCGTGTGAGCTTTGTGGCTGTTATTTTGGTGTCCACAAAAATTAAGGATTGTTATATTTTCAGACCCTTGTCCCAGCTTTTTGTTGCAGTCCAAGAGCCGGGTTGTAACACTATGATGTAAAATGTATTATCTCTTCGATTTACACACGGCATCTATTGCACGTCTGTCCGTCCTGGGAGAGGGATCCCTCCTCTGTTGCTCCCCCTGAGGTTTCTCCCATGTTCCCCTTTAAACTGTGGGGTTTTGTCTGGAAGTTTAGTCCCGCCCACATGTTCCGGGTGTTACAGCCTTTGAAGTCAGGTTCCACCATGTCTTTTTACTTTCTCTTTGCGCTGCTGATTGCTCTCCGGAGTTCATACCTAGATTTCTTGAACTCCTCCAAATCTCCAGCTCTGTGTTTATCCAGGGCTTTTGATTTGGGAATGTTCGTACAGAAACCTTCGGTACCACGTCATCGATGCATTTCCCGATGTAGCAGATGACCGTATCCTTGTGTGTGTTTATGTTGTTGTCCTCAAACACACTTCAATACTTAGATGCAAAGCAATCCTGCAGAGCTGAATCTGACTCCTCACTCCATCGCTGTACTGTCCTTGTTATCGGTCTGTCCCGTTTAAGTTTCTGCCTGTAAGCAGGCAGCAGCAGTGAGATGTGGCCTGATTTCCCGAGGGCGAGCCTTATATCCATGTCGAAAAGGGGAATAAACATGGTCCAGTATGTTTCCCCCGCGCGTCGGGCAGCTGATGTGTTGAATGTATCTCGTGGAAATTAAGTTAGTATAATTATGCCGTACAACAGCGTGTGGATGTGATGTCGCCCCCGCAAGAAACACAAGATGTATGGGAACAAATAACACCATAAATATAAATCGATTTTTTGTAAATAGTCCCAATTGTTTTGATACATAAATGAGTAAACACATATTGAATGCAGTAGGTTTACTATAATTTCTAGAAAGGGCAGAGAAATGACGTTATCAGAGTCACTCGAGGCGTGTGGCCCTGTGTCTCATGTTTAGTTTGCCCCAGTCATGAGTACAGACAGGAGGGATTCCCCGATCATTCCTGACAGTTTCTCATAAAGGGTGTCACCCCTTTCCAAAACTCCCTCCCAACACTCTGCCTGTATAAGGCTGTGTATATTTTGGCATCCACTGTTCCATTCACCAGAGAAGATTATTGACTTGTATCCCATCCCCATCAAGTACTTTGATTTCCCGCACATGTACTTTCTTTTTGAGCCACTCAAGGCGTTTCCTACAATTGTAGGCAGTATAAACAAATATTAATAGGGGGGGGTTCACTTACTATATATAAGCCAGAGTTCCCGTTAGCCGGTAATTACCGGACTACGACCGGCAAATCTAAATCTCTCTGGTCAAAGTGTCCGTTCAAAATAATTTCCGTTTATCGCAATACCACATAAGTGGCGCAAGCAAAAGAGTATGTGACAGATAAGAATAGTCAATTCTAATGTCTAACACTTAATGTGGAGAAAGAAATGTCCTGTATGGGTTGATTGTGCGTTGATCTGTTGGTAATGCCTCGGGGTTCCGGTGGGCATGTAAACAAATGCATAATGCTGTGCTATACCTTGTGGCCTCACTCGGTTGCATAGCGACGCTTATTGTTTAGGTGTCTTTTGATAAGCAGGTAGTCATTAGCTAGAACTAGTTAGATCTGGTCGATATGGACATAAACGCGAGTGAAGTCTAATCTGACGGGAGAGAGAGATCAGCTGCTGCTGACGAGTCGACATGCAGCATGATCACATGCAGCGGTGAGCGGACAAAACACACATTTCAGGTTAGAATATCACACGTAGCTATTTTAATTAGCTCTCAAACTACCTAAACTAGTTATAGATATGTTTAGTTTTACTGTCGGGTCACTCATTACTGTTCCGCGAGCTGCATGATACTGACGGGCTGTCAGGAGAGGGAGAGAGCGCTCCGTTTATTATTCCCGTGTTATTGTAAGTTACTGTTCACTTTTGAATAATGTAGTTAATCTACTATAATTAGTTTGTTTAATATCAAATCATATCAATTTGTTTTAAAGCACAATAAATAACAAAGAAGACCTTTGACCGGCACTTTTCTCATTTAGTCCGGAAGATTTAAACTTTAACGGAAATGGTGACCGGCCAAAAAATATTCTAACGGGAACTCTGATATAGGCTACTGTGGGCATAACGGGAATCTTGCAAAGTTGATTGTGATTTATTAAGGGAAAAAGGCGTAGGCTGGTGTGTGCACTGCGTTATTAATCAGAATATTAATTTATTAATACTTGTGTAATGTTGAGGGAGGTTGTTCAAAATCACAAAACTCTCCTCCATACCTGCATCACCACCTCAACTGTCAATCAAGTATAGACCACACCCCTACCCTAGCTAATAAATCTCCGCCCTTCAGGCCGGTCACTCCCTTATTTCCCTCTCAATACTGCAAGCAGAACAAAGCAAGTGAGTTTGCGTATGAGCCTTTCACTTCTGTACATTACCCAATCGACATTTTTAATTTAGATGTTAACAGATTAAATTGTATTTGTTATGCTAGATCCATATTGATTATTAATGCGTTAAACAACTAATATTGTTAATGCATTAATGTTAAGTCATATTTAAGACCAATTTTCCTAAAGGTCCTAAAGTGGTGAGCTGCAGGTCCTATCTGTTCTAAAGCTTACAGGCAGCAAGTCGAGAGACATGATTGAACTGTGAATTAAAACGCTGGTGCCCATGCATATAATAAGGAAGGAAACATTTATTAGTTAGTGATGGAAGGCTGAGATTGTATTAAACAGAATTGCATATGAAAATATCTTTCAGGTGTACAGCAACAAACAATGCATTGTGTGAGGCCTGCATCCTTGTTATGCTGTTTGACATGCAAAGCCTTTCTTGATTAAATGCTCTGTTAGTCGACTTAGTTGTTATTAAACCCTCAGAGCACCTAAAACAAACAGAGTAAACATTGTAAACAGTGTAAAAGTGTGCTCTGTACTGTGACAATTAAATATATCCAGCAGAAATGTACTTGTAACAGAGTATTCCTAAACTCTGTTACTTCGACTTTTACTGAAGTACAAGATCTGAGTACTTCTCCCACCTCTGCTCATAGTAAAGTGTAAAAAGGATTCAGTGTAACATAAACTGTTTAATTAAAGTCTGAGTATTTCTACCACCTCTGATAGACGCCTAAATGAGGTAGTTTAGGTTGACCAGCCAACAGGAGTTAGTAACATATTCGAAATGTTCCTTCCACTCTCGATCTAGCTAACCAATCCTTAGGAAAGATAATGATGAAGTAGATTCAATTATAGTAAAGATACAAACACGGGTACACGTTGTGTGTTACCTTATGATGCGTAGAGGTGCGTAGCCCCCCCACAGACAGCCGAGGACTGGAGGAGTCATCAGAAGACTCAGAGGAGTTGGACCACGCTGTTCCGTTCTCCATGTCCTCATGACGCCGCAGCATGTTCTGGAAGAGAGCAGCAGTGTAAGAGGGAAGGCTGATGGGATACTGAGAAGGAGCAGATATATCCACATATTCCATTTTATTCTTGTATTTTTTATGTTTAGTTGATTATCTTTGCTTTTTAATGACTGTTTTTAAATGCCATTTCATAATTTGTTACCACAGCAATATTTCTTAAGGCTCTTAATGTCTTTCATTTTTGAAAAGCATTTTGAATTGCCTTATGTTGAAAGGTGCTATATAACTAAACTTGCCTTGCCTTGCTCCCTGAGCAGGTGGCCCCTTGTAAGGCAGCCTCTGTGTGTGAAAGTAAAAGGTGATTGCTGACTTTATTAAATGCACTTTGAGAAGTTGCTAAGAAGTGCTATATAAATGCAGTCCATTTACCATTTGTATTTCAGAGAAATCCATTAACCTGGAAACCTCAATTGTTTTCCATTATTAAAAATCCTGGAGACTACTTGACGAAAAAGCCTCTCTTCCACCCTGGATCGAGTGATTTACTGATCACAGAACAAACTGCTTCACACATCTCACACACAGTCTGCCCCCCCTGATCATTCTCACTGAGTATCACTCTGGGTTCTTCCACTATGCTGATCAGTCACACTTCACATGCTGTAAACAGCGATCAACTGATGTGTTGGTTTAATTTGAGGGTGTTTCAGATTAAACAATCTGGCAAATACAAAATCATTAATTATCCTCAGTTCAGTTCCCACTCTGTCTCTACTCTGCTCCACTGACCACATTTTGTAGAAAACTGAGTACCCTGAACAAGAACAACCAACAGAGAACTGATATGCAAACAAGCTGAGTGGACACACTCCCAAGTGTGTGTGAGTTTCAGAAAGTGTAAATCACACTGTACTGAATATAAACAGAGCAATGTGCTAAATTAATGGACCTGTTTTAAAGCTGCTCTATTGGGAATGTAAGGATTCCTTTTCAGTTATCAGTATTGAGTATAAAGTAATATTTAGCAGACTACATTGTTGTAATGGATGGCAGAAGTTGAAGCTGGTTTTTCTTCAGACTGTTTCTCAGATCTCAGCAGTAACTAGGTGAGTACAGTTTATCATCAACATTATCTATCCTTCACAACTACTGCCACAATATGTTTCTCTATATTCTTAATCTTTGCAGTCTTGCAGGTTTTACAGTGTCATAACTCACAATAACTTTCAGAACACTGTCATCCTGCTAAACTGCCTTCAGGACATCCGCAAGTGGAACATTTCCTGCAGCTTAATGCTGATAGGACAGAAATAATGATTACCTGGCAAGATGATAGTTCAGTCACCAAAATAACAAACAGTCTTGGTTCTCTGTCCAAAACCCAGTATTGCAGTCATATTTTCTAAAATGTAATCCATAATTTCATCCCCACCTCCAGCCGGTCCAAAACTCTGCTGTTAGGATTTTAACTTTAAATATGACGACATCAGAGATGCTGGCTTCCTCACACTGGCAACCTGTTGCTTTTAGAACCAATTTCATTTCATTTCAAACCTTTATTTAATCAGGTGAATCCCATTGAGATCATCGATCTCTTTTTCAAGGGAGACCTGCTGCAAGTAGCTGCAAATCTTAGGATTTTTTTATTAGTTACAATTAGCCCTGTAACTAGGCCTCTCCCCGAGTTATTTGTCAGACCTCTTACTGTTCTATGTCCCTTCTGCAACCTAAGATACTCAGATGTGTCGCTACTGGTCGTTCCAAGTTCCTATATATAGGTACTATATAAATAAATATATAGCTTTTGGAGTTTACCCTTTCCTGTAGTGTGTTATATAGGTTTTAGTGCATGTAAATGGTCTGCAAAGACTAAAATGCCTGTTTTCCTGAAACGCCTCCATTGGACTCCTTTGTTTAATTCAAGAACATGGTGACATCACTATGTAACACATGTGCTTCTATTGGCTAGCGCTCCAACACATTGTACGTGATAAGCTGGAGGCAGGACATCTCTAAGCGGTTGACCAATCAAAACAGAGCCGGCCAGCTAACCAATCAGAGCAGACTGGGCTCTGTTTTCAGACAGAGAGTGAAAAGAGGTGCTGCAGCACAGGAAGTAGGAGAAAAATAAAGACTATTTGAACATTAAAGCATGGAGACATGTCACAGTAGAGACAATACATACTGATATGAAGCTGAAGATGAGTAGAATCTGAACTCGTTAAATATACAGAATTATAGGCTCACAATACTTAAAGGTTCCTCATTACGAGTTCATACCAGGGGGGCCTAATGTATGGTTTAGTTGTGTTGGGAGGTATGACTGCAGACCTTCAGTTCGACCAAACCCTACAGCTGCAGGTTCCTAGTTCCTCTAACTCCTGCCCTCAAATGGAAGCTGACACTCAGTGAAATCAGCTGTTTGGAAATTGTGCAAACATACCACATGGCTCCACGAAGCTACATTCAACACATGGAGACTACTGTTACAGGTTTCTAATGTTCTACACCACTGTCTCTAGTCACTACACCAGTGGCTCCTACATGGTTGGGGGGTTCCAATTATCAGGACTTACTGCACTTGGTCCTGTGGGTGAGCTGTCATTACAGGGACAGCTGTGGCTAAGAGTGTCTCTGAAGATGTCCATCAGCGGCCAGTGCTGCCGCCGGCTCAGACTGCGGGGCAGAGACTGTGGGTCCACAGCAGGAGGACAGAGGGCAGTAGCAGTTACACTTTCATTCTAAACCATGAGATTTCAACTGTTCCCTTTTCAGCCAATTCCAGACATGTAATGAATCTAAATCCTTTTTTGATATGGGCGTTTTTGCTTGGATTTTCAAATAAGTTTCCTAGGACGATCCAAGATTGCTGCCTCTTTGTTGTGTTACCCTCGGTTGTGTTTTGTTTTGTTTGTTAATTCAAGGTTTAAGGGTTAATTGTTGTATGGTTATTTTACCTACTTATTTGTATATTTCTTGTAAACTTTTTTTCTTTGCAATTTAAATTTAAATTAAAAATGTTGTAATGGTTCTATTTTTGCTCTTCTTTATTTAACAATTATTCCTGTAGTTAAATTCCTCTCACTGTGTTTATACATGCAAACCTACTTGGCAATAAAAATAATTCTGATTCAGAATTTATATGAAATCTACAAACACTAGGCTAAAAGGCCAGAAACATACTAAATGAAGAGTCTATGATCATCCCTCAGTTGTCTGCACCTCTTGCATTTAGGTGTTTCATTCAATGACTAAATAAAAAAACAGTGAATATCACACAAAATACCAGCAACTTTAAGCTTATACTCCAGAGTCACTATCTAATAAGCATAGTTAAAATGTTACTGTGGAAAGAAGAAGGTTCAAAGAGAGGCCACCAGAATAGAGAAGGGCTTACATAGAAGGCTTGTTCTCGTAGAGAGGGCGTGTCTGGCGGGCTCTGGTTGAAGATGGTGGAGAGTCTCTTACTGATGGTGGGAGCTTTGGTGACGGTGCTGGCCACTGACCCCATGTCATCTTTATCAAATGGACTGAAAGAGCGGGAAAAAATAAGTGAGGAAGGGGAATCACAACATAACATTTCATATTATATTAAAGCAATAGAATGGTGCAGCGAGAATGTATTTTTGTTGGCCAACATGGACGTTAGCATGGCATGACAAAAAAACTATGGGATTTTTCCATTGGATTTTTGTAAAAAATAAGATTCTGTCAAAAACATGTTTGGGATACTTACATGTTTTGTTCAACAGGATTATCTCCATATATTAACTAATTTTTACATCAGTTGAAACCTAAATGCTATTGCCCGAAGTAAAAGGGTAAGGTAAGGCTCTGAGCTAACTACATCACTGTTGCATAAGTTCATGTAACCACCGCTAAGCTAAAGGCAGCTCATGTTTGACATGATGACATTTAGCATTTAGCAGTCGCATTTAGCCCCTTGTTTGTTTATTTTTATGAGACAAATAAGCCTAAGGGTGTTGTTACCACACGCCTTTTGTCAGACATTTGACCAAAACGTATTGAAAAAAATGTGTGGGCTACAAGGCTAAACTGCTATGTCATGTCCGAGTTGTATGACTCAATTATGCATCACTATCTTTATTGAATAAATAACTCTTGGACAAAAAGTAGAGTACTCGTTAAGCTCATTATAATATTCAGTTTACAGCAGCATGTTTAGGAAAACTCACTTCCAGGTGACTTCCAGGCTCAGCTTAATAGTCCCAAGATCATTAATATCCACAGCAACCGTCTGGGGGAGTGCAGCAAACAGGTCCTTCGTCTCGCAGGAAACACTTCCTACAACCACGTGATTGGCTAAGCTCTTCAGCTCTGTCACCTAGGAGACCACAGACATATAGCCATGTCAATCATACACTGTTGGCGTCAGAGAAATTAAAGCAAGACAGAAAGTGAAAGATAGGACTGACTCACCGGTAAAAAAAATAACACAACGGGACCAGGAACAGACCAGAAGTCCCACATTAAACTATTGGACTTGACTGACCTTCACAGAGAGGAAGTCGCTGACGAGCGGCAGGAACACCATGTCCTCGCTGTCCCACACCTGTCTGCCGTTCAGCTCGATCCTGCCTCGGAGCTTCCACCGCTGACGACCGTACCTCATAAAGATCTGAGCACACACACACACACACACACACACACACACACACACACACACACACACACACACACACACACACACACACACACACACACACACACACACACACACACACACACACACACACACACACACACACACACACACACACACACACACACACACACACACACACACACACACACACCAGTCTGACTTCACACATGAGCCATGTGTATACTTTGTGCTCACAGTCCTCATCATTTTTTTACTTTTGAGGATGTTTTAATTGATTGATTTAATATTTTCATTGAACGTTCACTATGAATGTACATACATTAGGTGGTAGATAACACAAAGAGAGAGATACTCCCTCAAACTGACAAAACGACAACATTTGCATGTATTTTTAAAATAGTGTGTTCCCAATATTTAAACTATATTACATTTTATGTTGTCAAAATGAATCATACGCACGCACTCTGTTTTCCTCTTTGTCCTTTATTCCGTAAAAATGTATTTCACTGTATCGTATATAATTTTTTCAGCATACAGTACTTTGGCAATATTGCATGTGATCATGGTGACTTATAATTAGACAGCCAGACAGACAGACTAACCTCATACTGGTCTCCAGCACATAATCTAGCGAATCCAGCCAGCCCTGAAAGACAGACAGAAAGAGATGAAAGTCCTTTAGGAAGTTTGAACTAAATGTTCTAAAAAAGCTTCTAAAAAGTATTTAGAAGCTGCTGAATTAGTTCTCCCTATGGCAGCCATGCTTCTTCAGTTATCGTAGAACAACTGCTAAAAAAATCATACATGTTTCAGCTGTAGTGTCCAATAGGTTCCTCTTTATGTATTTTAATATTGTTTCAGAAAAGACAAAATAACAGATTGATGATCTGAGCATTTGTTCACTTTTCAATTTGACAGAGTAGCTGCAACACAACTATAGCAGCGAAATGATTGGGTGTAACCATAATCTTTTTCCCAAAAATGTGAGTCCAAAGATGCTGCATGCCAAATGTGGAGATTAAAAGGCTTGACAATAATTCATGAAAAATAGTTCTGTCAAAACATTTTTTTTATTACGCCAGCCTCTCATCACCAGGGTGTTGTGGAGTGTGAACTCTTTCTCCAGAGTTGAGTGATATTTGTTGAGGCACGGGTAAGTCAAGGTAAACAGTAGTTCAAGAAGAGGATGGATAAAGGAGGGAAGAAAGCAAGGAGGATGAGATTAAGGTGGGAAGAAAGCACAGATGGTTTCATTCTCACCTTTCATCTTAATGTGGAACTCCCCCAGATGGTTCTCCAAGTCGTTCTCCAACATGCACATGTTCTACGGAGAGAAAATATTTATTTTACCAAACAGAAATGAATTACTGAGCTGTAGTTTATAAATTATCCACATTAGTTAAGCTTTTTTTATACTTTAATGTATTCCTTTACTACTTGCTCATGCAGTGGTGCAGTGATTCTTTTATTTAAACGCAGAAGTTAGCATGGCAGTGGCTCCCTCAACGAAATACAATGCGTCTTTTCAATTCAATTTCAAATAGTTCAGAAAATAAGATTTTTTTCAGCAGGATAATAACACCTATTTTATCATTGTTTAAGCGTGAATACAATCTCCAGAAGTAAAAAGCTAACGTTAGGCTATAAACAAACTGCGTTTGACTTCATGTCACCACTGCTAAGCTAAAGGCAGCTAACGTTGCTAAAGTATGCTGAATTAGTCACTTGTTGGCAACCGCCGTTTTTATGACACATAGAAGTTTCAGACATGTTGGGTATTTAACAGAGGTGGGAGTAAGTCATACATGTGCAATTCATGAGCAAGTCTCAAGCCTTAACCTACAAGTCTCAAGCAAGTCCCAAGTCACTGTGGTGAAAGTCAAGCAAGTCAAGTCATTGCTCAGGTCAAGCAAGTCACAAGTCAAGTCATACGAAATTCTGATGAATAACCCCAGTTTCCGCATTTAAATCAGTTAAAATATTGTGGTTATGAAAAGTTTAGTTTTATTTTCAACATAAACAGCAATGGAGAGTGGGGCGCTGAAATTATAACTCTATAAATTCTAAAAGGGCTCTAAAGTGATAACTGGATATTTTTACATCAACATGTTAAGCCTCCTGCCCTGGCTCCCCTTCAGCCGGGTCACAGCATTTCTCCATGGTCTGTCTGAGGTGCTCCCATATGACACTGTCTCATTGTTTTCTTTACTGTGTCTGTGCACAAAGAAATATTGCATCAAAGCAAATACAACGGAATAGCGTATGCACACACACACAGAGAGCTCAGCAGAGCACAAACACACACACATCATGCGCCTTAGTGACCGGACATCTCCTTCATAAAACGAGTAATAGGGGGATTAATCGGGCAGTTCGATGTGTGTAGAGGTGTGTGTGGTTAAAACAAAGCAGCCAGCGGTCGCTCTTCAGCTGTTCTAATGAAAGTAAAGCCAGTGAAGGCTTTGCGAAAGGCACAGCTCTTTGAGCGCTGGTGCTGCACTTCTCAGAGGCAGAGTTACACGTTCCGCTGCCTCCTGGTGCTGTAGCGATTTCATGAAGTGAATGAGAATCTGAGTTAGAAATATATCAAAAATAATGTATGCACTGCCATTTCCCAACATAAACAGTCAGTCATTACAGTCTGCAATGAAACTGTTGTCTCCTGTGTCCACTTCCTACTTGGCGCTCCGGTAACTTTCTCGTGCGAACGAGATACAGTATCTTTTTTTTTTTTCATTGCCCTTTAGGGGCTCCGTACAATACAAAAACAAATGCAAATATTTAATTTGAAAAAGTAAAGTCCTTTCGAGTCAAGTCAAGTCTCAAGTCATGAATACCAAGTCAAGTCAAGTCTTTTATCAATGTTAGTCGAGCAAGTCTCAAGTCCAAAAATATGCGACTCGAGTCTGACTCGAGTCAAGTCATGTGACTCGAGTCCCCCACCTCTGGTTTTTAGTGACACATTTCATTTTCCTAGAACAAAACATCAACATCTCTTCAGTTTGTGTTAACCACAGACCTCATTTCAGGCATCTAACCAAAAACATGTTTAAAAAAAAGGATGACTTCAAACAACAAAACCGGAAGTGGTTAAATGCTTTTCAGGGTTTTAGGACTCATTCCTGCATCACTCCATGGCCCTGTTCTTCCTCAATACATTTACAATTGTTCTTCATCCTATCTTATTCCACTTTTTCATTCCATCTCCCCACTCCTCCGTCCTCTTCATCTTACCTCTGTGTACTCTTTGTATCCTTTGTTGGCTTCTGCTAAACTCTCTTTGGCCTCCTTGCTGCTCACAGAGGTGGTGTAAGCCTTCACCATCTTGTTCGCTCCGTCTCTGAGTCTCCTCTGCAGGCAGTACGCTTCGTAGAGCTCCTCGATCTGCGGAGAGGAAACACAGTTCATCTCCAATCCAAAGTAGACATAAGCCTCATGACAGATGTAAAGTGAAAACATGCAAGTCTCCAAAAAAACTGTATTTTCACAAAAGGAGAAAATATCTATTGCACCATATTTAAAGTGGACCTATCATGCTATATTTGAATAATATAGTGTAGGACCATACCTATATAAGGCATATTTATACTTTTTATTTTTCAAAATACCAAACAGATCATGTATTTTAGCTATTCCTCATTTTGCTCAATTTAACACTGTCTTTGCATGGGCTGATTCTGTGAGAACAGCACCATCTACAGGCCTGGCATATGTACTACAGCGTCTCCAGCGCTTACGAACGGCAATGTCCGTGGCTGTCTCCTCCTGATTGGTGGAGTTGGCCCAATAGCCGTAGCGCCACTTCTGTGACGTCACAGAAGTGTTCAAATCTGGATCAGTCTGTATCAGATCCGTTGCAGCCCCTTTTTAGAGATTTGGGTATGGAGGAAAATAGAGAGGGTTGTGTTTTCTGACACAGGGGACCCATATTCATGTATAAAAGACGTACAAAAGTGCATTTTGCATGATAGGTCACCTTTAAATATGTGCTAATTTCAAAAAACATTACATTTAAAATAAAATTCACATTTAATTTAGGTTGGTCATAAAAGATGTTAGCACTCACAAATAACCTAAAATCCTTGATGCGTGAAAAAAATATGAAAGGTCTCCTATTATACTATTTTTAGGCATATATTATAGGTCTCGGATATATACAAATATATAAAAAACATACCAAACATTTCACCCATTCTAGCCATGCCTCATTCCCTTCTATTTCAGCCCTGTTAGAAAAGTGCTGATTCTCGGTCCGTAGCTTTAAAAAAAAATAAAATAAAAGATGGGGTGAGCGAATGCAGGAGAATTTTCTACCGGCCATGGGCGTCGCAGCCATTATATGAGGGTGGGACAAGTCCCCCCCACTTTTTGAAATGATTAGTTTAGACCCCCCCACTTTTACCATGTGGAAAGTCTGTGAATCGGTCTATCCACTCGCCACACTTTGTAGAGCGCTGTGTCAGTGCTTCACTATCAAATCCATTCCACTTGCTTATTGAGAGAATGCCAGAATCAATGAAACTCCGTACCATGTTTTCACTGCTATTTTGTACCAAGGCAGATTCTCAAATAGCGCGCATGTTCAAGGAGTGTTGCCATAGTTGGGCAGCTCAGATCTATTATTTGAAGCGATGCCGGTAGCGGAGATAAGGCACACACACCAAATGTTCAGGACATGGTTAATACAGCAAAAATCAAAGCTGACGATCTCTTGATTTGATATGTATTCTCCCTCAGACAACATGGACATAAGAAAAAAAATGTCAAAGAAGAGGAAAGTAAGTCATCAGCTGGTAGCAGTTAATCAGTTAACAGTGATGGCGGCGGCAAAAGCGTCTCACTTCTGGAGAGGAGTTTCGTCTTTATGTCATGATAGAGGGATACAAATACTGAATAGTTTAGATGAGAAAAGGCATCGAAATGCCAGGTTACTAGTATTTATCATGTAAACAGGGAACATGAATAACCCGATCTCTCTGTGCTCATGTAAACACCATGATGTCCATGTAGAGATGCAGTCAGTGTGTTTTACTGGAGCCTCAGTTTGATAAGAGATTATTTTCTGAGTTCTTTAAGGTACTCTCTCTCTCAAAATGGTAATGTGCATTATGTTTTAATTATACTTCTTATCATTCAGAAGCTTTTTGTGTGTGTTTATGTTTTATTGAGTGCTTATAGGCAATTTCCACCCCAGTATTCAGTTAACTATTTATTTTCTGTGCACATTACATAGACTAGCTAATATTCTACCTCCTGCTTGGGACTTTGAGTCTTCAAAATGTCCAATGTCACAAACTGGGACTTACTTTAGAGTCAGTTGTATTTACATTCAGTATGACTTGTTATGATTCAAGGTGAAAGAGTATACTGCTCAATAAATAAGTATCACTTCACCACCTCTCTTGACATCTAGGCGCTTGAGAGTGAGTCAGAGGCAGAACACAGGGGAAGTGGAGAGAGGTCCATTGCTGAGGTGAGTGGTGAAAGGGAAATTACAGTTTAGAGTAAATTGTGATGTGGACTCTCATCCCAGAATGTTAAGTGAAATCAGTGGGGATATTGAACTGGAAACATTTCAGTCAAGGGGCATCATATGACCAATATAGACAGAAGAGCAACATTTATTTGAACATTTAAGTCAATGATACCATTCCTAGGTGAACTTAACATCTGTATGGAGTCAGATCAGTCTCAATATTAATAAATGCTCACAGAAGGATTCACAAATGTATTTTGCGATTTATATATAAATGACTCTCCACAACAATATCTCTCAATGCACTCACAAATATTTATTGTTGTATATAAATGTACAACAAATGGGCATTTAAACTGCTTTTTATTAATTCAAAGATGGCTCTGAATTAATAATCAAATATGTTTCCTTTCTTTACTACTGGATGAAATTACAAAATGTACCCATCATTTTCCTCATGCTAGTATAGCCACATAAAAGTATCAAACCACCTGTTAAAATGCACCAGAATACAGGAAATCTATGTTTTTTTTCGTGGTGGGGGACCCCCACACCCCCACATTCAGGATGCTTCCTACGCCCATGCTACCGGCAGATACTCAGCTAAATGCTGCCGTGATTAAACGCCATATCATAGCCAGAGGAATTTCATTTGAAACTTTTCAATTTAAGGTAAAACTGATCACATGACCTATCTGGGCATCAAGGCTACTAATCTGTATAGAAAGTTATTTGAGGAAAATGTTACCCCCCTTCTTGAACGTACTAAGAAAGATTTTCAGAGATTGGGCAATCTCCCATTATCGCTAATTGGACGCATTAATGTAGTGAAAATGAACACCTTACCTAGATTCTTATATTTGTTTCAATGTATTCCAACTTGTATACCAAAAAAGTATTTTAGTACTCTGTACCAGCGGTTTTCAAAGTGTGAGGCGCGCCTCCCAGGGGCGGCGCCAGAGAGCTTCAGGGGAGGCACATCGGGAGAAACAGTGAAATCTAACTTCAGCTAACTTTATGCGAGCGGCAACATGGATTGATTTTTAGTGAAGTTACCTAAAGTGAGAGAGGAGACAGCGCCTGGCAGAAAACGTCACTTGCATACTTTTGGCTGTCAGTGGAGACCGAGTTCCCCCACCTCACCAAAAAGGCTGTAAAAGCGCTCATTCCCTTCCTCCGCCTACCTGTGTGAGTGCGGGTTTTCCGCATTGACTTTGATCAAAAGGAAATACCGGTCAAGCAGGGACAGATCTACCGATAATAATAATAACCAGTAATAACCAGTAATACTCCACCGCGAGCGTGGAAATGTGATCGGCGGCTATTTGATTTTAACGGGACGGTGGCGGCACAAAACGAGAACCATTCTGATCCAAGTAGACGGAAGGAATGAGGTATTTGCGTTCTACAATGACAGAGAAGAGACTGTCAAGTTTGGCTGCACTCAGCATTGAATCAAAACGCACTAAAGCTTTAGATCTTAATAAGTTTGTGAGGCGTTTTGCTGAACAAGATGGTAATCACCGCATTCAGCTGTTATAGGCATGCCAACTTGATGCTCTGCTCACGGATGACTCGATGAGCATAAAAAACTGTTAAGATGATGACCTTACGTGTGTAAATATATTGTTTTCTTTGTGGGGGTCTGCCCCCAAAAAACAGTTTTAAGTCCTGAGAAAGTCAAATAAGATGGTGTGTAAAACTACACTGCCCAGTCAAAAAAAAGGAACCACTTTGATTTAACTAGGCCAGTAGGTGGTAAGGTCATTTCACTGGATAATAATACCCCTGCATTATAGCAACAAAAACAACAATAATAATAATAATATTAATAATAGCAATAATATTTGGGAGGGGGGCGCAGCTGTTCTTATGTTCTCTGAGGGGAGGCTCACCTTCCCACACTTTGAAAACCCCTGCTCTGGACAAATATATTTCTGCATTTATTTGGAATTTAAAAAAAAAAGGATTCGTGAAGATTTCCTTCAAAGAACAAAACAATCAGGAGGGCTGCCAGCCCTACCCAATTTCGAAAGTACGGAATATGCTCTATTGGCTAAGTGCTCCTTCTACAGAGACACCAGCTTGGATTCTTATTGAATCAGCCTACTGCGGTAAAACTTAATTGCCGGCTTTGCTTGGATCAGCTCTTCCATTGGATTTGTATACCTACAACAGTAATCAGTTAGTATATAATTCTCTTAGAATTTGGGTACAGTGTAGGAAACTGTTTGGATTACATATCATGTCTATACGATCACCGATTTATTCTAACCAAATGTTCCATCTGTGATGGATTCTGCTTTTAAGATCTGGAATAATGGGGGAATACGTAGTTTTGAAGATCTGTATATAAACAAGGTATTTGCCTAATTTAGTCAGTTGACAGAAACATTTTGTATTCCACCCGGCCATCTTGTCAGATATTTCTAAATTCGAAATTTCACACGTAGCAAATACCCACAGTTTCCAAATAAACCAGCAGAAACAACCTTAGATAGGATTCTTCGAATAAACGTGCAGAATAGAGGAGTAATTAGGGTGTTGTATAATGTACTTTCCTCCATGCATTCTCCCTCTCTTTCGACAATCAGATCTCAGTGGGAAGATGATCTAGCATTTGAAATAACAGATGATAATTGGCAATCCATCCTTCAAAGAGTTCACTCTTCCTCAATTTGTGCCAGACATGGCCTTCTCCAATTCAAGCCAAGGTATTACACCGCCTTCATTTATCAAAGGAAAAGCTATCAAAGATTTATCCAGGGGTAAATCCTTTATTCAACAGATGTAAGTCAGTAACAGGGTCCCTCATCCATAATTTCTGGACATGTCCAAATCTTCATAATTATTGGACATCTATATTTGATACGTTTTCTAAGATTTTTTAAGTAAAATGCACCCCTTCTCCTCTTACTGCAATTTTGGAGTCGTTCCGGACGACATTGTCCTTTCCAGACATTATACAAACGCTGATGCTTTTGCTTCCCTAATTGCTAGGCGATTTATACTTATGACGTGGAAGCAGGAGGCGTCTCCCACTCATGTCCATTGGGTGACAGAACTTATGAAGTTTCTATACATGGAGAAAATAAAGTGTACTTTGGGTGGCTCCACTTATAAATTATATAGGACATGGCAACGATTTGTAACGTATATGGAAAGTTTGAAACTGCCTACTCTTCCTGATTCTTTATTTGAATTTTTTACATTTAATAAAAAACTGAATTAGAAAACCGATTTTCTATAATCAACCATGACTAACATGTCTTTTTTGGGGGGGTTAACAACAAA